>NC_081294.1:134793642-135096672 GCF_030435805.1 Mustela lutreola | reverse complement strand
TTAGGTGTAGAATTTACATAAAAATACATGTATACATACATACATGCTTGTTTTAAGAAAAGTTAGGAAACTTAGAACCTTTCATCTCAGAAGAAAAAAAATCTTTCATCTTCAATTCCATTCTTCTAGTACTTAACACTTTATTATATAGCCTTCTAGTTTTTTGTATATCTTTTCTGCAAAAGCGATATAGTAATCTTTTACAATCCACTTTTCTTATTTAATAATATATCATGGATATGTTCTAATAAGTTTTGAAATGTTCTTAGCTCTATTTTATGATCTGTATGCTTTTCCACCACACAGATGTACAGACATGACATAACTTATTCAACCAGTCTTCAGTTCTTGGATGTTTAAGCCACTTGAAATTTTGAAGACTATAAATATAACTTGAGTGAATCTCCTTGTGGTGATTGCTTAAAGCATTCATGCTACTTTTTTACATATATATATATATATATATATATATATATTTAAGATTTTATTTATTTATTTGACAGACAGAGATCACAAGTAGGCAGAGAGAGAGGAGGAAGCAGGCTTCCTGCTGAGCAGAGAGCCCAATGTGGGGCTCGATCCCAGGATCCTGGAATCATGACCTGAGCCGAAGGCAGAGGCTTTAACCCACTGAGCCTCCCAGGTGCCCCTATTACATATATTTTAAATAAGAGTATATTTTCAACATTTTTAATCTAAAAAGGATTAAACAAAGCTGTGTTTAGAAACTAAGACTTTGCTGTGTACACCTTTCACTTTGATTTTGAATTACTTTTAGCCTGACTTACCAAGCCCAGATTCCACAAAACCCTGATATGTTCTGGGATCCAGAGGCGACCCTCCTTGTGACGGTGTGACTGTCCTGGGTCGGGAAGGACCACATAGCAAATGCCAGTGATGAGGTGTTACAGCTGCTGTCACACACAGGGGGAGGATGTGGTTGAGGCTGGGATTGATGTTGTTCTGCTTTTTCAAATCTTGTATTTTCTTTTTCCTCTAATTCAAATGTACTCTGCTTCGAGCCTCAATTGAACCCAGCTGGTGGTCTCAACCATGCAGACTCTTAAGGTCATGGTGGGGTTCAGACTCAGACCAGAATATTGGAAGAGGGTCCTCCTCTCTTCACCTACATTAGTCACTGCTGTGCTCCTTGTCACAGCCCGCTGGGCCCCAAGAAGATGGGTGGTTCTTTGTGAAACTGGGCTGCGATGTGTGTGAGAGGAAGGGGACTCCAGTGAGCAGGAACTCTGGTGAGCCTGAGGACCTGCTGTGCTTAGCTTCAAGCCTACCTACAGAGATAGAAGATCGAGATCGGAGATCGCACTGCCAGTCCCCCTTGAAGGTGCCGCTGCCTGGGGGAAGGAGGGGATGTTTGAGGGAGTGGCCTTTAGGTCACTGGGTGGCTGCAGCCCTCTGGCCTCTGTTTCCTTCTCAGCCACTACAGGCAGTCCTTCAGCCCTCCCCTTCCTCCCCCCACACTCCCAGCTCTGGCAGCCTCCTTCCTTAGAAGCTCCCTGTTTCATGGGTTTCATGGGTGGCTGGGCAGGAAAGAAACAATAGCTCTCGTTTTGTTTTGTTTTAATTACTTTTTTTCTGACCCAAGGAAACAAAAATATTACTTTACTAAATGACGTTGCCACAGTTATTTAAATTTTCCTTTAAATATTTTGACAAAGTGGCAACAAGCTGATATTGAGACATAGAAAAAGTTAATTCGATTGTACTGTATTTGGCAAAAATGGGAGTTACAGCTTAAACAAAAGATAGGTTTTTTTTTTTTAACTCTAAACAGAGCAGCTATTAATGTTCATAGATTAAATTCTGCTGATATTTTCCCTAAAAATTTTTTTTTAGAACTACAGTTTCAGGAGTTCTAGATATAAATTCTCACCTCATTTAACATCTATATATAATAAAAACCAAATTGTGTTAGGAGGCCTTTGTTTTTTGTTAGTTTATAACATTGATAGTGCATGATTTGTTACTGTAGGAGACATTCTTTTATTTCTGAAGTTAAAATAATTCAGTCTAACTTAGCGACTACTCCCCTTAACTTGTGTTTCAGTCGTCTGCAAATTTAAAGTGCCTTTTTTTTTTTTAAACCTCTCCATCATGAGTAATAAATTCCCTGGTAGCAAAAAAGCCATTGTGTTTAGAGTCCACAAAGATTGGGCCTCCGCACCTCTAGGAGGAAGTGCATTCCAGAGTTAAGAGCCCTGCACCTAGCCTGCCTCTGCCCCACCCCAGGAGGGCAGCACCCGGGCAGGCCGCCAGAGCATTCCTGCGAATCTCCAGGGCTTCAGAGGGAGCTTGGGGGTAAAGCAGGAGGCGAGAGGGCAGGAAGGAGAAGTGCATATTTGTACAGCCCTTTCTCTGACAAGGCCTTGGCAGCTCACATAGGTGGGTTCCTGTCAGAGGAGAATCGGCTCTAAGTAGGCAGTGCGGACAGCATATTTGGCTGTAATCCATAATTAGCTGGAAGAAAAAGTATGGGGTGAAGCCATTTGCAATGGATAAACAATGCTGTGATTGTTAGGTTCTTAACCATACCGCACTGATGAACAGAGAAATAAATAGTTGCAGTGTAGTCTTTGGACAACTGAAAAGCAGGATCTGCCGACATGTTGGCATTCCCACTCAGCCTTTGTGGAAAAGACTGCAGACACACTGCCCCGGGGCTGACAAAAATGACTTCTGAGTGAGGTTGGTTTGTGCTGGTCCGTAAGCAGACAGCTGCTGCTCAAGCCAAGCCCCTTGTTTCTATGCAGGAGAGTGGACCTGGTGTTGCCAAAACTTATAGTGTTTTGAGGGAAGAATAAAATTTTGCATATTTATGTAAACTTAGCAGAATTTTGAATACTGGCCATTTCATTTTATTTTATTTTTTAAAGATTTTATTTATTTATTTGACAGAGATCACAAGTAGCCAGAGAGGCAGGCAGAGAGAGAGGAGGAAGCAGGTTCCCTGCTGAGCAGAGAGCCTGGTGTGGGGCTTGTTGTGGGGCTCGATGTGGGGCTCGATGTGGGGCTAGATCCCAGGTTGCTAGGATCATGACCTGAGCCGAAGGCAAAGGCTAAACCACTGAGCCACCCAGGTGCCCCTGGCCATTTCATTTTAAAAGACAGTCTCTTGTGTGCTAAGGTGGAACCTCCCTGAGGTCCAGATGTGGTGGGAGGGCTGCCTCTTTGGAACCCTGATTGACAGCTGGTGTGAATGGCTGAGCCACCTGCTCCTGGGGTTCACTGTAGGCTTCCCAGCAGGCTTCCCAGCATCCCCTGTGAGCATCACTAGATGGGGTTCAGTACTCCATGACTGCTAGCACAAGCATTTTTCTGTTAGTAGGTTAGTTGGCTCCAGCAGGGGCTGATGGTGCCATGCAGCTCTGGACCTCCCACGTGGGGAGCTTACTAGCATCCACTGGTAATCTGAAGCAGATGCATCCCAGAGCAGGAGACAGAAGAATACTTCGGTAGAGTGAAGATGGTTTCATTTGATGCCATATAGAGCTCTGGGCTGTTGAGAACTAGTCATGTCAGGGCAGTAATGGTCATTCACTGAATACTCCCTGTGATTGGCACATTGTGTGAGATGTGATGTCAGCAGAAGCCCAGCTTGGCTTGTGGTGATCAGAAATATGTGTTAAAAGGCTTTGTAAAGCAGAAAGGCAAGCTGTGTGAGCAGAAACCAATGTCAGACTGGGGCAGGTTGATCTGGTGAGCTGCCTCTGATAAATTCAGGTTTATCCCCCGTAGCCCATGTCCTAACCATGCAATGTTCTGAAGACATTTAACCTGCCAGAGCCTCAGTTTCTTTGTCTGTCAAATGGGGATATTACCCCCTTGCCTCACAGGTTGTTCAGGGGGTGCTGTCTGAAATGGGCAGAGCATAATGTTGAGCACATGTAGGGCTTGGTATATTTTGAGTTTTTCTCTACAAAACCAAAGGAACTCTCTCTTACACATTGTGTCTTACACATTGTGGACCAGTCGGGAATCCCCTGGTCAGTCTGAATTGTGTTTACCCTGTAGCATCAGTGTCACATCCAGAGGATAATAAGATTATATGGAGGAGGTGTGGCCTTTTGAGGGTGATGGTGGAGAGCAAATGGGGCTTCAGAAGGAAATTGGATACCCTTTATTCTAGAAGGTTTTATATAGACAGGGTGTATGGGAAGTGGGCAGGTCATAGTGCCGTGTGTGTGTGTGTGTGTGTGTGTTTGTGTGTGTGTGTGTGTAGGTTTCTCCTGCCTCGCCTACCTCCAGATCTCTGGGTATTCCAGGGCAGCTGCTGGCAGGCAGTGTTACTAACCCAGGCTTGGGGGATGTCCTGCCAGTTGTGTTCCTCCTCCTCAGAGTAGCCAGATTTCTTCTCTGATTTTTATCCTCTACCCCATGTTGAACACTCTCCAGCCACACTGGGTGATTCCATGGCCATGAATTGGGAACAACAGATTCTTTACAGTGAATTCATAATCCGATGGGATTGTATAATAGTTTTAGAACTCAGATAATCATTCCGTCTTCTGTCTAAAGGTGGTTTCTCCTATTTGGAGTAATTAGTTGCTAGGCCTACCCACGAGCATTTTTCATGTCAAGCAGACAATGGGAACTGATGACAAAGGGCAAAGAGCAAAGTGCTCAGGAGAGGAAAGGAGAGTTGTTGAATGAGGAATAAATGGAAGCCAGGGCTCTGGATCCAGAATTTTGCAAGTTTAAGTCCCAACCTCAAGACGTTATTAGATCTGCTATTTTACTTATACAATATGAGCAGACCTATTGCCGTGTTTGTCATTACAGAGACTGGAAACTACCTGAATATCCATTAGTAGAGAATTGGCCTAATAAAAGAAAACTTGTGTAACCCGCAGAAATACCACGTCCCTTTTACAAGAAATCTGAGGGCACGGTTTGATTCTGTGTTGGTCTAATTCTGCAGTCCTCCATCATCTACCGTGAAAGGCTGGGTTCCCTGAGGAGCTCTGCAGGGAGAGCAATGTTCATGAGTGGCAGTCACTGAGCATCACTGTGTGCCTGGCACTATACTAGGCACCCCACAGATAGTATTGCACTCTTTTTTTTTTTTTTTTTTTGAAGATACTGTGACTCATAATGTGTAGGTGACAAGACAGAGGGGGACTTGTCTAGGGCCCCAGGCCTGGAATTTGAACCCAGGTCATTTTAGAGAGGAAAAGCAAAAAGGTGGTACATTTTTGCTCATATGGAGTGATCTCTGGGACATGGTATAAGCAAGGAAAAAAAGTGGGGGAGGGGACAGCAGCATATACTGTGCTCCCAGTATATAAAAGTACAGAAATCAGAGATGGGGGCCGTACGTACATACATACATACTTGCACAGAGGATACAGGAGAAAGTAGTAACAGTAATGGCTCCAGAAAGGGTTGAAAGTCTGAAAGCCTGGGGATCAGGAATGGGAGACGGGTTTTTTATACATATTCTTTAATAGCATTTGCCTTTTTTTCTTTTCTCTCTCTCTCTCTCTTTTTTTTTTTTAACCATGTTGTACTTTTTAAAAAGTTCTACAGGTAATTGTCGTGATGCGTTGAGTTAGCAAAATGATTTCAGATGCTCATTCAGGTCTCTCTAATGGATATGTTTTTGAAAAGCTTAGATGAGGACACATACTATGCTAGGAAACGTGCCTCATAATTTATGGGGAAACTAACGGAACAGTACAAGATTGATCATATGAAATTCAAAATTCAGGATTTCTACTGTGTTGTAACAGATAATGCAACCCCAAACTTCAAGGCACGGGGCATAAGACATTCATATCTGTTCATTTTTAAAAAATACTTTATTTATTTATTTATTTATTTATTCATTCATTCATCCATTTATTTATTTATTTATTTATGTGAGCATGAGAGGAAGAGTAGGATTGGGGTGGAGGCAGACAGAGAATCTCAAACCGACTCTGTATCAAGTGTGTAGCCCAACACGGAGCTCAGTCTCATGACCCTGAGATCATGACCCGAAATGACATCATGAGTCTGATGCTTAACAGAGCCATCTAGGCACCCTCATATCTGTACATTTTAATCCAGAACATTGTATTAGAGGTCATTAAGTCACAGCATGCTTTCTTTCAAAGGAGGAAAACTCAAGGTAGGACCCAGAGTCCTTAGATTAATTATAGGACAGTCATTTTGTACTGGGGGTAAGAAAACTTACGCCCAAAGAGGTAAAATGATTTGTAAGTGCAGCATGTTCTGGAACCTGGAGGGGATCTGCATGAGAGTCACTGGGACTCTGACAAGTGTCTGGAAGAAGATTGTGTCCTGATAGGTCTTTAGGCATTGTGGAGTGTTTGCTTATTCTCTCTGGGTCAGAAGAAGACAGGAAGGGAAGAAATTAGTATACATTTTCATATACGGGAATTCAAACAAGCATTCTATCAAGACTATTATATGGCTAGTTTTGGAGAGGCTCTCTAGAAAATTTAACAGTGTTAATTTTGTTTGAGAGAGCTGTGATTGTGACACTCCTCCTTCAAGGTAACAAATCAGAATTAGATCTTCTACTGAGATAATGATCCAGATTTGTGATTCCTGCTTCCTTTTTTTTTTTTTTTTAATTAAAATATTTTATTTATTTGTCAGAGAGAGAGTGAGAGTGGGAGCAAGCAAGCACATAAGCAGGCAGAATGGCAGGCAGAGGCTGGAGAGAGAAGCAGGCTCCCTGCCAACAAGGAGTTTGATGCAGGACTTGATCCCAGAACCCTGGGATCATGACCTGAGCTGAAGGCAGCAGCTTAACCAACTGAGCCACCCAGGCATCCCTCCTGCTTTATTTTTATCCGGACTAGAAGAACTTCTGACAGTCTTAGATTATCTTATTTATTTATTTATTTATTTATTTGACAGAGAGAGAGAGATCACAAGTAGGCATAGAGGCAGGCAGAGAGGGAGGGGGAGCAGGCTCCTTGCTGAGCAGAGAGCCTGATGCAGGGCTCGATCCCAGGACCCTGGGATCATCACCTGAGCCGAAGGCAGAGGCTTTAACCCACTGAGCCACCCAGGCGCCCCTTAAATGATCTCTTGACTAATTATTTAAGCAGCTAGCTGCCTGGAGAAGTTACGTAGTAAAGTAGGAGGAGATAAAAAGGTACACTGATTCAAGTAAATTTGAATTCCTGGTCTAACTTGGCTGTGACCTGTGACGCGTCATTCAGCATTCTGATCTGTCATCTCATTCTCCATAAAATAAATGAACTGGGTACGTAAACACTAGAGGTCCCTCTTATTCCTTTTTTTAAAAGATTTACTTCTGGAGAGAGGGAGTGAACACTGCACTGGGTTAGGGGCAGAGGGACAGAGAGAAGCCTACTCCCTGCTGGGCATGGAGCCTGACTTGGGGCTGGATCTCACAACCCTGAGATCATGAGTGGAAATTAAGAATTGGACTCTTAACCCACTAAGCCACCCAGGTGCCCTGAGATCCTTCTTCTTGCTAAAAGTCTCTCTTCTTTTCTTTGGCTTCTTTGTCATAGAGTTAAAAGGACCAAACATGAAAAAAGATTTTGGAAAGCTTTCTTCAAAAGTTTTTTAATTTAATCATCATTTCAGAAGACTTAATGGGCTTGTGAAAACTGTATTTCAAGATCACAAAATACATTTTTCTCACTGGAAATATACAGTTTTTTGCACACTTCTATATACAGAAGTATGGTTGGTTCCTCAAAACTTGAGTTCCCAAATGAAATTCTTACTGACAAACTGAATAAAATTAATTGCAGCAAGCTTTGCATTAATATACTTTTTCAAACTATTCTTTTAGTCAGAATTGACCAGATGAATCTGGATTTTACCTCTTTGGTTAACTCATGGTTAGAAATTAGTACTGCCTTGCTGGGTACACAGAGAAAGGGGCCTTTCTGGACAGGTTTTTGCATGGTGTTGTTTCTGTTTGACTTCTGTGTGACTATAACTGAAGTTTTTTTTGTCTTTTTGTGAACCTACTTGTTCTGTCAGAAATCAGCAGCGTGAGTTGTTTCCACATTGGCAATTGTTTGTGGTCACAGTTCCCGAGTCCCTGCCTTGATTTTACAAACCATTCAGATGAATTTTTCTGTTTTTTCACCCCTCTTTCTTTATAGGTGGAGGTTCAAGGGTGTCTGTCAACTGCTTGAGATTGTTTTGAGATGGATGTCCTCCTAGGCAGATGGCATCTGAGGGTGTCCCCTGTTTGTTTTACTCTCAGATTCAGGTTTCACAGTGATTTCTCTGTCAGCATCTTCTTCAGACTCTGTTAGAGAGTATCTGGGATTGATTTCTGTCATGTGCTTTCCTTACTTACTGGTATCAATGTGAAAAATGGTTGAGTTCCTAGAGTTTAGGTATTTTGGTTGGTCTAGGGAGAGGAGGTGAAGTGAGGTAAGGTAAAAAAAGGAACTACCTTCACTGTGGAGCAGGTGCCGTGGTTGGCACTTTGAACAATGCACAATGCAAATCTGGGACCAGGAGGCCTTACTCTCTTCTGTCTCCCAGGGTGAGAATGGGGCATCTGAGGAAACTGCCCATTATCTTTCTCCAGAGAAGCTGGGATCGGAGCCCAGATTATGAGTCACTCAGCTGGGGAGAGCCACCTCTTTTGAGTCCACTGTTACAGCCCAGGTTCCAGGCACACCCATAAACAGAGAACTGGGTTCACAGAGAAAGAATAGAGGAGACACACTGTGAGAAACACCAGAGGACCACGCAGCTCTGAGAAGACAATGAGGGTAGGAGACAGGAGCCATGAATTCCAATCCTTGAGGTCCTGCTGTGTCTTGAAGATGAATCCCTAATTTGAGGTGGTTTCCTTGCACCTGAACAGTGGATAACGTTACTTCTTTTGGTAACCCCATGGGGAAGGTGGGTGGTATTCTCATTTTACCCATGAGGAAACTGAAGCTTAGAAACACAAAGTACTCATTCAAGTTACACAGATCCTAAGAGCAGTGTCCAGATGTGAACCCGGGCGTTTGGTGTATTAAGGCATCTATTTGGAAAGTAAATGGAAAAATAAAAGAGGCGAAAGGCCTCAAATTATTTGAAAATACACATCTCCAAATTTTCCCACTATTGCATGATTTCCTTACTTACTGGATCAACTTGTTTCCACAGATAACTCTGGAGAAGACAGTACGTTCTGCTAATTTATAGAGGAGCAGCAGGTCAGTCTGCTGCTATATCAAGGCATTTTTTCTTTTTAAGGAATTATTTAAGTTCTTTAGGACCTTTTCTTAGCAAAGAGGGGGAAAGGCAGGAACAGTGTTAACTGTGAGAAGGAGCAGGTAGATCACATAGGCAGGTGTATATTTGTTCAAGACTTTTCCTTAGTTGGCCCTCTTTTCTATTCTGCCTTGAAGCTGTTGTTTATTTTCATTCAATAAAAGATTTCTTAATATATAGCAAATCTGGTTAGATGTTCTCTAAAAAGTTATTATTTTCACTCTTCCCATGAGTGTTTAGCATTCCACGCATACCAAGATTAGAAAAGCAAGCAAACCTAAAGGCCTGTGGTATATTAAATATCATAGCTTTAGTGAGTTACCATTATGATACTTTTTTCCACCTTTCCATTTCCTTTAATCAAGAGTTTATTGAGCACCTCTCTGGCATAAGACTTGTGATATTATGATTTAGAGTAAGAAATACATATTTGGTCTTTATTCTCTTTTCTGGTTTCTGGTGCAGCTCCTAAAACCATTGGAATTTCCTAAGTGATAAGAGCACTAAAGGTAAAGGAGCATCTTTTGTTATTCATAGCCAGCCCCTTTTAGCCACACCTGTGTTTGTGTGGGTGAGGTGAATTCTGGGAAGTCCCTAAAGATGGAGGCTGGTTGCCAGGGGGAACCAACCATAATTAAGGAGTTGGAATTTTCAGCCCCACCCCATGACTTCTGGGGAGGAGAGCAGTGTTAGAGTTTGAGTGCAATCAGTGATAGTCAACGGTTTCATCAGACATTCCTGCTTATTGAAGCCTCCGGAAACACCCAGAAACACCCAGAGGGTGGGGTTCTGAGGGGTGGGTGAATTCGTGGAGTTGAAGTGAGTGGTGCTTAGGGCCCTTTCTCATACGTTGCCCTTTTGCAGCTTTTCCATTTGGCCATTTTTGAGTTTCATCCTTTTTTAATGAACTGGTGATCTAATAAGTAAGTTGCCTCTCTGAGTTCTGTGAGGAGGGGGCAGTCTTGATGGACTGAGGCGTCAGCCTGTGGGATCTGACATCTCTGGGTAGATAGTGTCAGAATTGAGTTAAATTGAAGGCCACCCAGTCAGTGCCCTCTGAGAATTGAAATGCTTGTAGCTGTTGCATAAAACATGCAGTGGAGACCCTTTTCCACAGAGCACAGAAAAGTGAATAAAACTTGGCCCCTGGACTAGGGAAATTAGTCAGAGAAAATAATAAAGTGGTTATTTTATGCTTATTAAAAGCCAAGCACTGTGTTAAGCACTTTATTTATTTATTATTTTTAATTTTTTTACTTTAAGTAGGCTCCACGCCCAATGAGGGGCCTGAACTCAGCAATCCTGAGTTCAAGGGTTGCACACTCCACTGGCTAAGCCAGGCACCCCAGGCATTTCCTATGAATTACCTAATTCTCATTCAATAAATTGTTGGTGAAACCCCTATTTTATTGATGAGAAACCTGAGGCCCAAAGGGAATTAAGAACTCATCCAAGCTCATGCAGGCGGGTAAATTAGCAGAGTTGAGAAGCAGATGTGGGTTTGTCTGACTTCCAGTCTTGTGCCCTTAACCACTTTATCCAACTAGAGAGGTAAAAGCTGTGCTCCCATGTGGGTAGGATATTCCAGTGTCATAGAGCCGAGTTCTCAGAGAGCTGCAGTGTTCAGGAGGAGCATCTGCTCATGACTGGAGGTAATCTGTGGTTAAGGCAGTGGGTTAGGAGAAGGCTGGCTGGATGAGGACGGTAGTTGTCAGGCTGGGTTCTGCAGCTCCCGGGGGGGAAGGAGATACCAGTGGACTTCCTTGAGGGCTCTGTGGATACAGACAGTTTCGATTCAGTCACTTTTCAGATTCTCTTTCCTGAAGGGAGTGTGCCTGCTGTATGTAGTAGACTTGCTGGCTCTTCTCTGCAGCCTACCTTTTTTTAAAAGTTTTTGTTTATTTTTTATTTTTTCAGCGTCACAGTATTCATTGTTTTTGCACCACACCCAGTGCTCTATGCAATCTGTGCCCTCTCCAATACCCACCACCTGGATCCCCCAACCTCCCCCCCACCCGCCCGGCCCCTTCAAAACCCTCAGATTGTTTTTCAGAGTCCATAGTCTCTCATGGTTCACCTCCCCTTCCAATTTCCCCCAACTCCCTTCTCCTCTCTAACTCCCCATGACCTCCATGCTATTTGTTATGCTCCACAAACAAGTGAAACCACATGATAATTGACTCTCTCTGCTTGACTTATTTCACTCAGCATAATCTCTTCCAGTCCTGTCCATGTTGCTACAAAAGTTGGGTATTCGTCCTTTCTGATGGAGGCATAATACTCCATAGTGTATATGGACCACATCTTCTTTATCCGTTCGTCCGTTGAAGGGCATCTTGGTTCTTTCTACAGTTTGGCGACCGTGGCCATTGCTGCTATAAACATTGGGGTACAGATGGCCCTTCTTTTCACTCCATCTGTATCTTTGGGGTAAATACCCAGTAGTTCCAGCCTACCTTTTACCAATGGACCTAAACAAAGGCAGACCTTTTCCTCATCTGGAATCTGTTCTGCTGTTTTGTCCTTAAATGATAAAAACCTCCTGAGTTAGTGTCTGGAAACTAAATGGCCTTAATTATTAAACAACACCTCCTTTTCTTTTTTCTTTCTTCTCCCCTCCTTTCTTCTTTTCTCACCTCCCCTCTTCTCTCCTTTTTTCCCCTTATTTTTTAAAGATTTATTTATTTATTTCAGAGGGAGAGAGTGAGTTGGGGGGAGGCAGAGGGAAAGAGACAGGGGAAGCAGACTCCCCACTGTGTGGATAGCCTGATGACACAAGCAGGGCTGGATCCCCCAGGAACCCGAGATCATGACCTGAGCTGAAAGCAGGAGTCAGACATTCAAACTACTGAGCCACCCAGGTGCCCCAGTGACACCTCCTTTTCTAAGTCATTTCTTCATTTTGACTTTGGACAAAACTGAAGGAGGACCCAATTGATTTGTCATCTGATAGAACATTTGAAATAATTTTAAAGATGTTTTATTTATTTACTTGACACAAAGGGAGAGAACACAAGTAGGGGGACCAGCAGGGAGAGGGAGAGAGAAAAGCAGGCTCCCCACTAATGGGGGAGCCCAGTGCGGGATTAGATCCCAGGACCCTGGGATCATGACCTGAGCCAAAGGCAGACGCTTAACGACTGAGTCTCCCAGGTGCCCCGAAATAATTTTAGATAATATATCACTGATAGACATGTAAGTCATAGAATTTCTGTAATGACATTGTGTTCATAACAGAATACATGCAACTCTACTTATATGTGAACAAGATTTCTCGGCATTGAAATCTACCTAAAAACAGGAATAGAATTATTGCTAAACTGTTTTACTTAGCATTCTTCAATGCATTTAACCTATGTCATCATTGAGAAGACAAAACTACCTTGTTCATCTCATTAAGAATTACTTTTTAAAATTAACATATAATATATTATTGCTTTCAGGGGTGCAGGTCTGTGATTCATCATCTTACATAATTCACAGCACTCACCATAGCACATACCCTCCCCAGTGCCCATCCCCCCGCCACCCCATTCCTCCCACACCCCCTCCATTCCAGCAATCCTCAGTTTGAGTCCTGAGATTAAAAGTCTCTTAAAGTTTGTCTCCCTTTCCGGTTTCATTTTGTTTCATTTTTTTCCCCTCCCTTCCTCTATGATCCTTGGAAGAATTAACTTTTTAATTAAAATTTACTTTTTTACTTGTAATAATTATTTAACAGTTTGGTACAATAATAATCTGTTAATGATTATAATGTCTTAGTTCAGAAGAAATTTTTAACATCTAGAACTTTATGGGCATGGGAAATAAAACTTAAATTTATTTATTTATTTATTTATTGTCACAGAGAAGTGAGATAGGGTGATAAATAAAACTTTCAAGTGTAAACATGTATTACTCTGGGATTAATTTTTCCAGAGAAGGTGGAATTGAAATGTAAATACAAGGAGAGAAAAGAATGCCATGAAATTTCCAACTGTAGCCTCATTTTATCTAATTTTAAAATGGATGACTGTGGGTATCAAATTTCTACGGTATTACATTGGATACATTAAAGAGAGTCATGAAACAATTCCATTTTAAAGTGTCAATATTTACTCTATGCTGTAAATGATATTCTTTGGTATTATTTAAACTTTCTTTTTAAAAGTGAAGTGTACTTGACATACAATATCCTATTAGTTTCAGATGTACATCATGGTGATTTGATATTTCTGTTCACTATGAAATGATCCCAATGATACATCTAGTTAACCATTTGTTACCATACAAAGTTGGAACTATTTAGACTTTTGAGAAGAAACTTTAGATATCACCTTAGAAACATGCACTGAGGCACAGTAGTTTTTCAGATTCTTTTGGTGAGTCCTGGTTGAAAAGCTGAAAGAACAGTAAGTTAAGGACTCTTCGATATGAGCTTAATGGAAGCAGAAAAAAATAAGAATTTTCCCAATTGTACTTTAGCTAAATAAGTATTTTTAAAGCAATTTTTATATACAGTTATATGTGCTTTGTATACATTTTATATACTATTATAATTGCATCAAATAAAAACCTCTAAAGCATACTCCTCTGGAACAGAACCAACTTCAGGTTAGAGAAGGAATTATCCTTCTGCCTATGCAAGGTGAGATAAATTGTTTGACAGGAGCTGACTGGAGAAGTTTTGCTTTATGTTCCTCTAAACTACATGGCCTTGTTGGAGGTGATTGGGGAGTGCAAGAGTTCTGTCAGGGTAGGATGTGAACGTCTACTCAGTCCTTTTCCCCTGAATTGTGTTCTCCTATCAGGGAAGAAACAGATTGTATTTAAGTGATTTACCACCTCTTGATTCCAGCCAGCTATTCGTAGATAGGTGCTGTCATTGAGCCTACGGGTGTTCAGAGAAAAGATGGCGCCCATCTGCTGCTGCCATGTCTGGCAGTTGCTCCAGCACACGCAGGTGTAGATCCCAAGCCCTTTGGTTAGAATCCTTTCATTCTACTCTGAGCACCTCAGGGAATGAACAGATGACTTCCCAGGCTCAGAAGTGCCTTTCTTGTTTTGGAACTTGGCATTCTGACCCACAAGGACAGATGCCTGGGACCACCTCTCTCTGTGTGTGCCCCTTGGTAACTCTGCCAAAGGCATCAAGGATGCAGTGCCTTCCTTTCCACTCAGGTCATACTCCCAAGCTGATCATTTTGGTCATGAGGAAAGCACAGGGATCCAGGAGAGTACTGGGTTGGGGAAGAAGAAATTGGAAGCAGACCAAGCAGAGAAAGGATCTTTCATGTGTAGGCATATTTTCCTAGCCAACCTTCTCATCCACACCCAATTCTTTATAATTTACCCTCCAGCTTTTTAGCAGAAAGCCTTGTTTGATCTTGCAGTTGACATGTAGTAAAATCAGTGTCTCAAAAGTCTGTATATTGGGGCATCTGGGTGGCTCAGTCGTTAAGTGTCTGCCTTCAGCTCAGGTCAGGATCCCAGGGTCCTGGGATGGAGCCCCACATCTCAGTGGGAAACCTGCTTCTTCTCCCTCTCCCACTCCCCCTACTTTGTTCCTGTTCTCACTGTCTCTTTCTCTCTCTCTCTCTCTCTCTCTCTCGCTGTCAAATAAATAAATAAAAATCTTAAAAAGAGAGGGAGAGAAGAGAAGCAGGGATCTTGGGGTGCCTGGGTGGCTCAGTTGGTTAAGAATTCGACTCTAGATTTTCGCTCAGGTCATGGTTTCAAGGTCATGAGATTGAGCCCCATGTTAAGCTCCATGCTGGGCACAGAGCCTGCTTAAGATTCTCTCTCCCTCTGCCCCTACCTCCTTAAAAAAAAAAGAAAGAAAGCAGGGCTCTGGCTGCCTGTTTGCCTTGAATGGGCTGATGTCAGGCATTTGAACTTTAAAGAATTAACCATTAGCTGCTGAAAATCTTTTATTTTCTAAATTGTGTGTTTTGAGACTCAGTTTTGTTTTACCTGTTTTAATGAATGACTGTTCTGCCAAATTTTCCTGTTGGACCATAATTTGTGATGTTAGAAAAATGTCTTATTTTCCCAATTTGCCATACTTTCTGCCATTTTTCCATAGTACCCAGTCTAAGGTTGGTGAGACCAAGGCAAAATTACCTTGTACTCTCAGTGTAACAACTAGAACTAAGCTGTATTTCCAATTATTAGCTTGTTCTTAATTCATGAATAGCACTTTTTTCCCCTGATAAATTGCATTGGGTTAGCTAATGTAAAATCAGATTAGTTTTACTGAAACCTAATACGTAATTATTGTGTTGGGAATGGTTATAATCTGTCTTGGTTATTTGTCTTAAGCATCAGATACAGGGTTTTTTTTTTATATATAATTTAGATAAGAAAAAGTGAATAAATGGGATAAAATTTAAACCTCAAAATTTAAAAATTTATCATATTTGAGAGTTCTTTTAATGAAATCATTTATATATTACAGTCCTGCTTTACTTACTGGCTATTTGTCCTTTCCCTCATACAACTGAAAAAGGCATTTTCACTTGTCAAATACATCTTTTTTCATTTAACGCCACACATTCATCCTCATGCCCACTCTGTAAATTAAAAGCATTGGCAACATTTAAATAACATCAAAAATTTAATTTAGGTTGACAGGTGTCAAATTGAGCACAAATAGATTTTGTGAGACCCCTAGTACCATTTAAATGCAAAGTGTTTTTATAACTGAAAATCCATGTATATTCATCACCAAGTCTTGACATCCTAGGGCTGACTTTTAAGAATTGCCTCCAGGTCAAGTAGCTAAATAGATCCTGGGAAAGTTGATTCTTTTTCTGACAGCCACTTCTCCTAAACTGAAGGCCAGGGTCCTTTAAGGTGAGCGCACTCAAAGGTGAACAGAACCAAACCACACAAAAGCCTAGTAGTGGTCTGATGCACATGGACCGAAAGCGTTTGCCTATAGGGTGTTGAAATTGAACAGGCAAAATGCCACAGAGCTGGCATTGTAGTGTTGCCTAAACTGTAGGGAGTTGTGTGCGCCCATATTAAGCTGCAGTGACTGACAGCCCAGAGAAGGAATTAGATACGGCTCCTTAATAGACAATGGCAGTTCCCTGATGAGCTACTCTTCCAAATGGGACTAGCCTCCTGAAATAAAGCCCGTTGTCTTTTTAATGTGAGTACGATGTGTAATGAATTGGGTGCTCCTAACTGTAAGTGGTCTTGCTAGCATTAATATATGTTTTTTAAGATTTTACTTACTTATTTGACTGAGAAGGGTCAGAAAGCACAAGCAGGGGCATCATTAATACTTTATCTAAAATAAAATATAGATTTACAAGGAGACTTAATAACCAATATCAAAAACCAAATGTCAATAACCATATATCAATAAATTATCAATAATTTAGTTAGTAAAATGCTGATATCAATAACAGATTTCTGTTATAATCTACAGCTGTCATTTAGAAAAACAGTGAGTTATGGCAGAAGGTAGTTTTCAAAACTCTAGGAAGTAGCCTAGTCCTGTAGGATATGGCTACAGATCCTCTTTCTGTATTTCCCATAGCTCCACATACAGATTTTTTTTTGGGGGGGGGGCTTAGTTTTCATACATCTACAAAATAACATCATTATAGTGAATGTTCCTTTCTAGTGGAAAAAATAGAAACAAGCACGTCCCTTAGAGTAGACCTTTGTGGATTGATGCCTACCACAGGTAAAGCACTGTGCTAATAGGGAGCAGTACAGTAATGTGTCCTTCATTTTATTAAGATTTTTGTGGCCTAAACATTTACTAATAATTAAAAAATAATTTTAGTGTATATTTTACTAAATATATACATAATTCATATTTCATAATTCGTTATCTCTAGATATTTTAGATGGAAAACAGTTGTTTGCCCCAAATGGAGTGATTTGTATAATGTAGGAAAATTGCCCTCAATATTTTATTTCTTGAAGTAGATAGTGGCTAAATAGCTGTTCATTTTATAATTATTTGTTAAACTGTTTGTATCTATATGTTATATTCTTTTCTGGTGGTCTATTATAATTTACAATGAAAAAGGAGTGAGGGAAAAGGATTTTTCCACCCTGGAAATATCTCCTAGAGCAGTGCCTGGAATTCCATTGTGATCAGTTAATTATTTTAGTTAATATTTGGCTTCTCCTTTTCCTCTTTACAATGGAACTATTCTCTGGCCAGTAATACTTGAAAACACAAGCCTTTTAGTGTGATGGGTTTGTTTCTCCATAGCCCAGGCATCTGAGCCTATGTACAAGGGATGGTTCGGAAAGGTGCTAGGATGGAGTTGGGGGAAAAGAAGCTTGAAAGGAAAACAGGAGTACATATCAGAAACATGGAGAGTCAGGAAACTTCAATAATGGGAGGCTTGGGTGGCTCAGTCAATGAAGTGTCTGACTTTGGCTCAGGTCAAGACCCTGGGGTCCTGAGATCAAGTCCTGTGTTGGGCTCCCAGCTCAGCGGGTAGTCTGCTTCTCCCTCTCCTTCTGCCCCTCACCGCACTCATACTCTCCTTCTCATAGACAAATAAATCAAATTAAAAAAAAAAAAAAAAAGGGGAAACCTCAATAATGTGTATCTATTTCTCTCGCTTTGGTAGAGTTCAGTAACCAACACAACCCAGCTTGACTGAATTGCTTACCTTTCTTCTCAAATGGTACTGTGATAACATCTCACTCGTTTGACCTACTTAGCTAAAATATGGCACTTTAAAAGTATAGTTATTACTTTTAAGTGCACCTTTAGCAACATACAGAAAGGTAAGAAATATTGCCTAATTAGGGCTTTTTCAGAGTCTTACATCTATGAATAGAAAAGCCCAAGTTATAGTTAGCAAATGAGTGTCGTACGAGGGTATCCTTCAGAAATGCTCCCACAAAGTTCATGCTTATAAGTAGCTTCCCCCCACCCCCCCGTACTCTCTTTTCCTCAATCTTTTTTTTTTTTTTTTTTAAAGATTTTATTTATTTATTTGACAGAGAGAAATCACAAGTAGGCAGAGAGGCAGGCAGAGAGAGAGAGAGGAGGAAGCAGGTTCCCTGCTGAGCAGAGAGCCCGATGCGGGACTCGATCCCAGGACCCTGAGATCATGACCTGAGCCGAAGGCAGCGGCTTAACCACTGAGCCACCCAGGCGCCCCTTCCTCAATCTTTTTAAACCCCAGGCTTGTTCAGCTCACGTAGTTATAGAGAAGAGGAATACATTTCAATAGATTTCTGGCTGGTATTCCGCTGTTTGGAATATAAAAGAACCATGAATTAGATTTTATTACTGCCAATACCTTATTTGTTTATGCGGTGCATATGAAAATTCTATGACTGTTAGGTTAGTAAAATAGTCTTGACAGTCAAACAATTTATTTTGAAGAAGCCTGGCTAAACTGTTGCTGAGTGTTTGAGAGACAGCGTGTATGTGGGGGTTTTTAAAAACTGAAATTCTTTTGGAAAAACACCCATCTTATGTTTCATCTCAAAAATTATTCGGATGTTGTGAATAACCAGGCATGGGTTTATAGAAAATATATACACATACTTAGTTTGAAACTTTTCTGTTTGAAAATATTCCTGGATTTGTCTACCTCTTTATTAATTTGTCAGAAGATTCAGACAGAGGGAAATGAGGCAAAAGGGTTAAACACTCTCACTCTCTCTGGGGTGATCGGTAGTAAGAGAGGACTAATAATCGGTCTAAAGAGATGAGAAGAGAAGCGGACCTGGGCTTACTCTTAGGCTAGTCGCACAGGGCTTCTGTTCCTGTGATGTTCAGCTTTGCTCAGTGCTGCTTCCGTTGGTATTATTGGCGCTGGGCTTTGAGCTCTCTGCTGTATTCCTTCCTCTCCTAGTGGTGGTGTTGGGGAACGGCCCCAGTTTAGTGTAGGTCCCTTCATTTACAGTTTAAATTAGTAGTACCTGCTGAAAACAATACCACATTTAAAAAAAGTTTATTAGGAACAATAAAAATATTAAGGTCGGGGCATACCTACTGTCTAGAGCACGGATGAATTAACCCCTCCTGCCAGGGCCCAGGACTGTCCCACATGGAGCTACACTGTGGAGAAGCAGCTCCAGCTCATATCTGAGCCTGCAACTTTGGGAATCTGCGCTTGGGACTGTTACTAATGGTTATGGCAGAATAGACAATGACCAGCCACTGCCAACCTCCCACTGGTACATGGGGTAGTTCATGGGAACTGGTTTTGTCCCATTCGTTGTGGCTAGTGACATTTTCTGTAAACTCCAAACAGCTTTCCTAAAGCTTGGATTCTGAATATTGCGCCAACATGAACTTACCTTTAGGGCACATAGATATCAGACTTACCTTTACATTTCAGGATTCCAAAATAGGGATAAAATTCAGATACTGAATCCAAGTCAAATTTCTTACTATGATAGTTTTAGAAGCTCTTTGTTGAAACCACCATTCTCTCTGTCCAAGGAGTATTCATTAATGTTAATTTTTCCTGATGAGTTGTCAAACATGCCTCCAAATGTTTTGAAGAATATGTCTCTTCCGATGGACCCTTAATTTACACTGACTTTTTTTTCTAAAGATTTTATTTATTTGAGAGAGAGAGGGTGTGAGAGAGAGAGAGAGCACGAGAAGGGGTAGGGAGACATAGACTCCCCGCCAAACAGGGAGCCCCATGCGGGACTCGATCCTGGGACTCCAGGATTATGACCCGAGCCAAAGGCAGTTTCCCCATCAACTGAGCCACCCAGGTGCCCTGGGCACCCCTATTTACACTGACCATTGAACTGTTTGAGAGTGGGGTGCACATGGCACGTGGAAGGCCATGTATCATGGTGGTTTAGAGCTTAAGTCTCTAAAGCTGGACTGCTGGGTTTCAAAGCTGGTTCCCTTACTCATGGTGTATGGGACCTTGGGAAAGGCCCATTTTTTAATTTTTAAAAATAGGGATAATATTAGTATCTACCTTATAGTGTTATTTTGAAAATTATTTAAGTAAATGAAGTGCTTGGGATAGCACCTGACACATAGTAAGTGCTCAGTAAATATTAGCTTTTAATAGTATTACAGACTCAACTCATGATTAAAAAACTAAGTGCTTAGTGGTGATCACACTTTGGATCAAAGGACTTGAACTTTAGACATATTTCTGCAGGATGCCAGTCTGAAGACACACCTGCATGTCCCACAGAGTTAATTGAATGAGGGCTTTAGGCATCCCCTTGCTGGTCTCCCCTGTGCTTTCGAGAGTGGTGTACTTTTACACACCACTTGAAAATGGTCACCATCAGTGCTCACATGTCACCTCTGCAGGCTTATCAGCCTGTGTCCTGAGAATGGGATCCAGACTTCCCGGGTGGGCCTGGCTACTTTTCTTTATTTGGATCATGATTTCCAACATTGTGTCTACTGGGGGCTCCCTCTGCTGGTATGTCTAGCATGGATGCAGATATGTGGAATAGTAGCTTTTAACAGTTTTAGGCTTTTAGAGATGTTTGTATAAAAAAAAAAAATTGAAAACTTTTTTTTTAACATGTGAGTAATAGAAATAGAAATAATTGCCGTTTGCATTATGAGTTGGAGTATTTTTGCTTTGATTTAGAATGGGGGCTATCATGGCATGCCAAAAACAGTAATTTCTTCACGATAGTTAATCAGGGACTGATTATTAGGTCTTACATACCAATATATACCACTAAATATTTTAGAATCCTATTTCAGCAGTCTAAAGAATATCCACGATATGGGGACTTAGTTAACTCTTAAAATTTCAAAAGGGCCCACTTTCAAGTGGTGTCATATCTAAGACCCTCTTAGATGCTGTTATGTTGAGGGCTTAGTATGTGTCAGGGAATAATACCTTAGATTTATTGGGTGATTCATTATTTATTTAGAATTATAATTTATTAATAAAATGCGCCATGATGTCCCTAAAGTTGCATTTTTAAAATAACTTTTTGGCTTCTGTGTGATTTTTTGTTTGTTTGTTTTTCACTACTCTTTTCTTCCATCTTTCCTTACCGCTCTTTGCTACTAGGCTCAAACAGCATAAATCGGGTAACAGCAAACATGGACAATGGAGAAAATGAAGGAACGACTAAAATTATTGCACCTTCACCAATAAAAAGGTCAGTTGGTTAAGTGAAAGAACTCATAACGGTATGCTGTCACAAAAAAGCTTTTTCCTGTTGGCGAGGTGAAGAATCTTTTTACTTTGATAGTTCATACTTTTGGTTGAAATAGTGTATGAGCCAAAGAGTCATTTAAAATGCCAGTGGAGGGGCCCTTGCGTGGCTCAGTGGGTTGAGCCTCTGCCTTCAGCTCAGGTCATGATCCCAGGGTCCTGGGATCGAGCCCCACATTGGGCTCTCTGCTCAGCAGGAAGCCTGCTTCCTCCTTTCTCTCTGCCTGCTTCTCTGCCTACTTGTGATCTCTCTCTGTCAAAAAAATAAATAAAATCTTAAAAAAAAAAAAAATAAAATGCCAGTGGAGTATAAACAGCAGGACCTGCCTCTCTCATCTGAAGGAAATGCTCCTGCTGTCACAGCATGGTGATCTCTCAGTCTGTGGTCCCATTCTCGGCAGCAGAGGGACAATTCCACGTGATTTTTTAAAATGGCATGCTATAATGGACTTACTCAGAGGGACCTGTGAAATAAAGTTGATGATATTCATGTTTAATGTACTGTGTTCATTACCGCGGTGCACTGAACTGTGGCCCTGGGAAGAGGGCTTACAGCATTTAGAGGCGCAGGGCTCCGGAAGTCAGTGATTGCATATGTATGAAGAGGTGTCATGGTCTTCTGCATCAATTTTCCCAGTGGCATTCCCCAGCGGAAAGACCTTCTCTCAATATATTACATGGCTTGTTTCCATGAAAGATCAGCCTTGTTCTCTGTGAAGATACTGTTTCAGCGTCAGTTTTTCCTATCTCCATTTATATCCACGGAACAGCATTTGAGAAGTACAATGAGCAGCTTTCATCAGCTCACTTTGTCTACAGCACTAGCTTCTGAGTCCAAGCAGTCAGAAATACGTGACCCTGGCAGACTTTGATCATCTTCTCCATCTCGTTAGTAAATAATGGCGTCTTCATTCAGTAGGTTTGGGGCTACGTGGAGGCTTACAATTTGCAATTTCCTAGCAAAAGAATTCTAAGATAGGAGGATTCTCAGAGTTGTGATGTTTTCCCCAGGGTTTTGCTTACGTTATCTTTTGTTTAGTTCCGGGACACTCCCTTCATGGATTCTTTCTGGAATGACAGGGTCTTTGCCTTTTTTGCATGCTCTTTAGTTGGCCTAGCTGGCCTTGGCCAGCCTCACAGCTGTGTATAGAGTGTCAGCTTAATCTGTATGTACAGGGTATGCTTATGCTAAATCCAACATAAGAACAGTAATCTGCCATGAAATTCAGATCCCAAGCCTTTTTAGAATGTACAGAAGAAGTTCAGTCCCCTTTACAATGGTTTTCTTGTCAATAGGACTGATACCTGAAGTGCTGCCTGATTTTCCCACTCAAGTTCCAGATGAGAAATGGCTTAGGGAGTGAATGCAATTAATTAAATGAATAAAATAAAATAAATTAAATGAAATTAGGATTTCATTTTTCTCTAACTTTGGCCTGCTCTCCCATTTCCCCTTTCATCTCCCCTCTGAATTTCTCAATCTCCCTTTTTCTTTCTCATTTATTAAACACACACGCTTTCTACTATTAAGTATGCATTGTATTTATTACTTCTCACCTCAAAAGTAAGATTTTGGGGCACTTGATCTTCCAAAGATTATTTAATCAAAAGAATGTATTGGTCAAAAATTAAAACCTACCTACTATATGCTAATATGATGAGTTAAGTGCCTTTGTCAAATACAAAATTTTTTAGCTTTATATTAATTCCTGTATGGGTGTAGTCTCCTAGGATACAAGTTTATTTTCCTTTTTTGAAATGACCTTGTCATTTTTTTCCCTCTCTCTTCTTTGTTGACTGTTATAAAGAACCCTGCTATGACCATGTTCGAGGACAACTTATATAGGGGATTCCTCAAAAATCCAGGGTTAAATGTGAGCTAGAAATTAAGTAGCTCTATCTTTTCCTGGGGCTGAGACTCTGGAGATGTGAGAGGTAATACATCTCCCCTCCTTCAGAGGAGGCCTGGGGCTTCTGATGAGTCCTTTCCTCTGTATCTCCCCATGTGTGTCTAAAACAATTTGTTGAGATTGAATAACAGCTCAGTTATATTTACATTCTTCAGGCAGAAAGATGATACTAGGTCAGGAAGTAGCATTTGGAAGTCCTTCTGATTTGGAAGGATGAAGCCAAGATAGGGCGGAAGCTAGGGGCTGGGAAAGGTCGGTTTGGGTAGCCTGAACTTGTCCATGGCTGACCCACCTGCTCAGATTTAGATGGACTGAAGTCCAGAGCTGAAAAGAAGGAGCCGGCCTCAGGAGCCATCATACTCCAGCTTTCCTTCCTTGTCAGCTTTCTTTTCTTGCCTCTGCCCTTGCCCTTGCTTCCTGTCCTGCAGATAGACTTGTCTTCCAAGTTTCCTAACAGTGGATGAACTGGCTTTTGTTGACTTAAAGCAGTAATACTAGGAAAAAAAGGTGGAGGGGAGCCCAAAAATACTTGCTGGAGATGTGAATTTTTTTAGGCAGCCACCTCCTACCCTTTTTAGAATGAGTCACGGGTATAAAAACACATTTTAAAACATTTGTTAAACAGTTTCACTGAAGAAGGAAATATGTGAGTGAACTTCCTTTTATTCTCCAGTTAATATATAGTCCATGTTTTTTTTTTTCTTTTTTAAATTAAAGCTTTAAGAAAGCAAAGAATGAAAACAGCCCTGATACCCAAAGAAGCAAATCTCATGCACCATGGGAAGACAACGGCCCCCAGAGGTAAAAAGAATCATTGTTTTTCTCATGGGGAACAGTAGAAATGGGATTAGCCATCACAATGCATTAAATAACGGAATCCAATTAAATAATGGAATCCAACTGCTTTGTGACTGGATGTTGCTAGCTGTGGACAAGGCAGTCAGATTCCTAAAATCAGCATGACTGAGAACTTTCGAAGTAGAAGTCAACAGGATGTGTCCTAAGGTGAAACTTTCTCCTGGAAGACAGGAAGGGAGACCAGTGTGTATTAAGACACTACCTGGAATATTGTTACCATGGCTTAGAGTAAGAGAGTATATTTTTGAACTCTAAATGACATATTAATGATAATCCCCTCTACTGTACATTTCTTTAAAAACTATACTTGAAAAGTATATTTGAGGACTAATGAAGAACTTTATTCACAAAAATATCCATATATTTCGTTTCTATCTGTCCACAGCTACCAAACCAGCAACAGACCTGCATTATATCTTACTGACTTTAGAGTCATGGGGATCCCAGCTACAACGACCAGGTGGTCAAATCCTAACTGGCCACTTCTTAGCTCTTTTACTTGGGCCACTCAATTAAACATTCCATATTTCCACTTTCTTTTCTGTTACGTGGGCCTAATAATTGTAATCCAGTGATTGTGGCTGATATGAAGATTTGCTAGGATAAGGAATTTAAAGCTTTTAGCTCAGTCAGTGCATGGCATATGGTAAGTTTGTTGTATATGCAGATTGTTATTATTACCATCACTTGGGTGTTCCTTTCTTACCATTGAAGGCCAGTGACACAAATCCATTCCTGAAAGATAACGACTCTTAGGATCTGATTTGCCAGATCTTACCTCCATTTTCTTTCAGTAAATCTTGTCAGCAAAGAGAACTATGTGCCTGTGATCTAGTATATCCCTGAGGGGGCAAATACTTGTGTAGCCTGGGACTGGGCTGTCTGCTCCTTCAGGCCCTCTGTGGGCACTACTGACCCTTCCTCTTCCCCTGCAGTGGACTCTACCACTCTCCCAATGACCGCATGAAATCCCCGAAGTTCCCCTACACGCGCCGCCGAAACCCCTCCTGTGGGAGCGATGACTCTGTCCAGCCAACGAGGAGGAGGTGAGCGCAACGTAGCTCTTGGTTTTAAATTTGCAACAGAACCTCTGGGTCCCAGTCACAGTCTGTCACAAGTTATTCTCATAATATCATGACTGTCCTCCCAAGGTAACAGAAAGCTTACTTTTTTTTTTTTTTTTGAGATAAAATGAGTTAGGCATCCTGAAGCATTTCTCTTTAAACAGCCTAAATTTCAGAGAATAATTTCATAAAATACTGGTAGGAAACTTGCTCCCTGTATGGCACTTAAGACTGATAAGTTAAAAAAAAAAAGCTTAGGTATCTATTTTAACAATATATATTATATAGTATATATAATATGTATTGCATTAGTGATATATTTTTATATATCAAAGATACTAAATATTCTGATCTGAGAAGATAAAATTATAGGTAAATCTTAGCTCAGGCTTAACACTCTGTTCTCCAGACTATTGTTGCATAAACTTGAGTAAAACCCCTTTCAAAACACAGGAAAAATGGATCCTGTTACATTTTACCCAGCAGGTCAGGTTGTTTTTGTGATTATGTTTGAATGTACTTAATTTTAAAAAAAAGTCCATATGTAGAAGTAGAAGTTTTGGACTTTCTAAAAAGCCGGCTGGGAAATGTGACAGGTGCGAGAGAAGAAGACCTAGAAATGACTAACCAGTGAAATTCATTTCATTCCTACTTCACAGAGACTGTTTTACTTTGAGTACCTACATACTGGTATTTTGTAAGTGACTTTTCTAGTTATGACAGGTTCATGTCATGTTCTCAGATAACCATCAACTTGATCACCGTGGATCAGGGAAACAGAAGCCTTTCTTTCTTCTCTGCCCTTATTGATACTTACTTGCTGGTCCATCCTTGGTTCATTTCCTTTGGCTTCTTCCAGTTTCCCTGAGTCATGTTTCCCAGCTTTCTCAAGGTACAGCTTCACCAAAATCCTTTGATGGTTAAGGAGACAAAGGTCAGCAACACCTTCCCCTCATAGGTCTGAAAAGGAGGAGCTAAATCATGAGCACCGGTGATTAGAACAAAGGGATAATAGTTGACATTTATTATGTTTCATGTTCTGAGCAAAATTGCATGCTATATATTATGGATGCTCATAATAACTTTGTGGAAAATGGCCTTTATCATTTAACCAGTAGGCATTTCCACCAGAGAGGGATTAAAGTGAGAAATTGCATGCAAGTTTGAGTAGCTCTGGAGGAACTAAAGGCAGGGAGGTGCACCCTGAGATCTGGATGCTGTACTGGTTCTGGGCTGGCAGGACGAAGGCTTTTTCTACCTTGGAGCTAGCCTTCATGAATCTGTGCTTGCTGCTGGCATTGCTATGGGAACTGCTGATGTAGCAAATACTCTTGCTACCCTTGCCAGAGGAGCCACCTCTGTAGCTAATGCTGGGGGCTTCTACTGCTCAGGAGTGCCAGAGTGAATGCCATAGCTATGTCAGAAGCAAACTTGCCTCCCCTTCTCTCTTGCCTTCAGATCTCACCTGAGTGCCTCTCTAAGTGGAACCCAGTGGGCAAAGGAATCTGAGAAAATGTAGTTTCAGACTTCCAGTTTTGACAAAACAGGGGAGATTATTGATGGGTTTGGGATGGGGCTGCGTACCAGTGGAAAGTGGAAAGCCCTTGGCCTCGATGACAAAAGGAGTCTGGGGGATGCAGGTAGCTGTCTTGTGTGATTGGAATCCAGATCTGTACATCTGTAAAAGGCAGGGATAATAAATCATCATTTAAATAGAGAGGGAGAAAGATTTCCTGCCCTCCCTATTAAGGATTGGTTCAACTTGGACAACACTTAAAACCCAGGCAATACCACAATACCCAGGCAATACTTTAAAATACATTTGTGTGTGTATGTGTGTTTTGGGGGGGGGGGCAAGGTTAGTGGGAATCACTACATATTTTAAGAATTTGGCACTTCATGATTATTGTTAAATAGGTATGTTTCTATAGTTTCTCATTCTTCATTACTAGCATACTTTGACCGCATTCCCTAAGTAATATAATTGTACATGTCGAGCAGATGGTCATTTTGATTTACTCGGAAATGAATTTATCAAGTTTTGCTAAAATAAAACCAAAATTTACATTAGTTTTTTCCCCAACTGGGTTTTCCAAACCCTGTAGTTTTTAGAAAGATTGTAAATATAAGATCACATTTGTATTGTGTAAAGATGAATCTTAACTGTCCTGTGGAGAACCAGTGGAAGAGAGAAGTAGGGGAAAGAGAGACCTGGGGCTACCATGTGAGTCCTGGCAAAGGCTAATGGGAGCTTGGGCCAAGGTGGTGATGTGGAGATTTTAAGGAAGTGGATGGTTTTGAGACCTTTCGGAGGTAAAATCAATAGGGCTGGGAGGTTTGAAATAGTTTGGAGCATATACATTTTTAAATCTAGCCTTAATGGCTTCTATATTGAGACACATTTTTGTGTGTGTTGGCTTCCTGTGAAATACAGATGAGTAATTGTGGGGAGTAGACACAGGATCCTTTCATTGGCACAGTCCAGGGAAAAGCCTGTTTTGATTTACAGGGAAGAGAATCTTTTTGTCCGAGCAGCCATAGAGCCTTCTGTCTGGTTATGTGTATCACTTGAAAGGTCTTTTATTGGGCATGCGTGTTTTGAGGAAACCAGCCCTTGCTACATGCTGGCAAAGAAGAGCTAAATCTCATTCTTTGTTCCTTTCTACTGTAAATGCCCTCTGAATGTCCCTGTCCCTTTCAGTCTGGCTTTATCTTCACAGGTATTTCCCTTGTCCTGGAGGCACAAATCCCTGCATGGCTAGGGTAACTCTGACATTTAAAACAGATTTGTCAGCACCATGAAAGAATCTCAAGGACTTAAATTTGATAATAGGAAATTCTATTTTGTTATGGATGCCAGAATAACGTGTATTTTGCAAAAGATACCGAATTTTATATTTTGACAGTTGTTTGTCATTAGATGGGTATATCTTTCAAATTCTGGCTGAGTTTACAACACTGGTTCTTAACCTTTTTGGGTGACAGAACTCTGAAAATCTGATGAAAGGTTGGATCATTCCTTAGGGGGAGAAAGGTACATAATTAAATAAACATACACACTTTCATAAAATTTTCATGGTTCATGGAGACCCTGAAGCCTGCTTGTTTAAACATTCCTGTTCTAGAAAAAGCAACCCAGCCTACTTACTTTTAGTACAATTTATTTTCACCCCTATGCATCTCTATACTCAGGAAAGTTTATTGAGTGCCTACTTCATGCAGGCACTGTTAAACAGCACTAGAGAAAGTTTTTGCCCTTTAGGAGTTTACAGTTTGTTGGGGAAGAAATATATGAATCTTACAAATGCATGAGTACTTAGAAATTTATATATAGAGAGAGTTATGTGGTGCTTAGGGGAACTAAAAAAAAAAAATTACTGAAACCTAACATGCACACAGAAAAGTACACATGTCCTAAGAATAACTGATTGATAACGTTTACCATTCAAGTACATCTATTACTGGCACCATGATGGGAAGTTTTGCTGTGTTGCTGAGTCCAGGAGGTCAGGGAAAGGTTCTCAGGCTGGATGCCTGAGCTGGAATTTGAGACAAGAAGAGGCAAAGAGATGGAGGAGCTAACATGTGCAGAGGCCTCGGGGTGGAAAGAGTGGGGAACATTCATGAGAAGGATAAATGAGTCCAGAGAGAAGCACCTCATAGGACACCTGAGCCTTGTTGAGGATTTGGGTTGTTAGACCCAGTAGTTTTTAGAAGGATGTGAATACAAGATCGCATTTGTATTGTGTAAAGATGAGCCTTACTGTCCTGTGGAGAAAAGGTAGAGAAGAAGAGAAGTAGGGGAAAGAGAGACCTGGGGCTACCATGTGAGTCCTGGCAAAGGCTAATGGGAGCTTGGGCCAAGGTGGTGATGTGGAGATTCAAGGAAGTGGTTTTGAGACCTGTTTGGAGGTGAAGGAGTGACTGATGTCATGGATAAAATCCAGGCTTGAAGTGTGATGCACTGAAGTAATAATCACCAGGAAATGGCAAGCTTGAAAGGGACAACTGTGAGTGGTTTTTGGTCTGTTGCGTTTGTGGTGTCTTTGCAAAGAAGTCGAAATGCAGGAATCACATGGGTTGTTGGATATGTCTGGAGCTAGATTGGCTATTGGCTAAAATATAAATTTCGTAAAGATGTAAATTGAAATAAGAAACAAAGGGATGCTGTCTAGGTAGATAGAATGCAAAGACCAAGCCCTTGATAGACCTAGGAGAAACTCCAGCATTTATTCGGCTTGGTTGAGGAGAATTACCTTCAGAGGAAATTACTTGTAGAGAAAAGAGAAGGAGAAATTTTGGCCACAGGGAGGAAAAAACATCTAGAGTGAAAATCTGCTTACTAAAGAGCTTCCTTTCTTCTTCATTCCCAGATGCTAGAAGCCAGATAGGTATCTCCCAAGCAGGAGATCAGAGAATCTCACTATGAGAAAAACAGATACAATAGAAGAGACATACAGATACCAACTTTTAAAGGATCGTCCAGTGAAATAGCTGAGACTGCCTATATTTCTTTGCTCCACACTGCAGCGAAGCCATCAGTTAACATTCTCTGCACCATCCAGAGGGTTCCAGTCCTTCTAGTGCCGAATTCTTAAATACAAAGAGAGAGCCTTAATCACTTGGCATGTGAAGATAGCTTCTGTTTGGAAAGACAGAGACTGAAACAGACAATAAGCAGTGTGTATGTGTGTGTGTACTCACAGGAAATAGAGACAATATAAGAAACATGTTATAAAGGTATAATTATCTTAAAAAAAAAGATTTATTTATTTATTTGAGAGATAACATGACCTCAGGGGAGGGGCAGAAGGAGAGGGAGAGCAGACTCCCCACTGAGCAGGAAGCCCATGAGGGGCTCCATCCCAAGATCCTGGGATCATGACCTGAGCTCAAGGCAGACGCTTAACAGACTGAGCCACCCGGGCGCTCCAAATGTATAATTATCCTGAGGAAAAAAAAAAAAAATTGATATCCAAAGAGAAGAATAAGTAGACTTAAAATTCCTGTAGCAGAATTTAAAATAATTAGTAGAAGGTTTGGAAGATCATCCCCAAGGTAGAACAAAAATAAAACAGATATGTGGAACATAAGGATAAGCAATTATCAAACTTGGATATCAAACATTCGAGTAATGAAATTTCCAAGAAAAAAACGCAGAAGAGAAAAGTATTAGAGAAATAGTACAAGAAAATGTCCCAGACTGAATGATCAAACGTTGTAGAGAGAAGCTAAGGAGGGTTTGATATAATAGACTGGAAAATTAGATCCAGACCAAGAGCCATTACCATCACATTTCAAAACATTATAGGTTAAGGGAGAATTTTTAAAACTTCGAGGAAGGGAGGGATATGAGAGAAAAAAGTTTATATATAAACGTCGGCAAACCAGAATGGCGGCCTTGGGCTCCTTAACAGCAACATCAGAGAAAGAAGATGGGCATTGCCTTCAAAATGCTGGAGATTCTTTTCAGTGTAGGATTCTAAGTCCAGATAAACCATAATTACATGAGTCAAAGATATTTTGAGAAATTCCAGGTCTCAAAACAAAACAAAACAAAAAAAGTACCTGCCACGTAGAATTTCTCTGTTAACAGCTAGAAGGTACATTCCTCCAAAACCAAGACTAGCAGTCATGAGAACTGGAAATATGGGATCCATTTCCAAAGAGGAAGAAGGAATTCCCTGGATGATGGCGAAGGGAGTAATCGAAGTGACATTTGTGCAACAGTTCTAGGGAACAGACCATCCAGGGTTCCAGGGTGTCAGTGGAACTTGTAGATTACCTAAGTATTCTCCCATCTCAGGAGGACTTCTGCAGCTCTCAGAGTTTGGATGAAGAAATTAGTGATAAAACAAGGTAAACTTGGGGCACCTGGGTGGCTCAGTGGGTTGAGCCTCTGCCTTCAGCTCAGGTCATGATCTCAGGATCCTGGGATTGAGCCCTGCATTGGTCTCTCTCTGCTCAGTGGGAAGCCTACTTCCCCCTCTCTCTCTGCCTGCCTCTCTGCCTACTTGTGATCTCTCTCCCTCTGTCAAATAAATAAATAAAATCTTAAAAACAAAACAAAACAAGGAAAACTAAGCAACCTAAAGGTGCATTAGAAAACTAGGCAATTGTTATCTTTAAGTATAAAACCTGTATAAGAATGGAATTGTGGGGGCGCCTGGGTGGCTCAGTGGGTTAAAGCCTCTGCCTTCGGATCAGGTCATGATCCCAGGGTCCTGAGATGGAGCCCCACATCTGGCCGTCTGCTCTGCAGGGAGCCTGCTTCCTCCTCTCTCTCTCTCTCTCTCTCTGCCTGCCTCTCTACTTACTTGTGATCTCTGTCTGTCAAATAAATAAATAAAATCTTAAAAAAAAAAAAAAGAATGGAATTGTGTTCCTTAAACGCTGTAGAGATCATCTGTGAAAATATATAATTGTGTTTATACTAAGTAAAAATTATCAAAAAATTTGGTGTAAAGACAGAGAGGCCTGTCAACATTATATTGTTTGATATAAGTGTGTTTGAGAAATGGGGGAATGTCAGTCATGATGATGGCATTTAATAGCCATGTCTGCCCAATCCATGTGAAGGCACATATATTAAAGGGTGAAGAAACGGAGACAAGGGGCTTAGGTGCCTCTCTCAAGAAGTTTGATGCTTTCAAAGAGAGAGGAGAGACTGGGAAAAAAATGAAGGGGGATATGGAATCCAGCAGACGTGTGTGTGTGTGTGTGTGTGTGTGTGTGTGTATAATTTTAACTATGTATTTGAGAGTGAGAGAGCATGAGCAGTGGGGAGGGGCAGAGGGAGAGGGAGAAGGAGGCTCCCTGCTGAGCAGAGAGCCCCACACAGGGCTCAATCCTAGGACCCCAAGTTCATGACCTGAGCTGAAGATAGACGTTTAACTTATGGAGCTACCCAGTCGCCCCATGCCTGTGTGTGCTTAAATAGTAGAAACTTGGTAATATGAAAAGCTGGTGAAAGAATTTTTATATGGACAAATTGAATATATCTGAGAGGTAGGAGGGTGGTTACTGAAAGTCATTGAGAAGGTAAGAGGTGATGAGACACAGACAACACAGGAGGAACGACTGACCTTAGTTGTAAGGACAGATCTGTAAATAACACAGAAGGAGATGTAGGCAAGTGTTATTTTTGGTAACAGGAAGATGAAAGAGTTGCCATCTGATGGCTACGTTTTCTTTGGAAGGAGAAAACAAAGTCAGCGGCTGATGCAGAGGGACCGGTGTATCAGAGGGTTGTGAGGTAAAGAGTTGGAAATCGCTTTGCAGAGTGAGAGTACTTAGAGAAAGGTGGTAGGATGTTGTGGAGTCACATGAAGTTTGTGAACATGGATTTGTAGTATAAGTAACGTGCCCTTTTGTGTAACTCCCCGTAGCACCGCTCAGCCAGCTGCTGAAGGCTGGATCAGAGAACCTGAATAGTTTGACTTACCCATGCGTGGGATCTTGCCAGAAATACCGAACCCAAAAACAGAGAATTGGAGGAAGTTTTGAGTACTGGCGTACAGGTTATCAAAATGGCGTAAATCTCAGTTGAGTCGGGGAGGAAACGGAGAAAGGCCGAGAGGAGTGGATGAAAATTAGCAAGGTCAGTGAGCAAACAGTTCTGTTGAGGTCAAAGAAAGGCAGAAGGGGCGTAGTGGAAATAAGCAATAATAATTGCAGCTAATAGTTATTGTTTGCTTCAGTGAGCCAGGTCCTGCTCTGTGCATTTTAAATGTATTAATTCATTTTATCCTCATATCATAACAATCCTTTGTGGGAGGTTCCATGAAAACAGGCACTTAGCCAAGAAGTAATTTGTTGAATTCACATACCTTTTTGATGGGGAGGGGAGGGGACCCACCTTCAGGTTGTCTGGCTCTAGAGCCCGCATGTTTTTTGTTTTTAAAGAGTTTATTTATGTATTTGACAGAGAGAGAGCTCACAAGTAGAGCAACAAGCAGAGAGAGAGGGGGAAGCAGGCTCCCCACCAAGCAGAGAGCCTGATGCGGGGCTCATTACCAGGACCCTGAGATCAAGACCTGAGCTGAAGGCAGAGGCTTAACCCACTGAGCCACCCAGGCTCCCCAGCGCCTGCATGTTTAAACCAAGATGCTCCATCAAATCTGCTCAGGAGCATGAACAGGAAGGGGAAGAGAAGGTGGCCAGAGACCAACATGTTTGTAACCACATGGTGGTTACAGATGATAAAGTCCCAAGTGTGGCCATAATGTGGTCTGCTGAGTTACTGTGAAGAGGTTATGAGAGAAATGGTCAAGGGCCTTGGAGGCAAGGGTGTTGGGAAGAGCATGCAAGTGAGAGCTGGTGTCAGTCCGATTATGGCAGAACTTAACTTGGCAGATCACAGACGTAGGAACTGCAGAACATCCCATCATTGGGTGAATCATACCATACAGACATGCTGTGCACTATGGCTGGTAGACTGTTTGCAGCCTCCTTGAGCTTGTTGGCTTTTTGAGGCCAGTTGGTGATGTGTTCTACTTCTGAGACTCGGCATATTGTGTGATTTAAATGTTTGTCGAATGAACGAATACAAAACAGATATGTAGGAATTGAAGTGAAACTCATTTTGCTGTGCTTTCCTTAGGCAATGGATAATTCTCTATTTTCTTTAATATCTTCATTTATTTGTTTTCTGTAGGAAAGCCCATAACAGTGGTGAAGACTCAGATCTAAAACAAAGGAGGAGGTAAAAACATAAAAATGGAAGGAGGGTCGGGGAGAAGGAAGAAGGATCAACCAGAGTGGGAATTGTTGTTGTTAGTGACAGCTTTAAGGTCATTATGAAAGAATTAACTTGGAGATAACCAGCTTTGGCTTCATTTGGTTCCCAATCTTCCATTCTGTAGGATCCTTAACAATTTCTCTTTTTTTTTCCTGCTTCTTTGTATCTTAGAGGAACTGTCTTGGTTATCTACTGCTACAATAAAACCACCCCAAAACTTAGTGGCTTAAAGCCACCATATATATGTTGTGTGTTTCTGTTGATTGAACAGGCTAGTTTTGCTAGTCTCATATGAAGCTACAGTCAGAGGGCAGATGGGGCTGGAATATTCAAGAGGCCCCTCTCTCTCTCGTTTGATGTCTTGGCAAAATGGTGGGAAGCCTTAGACTTCTCTCTCTCTTTGTGGTCCCTCCACCTGGTTCTCGGCTTCTTGAGATGGCAGCCAGGAGGACGCAGGAGCCGCCCGCTCCGTGAACAGATAGATAGTTTGGGACCGGGCAGAGTATAGCCCCTCCACGTCATTCTGTTAATAAAGTCCGTCACAGCTCCAGTGCTAATTGGGGGGAGGGGAAATAAACTCTACCTCTGTTGATCTGGGAAGGGGGTGTGACAGGACTCGGTGCTCATATTTAGTCCACTGCAGGGGTGTAGAGCTTTGCCATGGCAGATTTTGTTGGAAGTGCTTGATTTTGTGGTCTTTTTGGGGACCATGGTGACATTTGCCCTAATCTGCTTTTACATGTCTGTAGACTCATTCAGATGTCTCACTGAATCGAGGATCACTGACTGAGGGAGGGGTAATAACTGCTACTGATGTTTGGATTAGTCATTTTATTGCAAAATTCCATCCGAAGAACTAAAGTGAATCTTTCTGAAATTTTTTATTTGTCATAAATGTGTTTTTTTTTTTTTTTTGTTCTTCTCATTTTGTCTTCAGGTCACGCTCACGCTGTAACACGAGCAGTGGTAGTGAATCGGAAAATTCTAATAGAGAACACCGGAAAAAGAGAAACAGGTAATATTTGATACTGTAGTTATCTGGAACTCCAAAATCAGGGGTTGCTGGTGGTGGTAGAAGCTGTGTATCCTATTTCTTTTTCCTTTTCTCTCTCTGTCTTTTTTTTTTCTCTTTCCTTTCCCTCCCCTCCTCACCCCTCCCCTTCCCTCCCCTTCCTTCTTTCCTTCCTTCCTTTAAGATTTTGTTTATTTACTTGGCAGAGAGAGAGGAAGAGAGAGAGAGCCTGTGCGTGTGAGCTCACAAGCAGGGGGAGCAGCAGGCAGAGGGAGAGGGAGAAGCAGGCTCCCCACTGAGCATGGAGCCCGATGTAGGGCTCAGTCCTGGACCCCAAGATCATAACCTGAGCCAAAGGCAGACACTTAACCAACTGAGCCACCCAGGCGCCCCTGTGCATCCTATTTCTTTCTTTCTTTTTTTTTTTTTTTAAAGATTTTATTTATTTATCAGAGAGAGAGGGAGAGCAAGCACAGGCAGACAGAATGGCAGGCAGAGGCAGAGGGAGAAGCAGGCTCCCCGCTGAGCAAGGAGCCTGATGTGGGACTCGATCCCAGGATGCTGGGATCATGACCTGAGCCGAAGGCAGCTGCTTAACCAACTGAGCCACCCAGGCGTCCCGCATCCTATTTCTTAAGTCTGATTTTCTTATCTGTGTTTAAGAAGGAATCTGGCATTTTCTTATCTTTATAATAAGATGATTAAATAACTTGACAACGAGGGTCCCTTCTTGTTAATTTAAAAAAAAAAAAAAAGATGATCTGTATTTAGGTACAATGTGTAGTGACTTTGTCTAAGGACGGTAAGAAATGTGACCATTCTAGAGGGATTTCTCCCTGAAGTACCTTTTAACGTGACATTACTTATTTTGTCCAGCCCAAACCAAGAGACTTCATGTTTCCTAGATTTCATGGTCTTAGTCTTATTCGTGTACATGAACATATGTGAGAGAGCACCGTGCTGGGAGTGAGACGGATTGGGTTGCTGGTTGTCCCAGTTTCTCCCCCTTTCTTTCTTTTCGTTGGTTCGTTTTTGTTTTTCAAGATTTTATTTATTTATTTGACAGAGACAGACACAGTGAAAGAGGGCACACAAGTCAGGGGAGTGGGAGAGGGAAAGCAGGCTTTACACGAAGCAGGGAGCCTGATGTGGGGCTCCTTCCCAGGACCCTGAGGTCATGACCTGAGCTGAGGGCAGACGTTTAACGACTGAGCTACCCAGGAGCCCCTGGTCATCCCAGTTTCTAACTTAGTCATTCTCAACCGGGAGCAATTCTGTCTTGCCCCTCCAGTCTCTGAGGATGTTTGGCCATGTTTTTGAGACTCTTGATTGTCACAGTTGTGTAGGTGTTGGGTGGGTATCCTGCAGTGCACAGGTCACCCAAGAAGTATCTGGTCCAAGAGATGTCAGTAGTGCCACTGCTGAGAAACCCGTTCCCACCTGATGTGGAGTGCTGGCCTGCTTGCTTTGTTTTCCTGGGTCATCTTTTTCCCTTCTGTAAAGTGAGGCAGCCTGAGGAGATAATCTCCGAGGTCCTTCTCCTGTACGTGGAGCCCCGTGCTTGGCACACACTGAATTGGCCTGCCTGACGATAAAGCCTGTGTAACACTAGCCCAGACAGCATTGTGATTGTGGGTGGTTTTCTTAGGAAAGCTTTCTCTGTGGAGCCTTCCTCGGGGCTGGAGCCACATGAGACAGGGGTGAGATCTCAGTGTGTTAGGACACCTTTCTCAAGGAAATGCTGACAGTTTCTTCATTTGTAAAAGCACAGGTGTGGAGGGTGACTTTTCCCTCAAGTACCCTCTTCCTGCTGTAAAATTCAGTATCTGCATAAACCACACGAAACAAAGCAAAGAAGGAATAACATATTTTCCTCCTGTTTGCACTTACTGATCAAGCCAGTATCTTAGCTTGTCTGTTTCTGTTTTGCTTGTTGTATTCTAAGTTGTGATCATATATGCTTCAAGTCTCAACTTCTCGGAAGGTGGCCTGTTTAACACCATTGTCTCTTGGGGTCAGAAGTGCTCATGGCGCCATTTGCTGCTCTTACGAAGCACTGTTTGGTTGCCAGCAAAACCTTAAGCAGCCTGTTTTTGATCCAGTTTCTGATCCAGTTTGAATGTTCCTCATACGTGTTTTCTCCCTCACCAGTTTCTCCCTTTGCCCTCCCCAAACGATTTTGTAGATTGGCTTTCTTTATAGTGTATTAGTGGTGCTTTTGAGAGTGGTGATGGTTCTGAATGTTGACATGCCAATGTACTTTGTAAGGCTATTAATGAGAAATCCCTTTCAAAACACACTCTGACCCAAAGGCTTTCAAACTCATTTATTTTACCTGTAGAAATACTGCCCGAGGGTTACATACATTGCCTGTGTCTATAGAAGATGAGGTCTAGGGTGTAGCAAAACCTGGGCAGAGGGAAAAATACGTCTTCCATTTCCATTCTCCATTCCTGAAAATTCTGGTGCAGAGGTGACAGTGTGCGGGGAAGGAGGGGGGCAGACACGTTATTTCGTCTGTGGACGCTGAGTCCTCATTATGTTCTGTTACTGCTCACCCCTTCGTCCCATTATTATAGCTTTTTAGATTTTGCCGGAGCCCATTCCGTTCACATCAGAGATCTGAATATTTAAATGGCACCTCTTCTGACAGTCCCAATATGTCTTCTGTCTGTGATGAAGGGTTGTTTCCTCATGTCTGACTTCCAACTTGTTTAAAAAAACTTCTTTTGGGGAAGAGGATGCATTTTTTTCAGCCTCATCCTGCCTTATCTCAGCCAACAGTGTGACACAGCCAAGCTCTCAGCAGCAGCCTTTGTGCTGTTATTAAAGGAACTGGGTAACTCTAGAATGGGGCAGACTGAATCCTGGACATGCTGGTGTTCTCCTTCCTGCCAGCCAAGTCTCTCAGTTCAGCCCCAATACTTGATTACCTCTGAAACCAGAGCCTGCACCTGACCCTCCCTGCCTTCCTGTCTCCCTGTGGGAGCCGTAGCCGGGGGCAGCAGGGAACAGACTGTGCAGCGTTGGTTTTTGGACATTTCTCGAAGGCTCTGGTGTGTCCAGTAGAACTGCGGACAGACCCAGATTTACTCGTTTGGAGATTGTGTGTGATCTTTGTAGTTTTGGGGGTATTGTTCCCTTTGTTATTCCTTCCTGCTGGAACTTTTTTGTTTTTTTAAACAAGGATAGATTGTATTTGTTTGTTTTAATGAAAAAGAGCAAGCATGAGTGAGATGATGGGGCTGAGGGAGAAGCAGATTCCTTGCTAAGCAGAGAGCCTGATGCAGGACTCGATCCCAGGACCCTGGGATCCTGACCTGAGTCAAAGTCAGATGCTTAACTGACTGAACCATCCAGGTACCTGTGGATTTTTTTTCTTTTCTTTTCTTTTTTTTTTTTTTTTTAAATATAAGGAAGACTTAACCTGTTAGATTTGAGGCCACTCTGGGAATAGTGGGGTGTTTTGTTTTGTTTTATTTTTTAAAGATTTTATTTATTTATTTGACAGACAGAGATCACAAATAGGCAGAGAGGCAGGCAGAGAGAGAGAGAGAGAGAGAGAGGGAAGCAGGCTCCCTGCTGAGCAGAGATTCCCAATGTGGGGCTCGATCCCAGGACCCTTAGATCATGACCTGAGCCGAAGGCAGAGGCCTAACCCACTGATCCACTTTGGTACCCCTTTTGTTCGTGTTTTGTTTTGGTTTTCACCCATGTCTACCTGTTGGATCTTAAGCCTCTTCACTGTTCTGGTGGATAACAACTTGAAACTCTCTCATTTTGTGTGAGGAGGAACACAAGTGAATGCAACAATGTTCACAAATCAGCTTTATCCATAGCAGTTGCTGTGGCTTTTCATAACCATTAAAAGTAAATAATAATAATTCACACCAACTCTGGAAGGCTGGTATTAGGAACACGGATTGTTGTTTAAAACAATTTCGATTTTAGAAAAATGTAACTGTAGGTAAGCACCTCGACTCTCACCTTTGGGTCCAGAGCTGTGGAGGCCAGGTGTGTGAGGGTCCTCCTGTCTGTTGTGTGTTCACACCTGTGTTCCATTCCACACGGTTCCCCATAGCGCCCGAGGGCTTGGCTTCCCTCTTCATCTGGTGAGTTGTTGATGTCTTTCTTTACGCCCTTCCATTTTAGTTGTTTTTCCTTTATTATTTTTATAATCTGGATGAGTATCCTACAGTTTTCTAGGTTTTGAGGTTTGAATAGACAGATTTTTACCACCCCCCCTTTTTTTTTCAAGAATGAGCTGGAAGTTGGAGCACCATTTGTTGTTGTAACATCTAGGATGACAAACACTTATTTCCCCCTTACTGTCCCTGTATCTTCATCCCTGTCCTCTTGTCTCCCTTTTTATCTTTCTCTCACATTATTTTTCCTCACTTAGTTCCTTTCATTTTCTTTCCTTAGCTTCTCTCCAATCTGTCTTCCTTTCTCTCGTCTTCTTTGTTTTTTTTTTTTTTTTTTTAAGATTTTATTTATTTATTTAACAAACAGAGATCACAAGCGGGCAGAGAGGCAGGCAGAGAGAGAGGAGGAAGCAGGCTCCCTGCTGAGCGGAGAGCCTGATGCGGGACTCGATCCCAGGACCCTGAGATCATGACCTGAGCAGAAGGCAGAGGCTTAACCCACTGAGCCACCCAGGTGCCCTCTCCTGTCTTCTTTGAGTTCTGCTGCTACTTAGGAGCCAGGGAAGCGTCAGGAAAACCCTCCCAAAGATGTGGGTCAGGGCCTCGGTTCTGTCCTGCCCTGGTGTTTGACTTTAGGCAACTCTTGAAACCACTTTAAATCTGAATTTGCTCATCTTTAAGGTGGAAGATATACTAATCTCTGTTGTCGAATGGGTCACATGAACATCACTTAAAACCGAGAAAGTGAGATGCTTGGCAGTGGGACCACATGGTCTGATATTTGGCCTTGAAGTCAGGCTCTTCCTGGCCTGTCCCCCTTCTCCTCCGCCCCTTCTCCAGCTCTTCCCACTTTTCTTTAGTCCTGTCTTCCTTGCTCCCACATTTACTACCTTTACACACGTGGTTCTTTTCAGACAAGGCCTTCTTAGTCTCTGATTCATCAGTAGGTTTTAATGGCTTCATGAAATTGTGTGTAAAAGTCTCTGTTTCCGGCGCACCTGGGTGGCTCATCGGATTAAAGCCTCTGCCTTCTGCTCAGGTCATGATCTCAGGGTCCTGGGATCGAGTCCCACATCGGGCTCTCTGCTCAGCAGGGAGCCTGCTTCCTCCTCTCTCTCTCTGCCTGCCTCTCTGCCTCCTTGTGATCTCTGTCAGTCAAATAAATAAATAAAATCTTAAAAAAACAAATCTCTGTGTTTCCAAGTGTACGATTTTCTGGTGATAGGGTCTGTAGCCTTCATCAGAGGCTTAAGGGGTTGTCTCTGTGACCCCCCAACATTTATTAAGGGGTCCTTATGATCAAAACAGTGAAGGACAGATGGATAATGGGAAATGAAATTGATATTTCAATTCACTGGTGGGATTAACAACTAAAATGCTTCAGTTTTCTTTAGAAATGACTGCCTTTGCTCTACTGATTTGTGAAACAGTCAGTTCGACTAAATTTATCAAATTGGGAGCCCAGCAAGTACCAGGCAGTATGAAGCTAATGATCTATGTGAATATTCGATTATACCCACTTTCACTAGTTAGAATTTTGAGTCTTGCACCTGAGATCAGAAGGTTCAGCCAGCTGGTCCCCAAAGGTCTGAGCCTCTGGGCCTTGCTCTGGACTTGCTCGGGGTGTATGTTGAAGGAGAACCAAGGGAGTAGACTTATCAGAGTAAAACCTTTCACAAGCCGAGATTTCCCTTAAAATACCTTGAGCTTAATAAAATATCCTTTACAGCCAAAGAAACCAGTCTGTAAAATATCCTTTGTGCTATTGATGAAAATAGGCAGTCAGTCCTTCAAGCATTCACTGGGGAGACTCTGTGGATTACTTAGTCATTAGCTTTGATGTGTTGCTAGGCTTTTAGGAGTTGAGGTGGGAGATTTGGAGGGGGCGGGGGGGGCAGTGATGGAGAAGTTGTCTGGTGTCTTTTGCATAAGCATAAATGTGGAAGTAACTCTGTAGCATGGAGAGGATTAAAAGAGCAAAAGAAGTGAGCGGCTTCAGGTGAGAGCAGGACTAGGGGACATTGGTCGCAGAGGACCATTTGGGTTTTTCCTTCCTTTTATCCTGGGGCATGTGCGTTATCAACATGTGAGTAATGTGTGTGAGGCTGTGTGTGTGCGTGTGTGTGTGCGTGTGCTAGCACGGTAGAGTACAGAGCAAAGAAGAGGGGAGCCTGCGTTATGAGTGTGACCCTACTTGGAAGGTCACAGTGGTGAGTTCCTAGTTTACTTTATCCTCTGCATCTTAGTCCCACCACCCCCCACCCCCATCCCAAAACATACACACACACACACACACACACACACACACACACGGAATAATACCAGCCCTGCCTACCTCACAAGAGGTTTGTAAGGATCCAGGAGGCAATGAAGGTGCTTTGAAAAGTAGAATGTGCCTTGCATAATAAGCAGAGACTATGAGATGAATGAGAATGTTCAGCACTGCTCAGTTTCATCTGAAGTCCCCGATACATCTGTAAAATGGGGCCCAGCTCCCTCTAATGAAAAAGTCAGTGTTCCTAACGAATTCATTCCACCACAGGTGTAGTTAGAGTTTCTTCTTGAGGTGTCTTGAGAATCTGTGTCTGAATAATGGGTTAAAATGGTTTTAAATAATAAATACATTCCACAAACTCTCTTATGTTATTGTTTAAAAAAAAAAGAAAGGAAGACAAAAGCTGTCTTCTGTGGCGCTGCAACTTGTAGGGATGGTATATCTGAGTGGGGCAAATCTAGAAGATGAAGTTTTGGTAGGGTTTTCTGGTTGTTAGAGTCATTAAATAAAACAAGAACAACAACAACAAAACAACAAAAAACCCCAGCTTATTATCCTTGTGCCTCAAGGAAAAGGATGAGCTTTGAATGGTAGCAAGCTTAAACCAGTGGGTAGTTTTTCCTCATTGCCTGAAAATAGGTCCCCTTGAAAGCATTCTCTGTTGCCCTGTCCCTTATTTGTCCCTTGTTTGAAGCAAGGTAAAAACGGGGGGTCTGGAGAGGGCAGTTCATCTGAATCCAGTAAAAACAGTGTTCACCATGGTGCAGATTGCAAGGGTTACTGATTTCCACTTTAATAAGTCCATTCAAGATTTAGGTATTTGATATGGATGATTTAGGGCTTCCAGAGCATAATCAAAGTTGACAGAGATGACTCTAGTAGTACAAAGTTATAGCAACCGAGGAATGCTGTCAGATTACTGAGCCCTTGAGGTCGAAGTAGGTTGCAAAATTACAAAAACAGAATGAGTTTGAAAGGGAAATTGCACCAAAGGCAGCCCATTTTTGTAGGGAAAGCATAAGGAATAAATGGAAGAGACAGAAACACCTTTAAGGGCAAATGAGAATAATTTATTGATGGTGGGGGTAGGTTGGGAAAAGCAAATGAATTTTTTGCTTGCTGGTCTTCAGGGAGTGTGTCGACAGATGCCTGGAACCAACATAAATTTCCCCAGGGAAGAAAAATTACTGAAAAAATAGATGAAGATTGGTTTATAGCAGGTGATCCAGAAATGAATGAGTTGATGAGAAACGCAAGTCCACAATCACTTGGGACCCACAGGCTTAATATTAGCGATGGAGTGGTCATATGAAGCAATTGTCTGGACGGTCATGCTATCGCTGAAGAAGAGAGGTTGGTTTCGACATGTCTCACTGGCTTGGAAATAAAACACAAAGAGAGAAAACGTAGAGTTTTAAAGCTAGAAAGGATCTTTGCAGTAATTCGGTAGATGAAGAGACAGACTTGACCTAAGATAAGCAGTTTGCCCGGAGCTGGGATAAGGCAGAGCTCAGGAACACCGTTCATCTTGAAGCTTTGTCATACATTAGCTCCGTGGGCTTTCTCAGGTTCAGCCTTAAACGTGGTCTTTATCCCAGTGAACAAGGAGTGACTTAAGAAATGCTAGAAAGGAAGGTTCTGTTAGGAACAAAACTGCCCAGGTAAAGGTAGAGGGCCAAGTGAGATCCATGGGGTTTGGTAACATAAGGAATTTCGTAGAAGAGGCAGAACTGTAATTGGGAAGTGAGAAAGAGACCAGGGATAGTCATCATCTTCATTATTGTTATCAAGTGATTATATGGCATTTCGTCTTCAAAACCTTTTGCAGACTTTAATTGTCAAGTGCAGTCATAATCTAAATTGCATAGGTCGTCTGGAAAAGTAGGGTGTTTGAGTTTGGTGAACCATACGGGAAACGTTTAGAATTCTCATATTCAGAAACATTGTTGGATTATGCCTTATTCTAAAGCAGTGGTCTCCCTTATATAGTAATTAAAAAAATAGAAGTCTTGTTATGATAGTCTTCCTGACCCAGCTGTTAACTCTCCTTTCTTGTGGATGAGGAAATGGACAAAATATGGGAAATGTAGTTCTTACCTTGAAGAGTGCATGAAAGAAGCACTTAGAATTTTTGAGGTTCACTTTTAAGTGCAGCATTTGAAAATGAGTACATCCCCAGTGTAACTGACAGTGGACTCCTTTTTTCCCCTTGAGACTGTCATGCCTACCTCTCCTATGAGAGCACATTTGACTTTTTAAAAGGAATTATGTCGATACAATGCTTGCAGTGTTTTTATTCTTCGAAATGTACATCTTTACACCAAAATTAAAATACAGCAGGAGAGGAGCGAAAACGCAGTCCTGGTATATCCCATACTTAGGGGTAAATGACACAAGGCAAACTTGTTAAGAGAGGACATCTTTTACTTGAATGTCTATTTATTTATTCTCTCATGCACAGAACAATTCACTCCTGCCTTTTAAGGATTGAGCATTATAATAGTCTTGCTTTTAGGGCTAGGATTTTTCCTTTCCACATAGCACCTGTGTTTTCTGGAGCAGTTCAGGGATGGAAGAAGTGACACTTTCATTCTTGTAATGAGGCTCCATTAACCAGAGGCCTTTTGTAAGGGTGTAATTTCAAACTTCATTACAGACTAAGGCAGCTACACAACCCATTACTCAGAGAAAATGTGCTTCTGTTGTGACTCTCCAATGATCCTTACATTTTTAATGTGCCTTGTTAGAATATTTATGAAACAGTATCACCAGTAGAGGGCATCTGTCTTTGAAACCTGTGAATATCAACTATCAACTGACAGGGTTTCAAGGCCCTCGCTTTAGACTTTTCCATTAGAAAAACAGAAGTTAAAGGTACATGTCATAGTCTGAAATCCTTTCTGATTCAGTTTTCATTACTAGCAAGTTATCAGAAGTTTGCATGGTCATGTCTTAGGAGTTTTATTATTTTATCATCAGGGTAAAGTCTGAGTATGAAAGGAACCTGCTAAAATCCACACTGGAAGGGAATGAGTGTATACAAATTGTACTTTCTCTGTCCTCTGGGAAAAGTCTGTTTGCTATGCTGGTAGGCTTGCCCTCTGAAAATATCTGAAGATGCTGAGTTCCTGATTAAAAAAATTTAGCGTTGTGAAATTTAGTCCTGTCCATGAACTGTGTTAGCTAAGATGGAAGCTATGGCCTAAAAGACTCCAAGGTTAGGAGGAGATGTGGGTTTTATTTTATTTTATTAAAAAAATTTTTTTTAAGATTTACCAAATCAATCAATCAATCAATATTTACTTATTTTTAGAGAGAGCAAGAGCTAGTGCATGAGCATGGTGAGAGGGGCAGCGGGAAAGCGGGTCTTAAGCAGAGTCTGCAGTGAGTGCAGAGTCTGATAAGCGGCTTGATATTACAACCCTCAGACCAGCACCCAAGCTGAAAACCAGAAGTCAGTCGCTTAACCAACTGTGCCATCCAGATACCCTAGGAGACCTGGGTTTTATGTGTTTTTCTGGGCAATTTGAGGTGTGGGCTCCTGTGTGAGGGGTGAAAACTCCTGCCAGCCTGACCCCTTCCTGTTGAGTGTCTCTTCTGAACTCTAGGACTGCTCCCCCACCAGACTGTCACATGATAATATAGAATGGCTCAGAGATCATAGGTCCTGGCTGCAAAAATACATGTATATGTTTGTATGTATATGCACATGGCGTTTTCAAGCAGGAGTGTTTGTTGCAAAGAATGATGAATAATTATGACCTCAAGTAGTACACCTTCTCCTATTTTTCTGTATATAATTCTAATGTTAAGGTTCATAGCAGTGTATATTCAATTTTAATTTCCTCTGTACATGCTCTGAGACAGGGAACTATGTTCTTGAATCTGTAAAACATGCCAGGACTGTATCCTGTTAATTTTCAAGTAACAGCCTATTTGAAATGAAAGCTTCAATGAGGAAACAGAGTTCAAAGGCTCAAAGTGTTAACAGATCATTTTTTACCTAACATGATTTCTTTTTAGAGATATTTGAATAGGCTTCTTCTTCCTAAAGTACTGTTCTTTTTAACTTGAATTCGCTTTACATTGTCTTTAAGTGGATATTTGTTACTCATGTGCTGATTTGCATTTATAAGCAAATCTAAATGCCCCCCTCCCGCCACAATCTATACTAAGCACTGTTAATAAGACAATCAAAAGATACCTGTTCAGAGAGGGAAATGTCTCCAGACTTGTCTGTTTGTTCTTTTCATTTTGGGTTTGAAGTAGTCATGTGACCATGTAGTCACAGTTGTGTTGTGATGACCTTGAAGTTTCATGCTGCTGTCTCACATGCTGAGAGCATCAGTGTCTAGAGCAGCTTCCTGAAGAACTTACAGAAATTAAAAGTAAAATATTCAGGGGTGCCTGATGGCTCAGTTGGTTAAGCGTCTGCCTTTGGCTCAGGTCATGATCCCGGGACTGAGTTCTGCATGGGGCTCCTATCTCAGTGGGGAGCCTGCTTCTCCCTCACCCTCTGCAGCTCTCCCTGCTTGTGCTCTCTCTCTCTCTCTGTCACATAAATAAAATCTTAAAAAATAAAGAAATAAAAAGGTTAAATATTAAAATAACAGGTATTTCTTTTTTTTTAAGATTTTATTTATTTATATGAGAGAGAGAGAATAAGAGCTCAAGCAGGCAAGGGAGCAGCAGAAGGCAGCTCCTTGCCGAGCTGGCAGCCAGACATGGGACTCCATCCCAGGACTCCTGAATCATAACCTGAGCTGAAGGCAGGTGCTTAACTGACTGAGCCACTCAGGCATGCCCAGGTGTTTGATTTTTGCAAGGAATGCTCATGGCTTCGCCACATCGTTGCTCTGCATTCCAGACGGTACTGCTTTAACTTCCCCACCTCTCCTCCACAGCAGCTTACCCTTGTTACTAGAAAGACTTGATACAGACAAGGTCCAGAACTTCTGCAATGTGGTCGATACATGGGTATTGTTAGGTTCATACAGTATCTTAACAACCGGGATTGGTGGTCAATACTTAAAAACTGAGAGAGTTCACTTTAAACATATAAATTTGTAGGTTATTTTTAGAAAATGAGAGGATTTGGAAACCCTATCCTGTGATCTCACATGGCAGGTGCCTGTGCCCCCCAGCATCCCCCACCCTGGATTTCCCTTTTCCTTACTTGCATTTCCTCCCTGGCCCCTGACCACACTGAGTGTTGACCCCACTGAGCGTTCACCGTTCACTGCACTGCCTTGTCACCGTGTCAGCAGCTGTCCTCAGAACGCTCTGTGCCTGCTCAGCGGCTAATGCATGGTGCTGCCACTGTTAGCTTTCTGTACTTCTAGTTTTCTGTCTTAAAAATGAGGGTTTGGGGAGGGTGCCTGGGCAGTGCAGTCAGTTAAGCGTCCAACTCTTGATTTCAGCTCAGGTTATGATCTCGGGGTCATAAGATTGGGTTCTGCGCTGAACGTGGTTCTCTCTCCCTCTCCCCCTGCTCCTCCCCCCAGTCCCTTCACTCTCTCTCTCTCAAAAAAAGGGTGGGGGGGATCATGTCTGGCACTTCCTGTCTTTGACAACTAGTGTGAGTTTTTAAGAACATTTCAAGCAAAATTATTGATTGTTACTTTGATTTAGTGCATTAAAAAAAAAAAGATTTTGTTTCATGATTTAAGATCAGCCCTATAGCAGACAACACTGTTTGTCTAGTCAAAACTGAACTATGTTTTAAATGGTTTTTTTGCTTGACTTGGCTATTTCTTAGAAGATTTTAAGCCAAAGATAGAAGCCTTAAACTAATACATACTTACATATTTATGTATGAATATTCTAACACACACATACATGTGTGTGTATACAAGCTTATTTACTTATGGGTATGTTAATCCAGCTAATACCTTCTTAGCTTTAAGTGACTTTAATAAAATTACTTCTTAAATATCTTTGCTTCTTAATAACTTTTCAAGAACGTATTCGATAACTTCTTAACTTGGAAAAGCAGGTTGAGAATGAGCCAAGAAATAGAGCATCACACTTGTGAATGTTAACTGGAGATGAATGGTCTTTCCTTACAGAATACGGCAGGAGAATGATATGGTTGATTCAGCGCCTCAGTGGGAAGCTGTATTAAGGAGACAAAAGGAAAAAAATCAGGCGGACCCCAACAACAGACGATCCAGACATAGATCTCGCTCGTACGTGGACTCTTTTTTATACTTTTGTTCAGAAAGCACTGAGCTTGAAGTGACATGCAGATTCTCGGGCAGATGGGGCTGTCTCTTTGAGGTCTTCTAAAGTGACTTTAGTTCCACCATGATTATCCCATTGTTTGTTTGTCATATTTACCTTCTTCTGTTTGTGACGTTCATTAACTCCAGCTGAAGCCGTAGAAGTTGGAGCATTGCCAGAACAAAATGTCAAAAACAAGGCTATCAAGACTCTGTTTTGTTTTGTTTTGAAACAAAGCATACCTTCAACCAAGTAAGTAGGAAGTCTTTGTTCTGGAGCCTGGCTGTTGGCAGAAATACCTGCTGCTTCTCTCAATTGGAGTCTGCAGAATTCTCTGAAGTCTTGTTCGAGATTGAACCAGATGTGAATATCTTCCTATTAAATTACCATTTGTGAGCAGTAGGCAGTGAGTGATTCATTACACCCCGATGTTGGGATTTGCCTGTGCCTTCTGTTGCTAGGCAATGCCATGTGTGAGCACAATTACCCCGTAATGATGAGATTGCCAGTCCTCCAAATTAATTTTCTTTTTGAGCTGATAAAATTTCTAGGGTTTTTTGGTTTTGTCCTTGTTTTTTAATGCATGCATCATACAGATTTAGGTACCCCCCCATCCCCATGCCACTTCTCAAAGCAGACCTTTTAGTGTGAGCTGGGACTAACTACCCATCCCTTTGTGATCCTAGGTGGTTAGATGTCTTATTTGTGGAAGGAGGGCTTGGTGTCTCAGATAGGGTGGTGGAAGGACGCCAGGGACAAACTGTTTGCAGAGACAAACTGTAGGGAAGTGGAGGGGGGATCCAGGGAGCCAGGCACCGGGGGGTCAGTTTGGGTCAACAGAGTCTAGGAAAGGGCTTGGAGGACACACCCAGGACCCCATGTAGCTCTAAAGGATGCTTTTCAGTCTTAGATGCTTACTTTTAAATTAGAAGTTATCCTAGGGTGTGGTTTTGTTTTTATCAGTAGTACATCCTAATGAGTGATGTCTGTTTTTTTTCCGAATAGAAAACCCTCAAATAGTCACTATGCAATGTACCAGACCCTTACAGATTTAATTTATTTGTTGCTCCCTTAAGTTTTTGTTCTGGAACCTAATTAAAAAGTACAATTTAAAGCAGAAGTTAAGGAATTTTCCTTTGTCTTGAATACTACCATCACCGGCTCCATTATAAAAGAGAGGTTTAGAATGGCAAAAATCAAGACCTCCTGTTTGACAGTTTAACCAAAAGGCACAGAATCCCAAGATCAGGATGCAGCATAGTCATGGGTAAATCATCTGCAACCACACTTTTCCCTTTCCATGTGGAATCTTCTTCTCTGAGGGACTTGTAATACACAAGGTTTGGTGACTTGGCGTTAAGTCTTAAAAGCAACATTTAGGTCTCTAATAATTTCTAGAGCATTGGAAGTTCAATTTAATGCCAGTAGTAAATTTCATTTATTAAATAGGGGAATGTAAAATAAAGTTGGGAAAAATTTTATATATAAATTCTGAAAAAGAAAAAACTTTACTGGAGGCACCTCTCAATGGGTGTATAGATTGTTTCCACTTTTTTGCTACTGTGTTAAAAGTTTCTGTACATGTTCTGTACAAGTGTATCTGTGGAGTAAGTTATCTTATGCCCTGGGTGGAATTGCTGGGTTAGAATCTATTTCCAATGATATTAAATGTAACTATAAACTACCAAAATGATTTCTAAGAAGGCTGTATCATTTTATACTCCCACAAGCAGTGAATGAGAGTTCTAATTCTGCCCCATTCTTGCAAATACTTAGTTCTGTCTTATTAATTTTAATTAGTCTGTTTGGCTTGAAGTGGTATCCCATTATGGTTTCAATTAACATTTCCCTGATGACTAATGATGTTACCCGCATTTTCCTGTGCTTTTTGCTTACTCATGTTTAAAGTGTTTAAGTTTTTGCCCATTTTAATTGGATTCTTTTTTATTATTTATTTGTAGGGTTCTTTATGTAGCCTGCATATAAGTTCTTTTTTAGATATGTGTGTGATGTGGATTTACTTCTAGCTTTGTTTTGCTTTTTCATGTTCTTACCATTGTTTTTTGATAGGCAGACACTTTAAATTTTGATGAAGATACCATTTCATTTTCATTTATAGTTAAGACTTTTTTACATCATATATATATATATATATTATGTATATATATATTTATTTATTTAAATTTTATTTTTTATTTATTTACTTGACAGAGATCACAAGTAGGCAGAGAGGCAGGCAGAAAGACAGGGGGAAGCAGGATCCCCACTGATCAGAGAGCCCGACTCGGGGCTCGATCCCAGGTGGGATCATGACCTGAGCCAAAGGCAGAGGCTTTAACCCACTGAGCCACCGAGGCACCCCAAGACTTTTTTACCTCTTAAGGAATATTTGCCTACCCCATAGTCACAAAGATGTTCCCATACCTTTTTCTAGTAGGTTTATAGATTTTGCTTTTTATTTAGGTCTGTCATCCCTCTAGTATTAATGGTTCAGCGTGTATGAGGTAGAGGTAGATATTGAGAAATTTTTTCACGGTGCTTATGCAGTGTTCCACGTCCGTTTGTTAAAAAAGACTTATCTTCATTGAATTGCTTTGGAGCCTCTGTTGAAAATCAATTGACTGCCTATATATGGGCCAGTTTTATTTCATTGATCTATTTGTCTATTCCTAAGCCTCCATGTTGTCTTGGTTACCATAGCTTTATGTAAGACTTGAATCAGGCAGTGTCAGTTCTCCAATTTTTTTTTTTCCAAGATTGCTTTAGCTATTTTAGATCTTCTGCAGTTCTACATGAATTTTTGAATCAGGTTGTTAGATTTTATGGGAAAAAAAAGAACCTTAAGCTTATGAATCTATAGCTCAATTTGGAGAAAATTCTTAACTTTCATTTAAGCCTCTTAAGATACAGCAATAAATAAAGCCTCTTAAGATATAGGAATGTATCTTGGATTTTAGTACAGAGTTGCTGCATTTATTTTATTGTATTTAATCCTAAATTATTAATATTTCTTCTTTATTTCTTTCTTTTTAAATTCACTTGACAGAGATCACAAATAGGTAGGGAGGCAGGCAGAGAGAGAGAGGAAGAAGCAGGGTCTCTGTGGAGCAGAGAGCCTGATGTGGGTCTCTATCCCAGGACCCTGAGATCATGACCCAAGCTGAAGGTAGAGGCTTTAACCCTCTGAGCCACCCAGGTGCCCCCTAAATGATTAATATTTTTAGTGGTACTGAACCCTACTTTTAAAATGTCATTTTCCAATTGTTGGTTAGTAGATAGAAATAGAGTATTTTTTATGTTAATATTGTATCTTGCCACTCTGCAGCCTTATTAAATTGATTTTGTATCTCTGGAAGCTTTTTTTTTTTTTAATTCTTAGGATTTTTTTCACATTTACAGTGTTATTGTTCAGACCGCAGACCGCTTTCCTTTATTTCTAATCTTGGGTCTTCCAATATAGTGAATTACAGTGTTGCATAGAAGTAGTAGGAATGGAGACCTCCTTAGCCTGTTCTCTTTCTTAAGGGGAAAACATTCAATATGTCATATTAGGTATGGCGGTAGCTGTAAGATTGAGGAAGATCATTCTATTTCTAGTGTAAGAGTTTTTCTCATGAATGAGTTTGAATTTTGTTACAAGCTTTTTCTGCATCTGAGATGACAGTATGTGGGTTTTCTTCTTTATTCTGTTAGTGGGAGAATTACAATGATTCAGTTTTGAATGTTACATTCTTGCATTTCTGAGATAAGTCCTGATGCAGTATCCCTTCTATATATTGCTGGATTCTATTCAATATTATTTTGTTGAGAAATACTGGTCTGTAATTTTCTTGTAGTATCTTTGTCAGGTTTTGGTAATAGGCTTTTTACTGGTCATTTAAAATAATTTGACAAGTGTTCTCCTTTTCTCCATTTTCTGAAATAGTGAATGTAAAAAAAAATAGCATTATTCCTTCCTTGAATGTTTGATACAGTTTACCAGTAAAACCATCTCTGCCTGGAATTTTCTTTATGGAAAGTTTCAAATTACAATCTCGGTTTCTTGAACACATATTGATTGATTGGGCCATTCTGATTTTTACTTGTTATGTGTAGGTTTAAATATTCTTTAAAAAGTGTTTGTTCATTTTGTCTGAATTATCTTTTCGCAAAATTTTGTTCATAATAATTATTTAGTATCTTTTTAACATCTGTTGTGATATCACCTATTTTACTCCTGATGTTGATAATTTGTTTTCTCTCTTAATTTTCCCTTAATCTATCTTTTCAGAGAACTAACTTGGGGTTTATTGATTTTCTTTGTCATCTTTTACATTGATTTTCACTCTTTATTACTTGCTTCTATTCATTTTGTTTTTTATTTGTTTTTTTTTCCATCTTCTTAAGGTAACACTGATATGAAACTCTTCTCCCTTTTAAATGTAAGTGTAAAGTTGCAAGTATTCCCCACGCCCTGTAGTTTAAACTGTATCTCACATATTTTGCTAAATATTTTCATTATCATGTGGTTCAAAATCATTTTTAATTTTTTGTGATTTCTTTGACTCTAGACTTTTTTTAGTAGTGTTTTGGTTAATTTCAAATATTAGAGGATTTTCTAGATATCTCATGAGTATTATTGATTTCTAATTTAATTCCATTGTGATTAAAAAAAGAATCTGTGAGATTCCTTTGAAATTTATTGAGACTTGTTTTATGACCTAGCATGTGATCTTTCATGATGAATGATCTGGAGGACTTGAAAAGAATGAGTATTCTCAGGCACTGGGTGTAGTCTATAAATGTCAAGTAGATCTAGTTAGCTGATAATGTTGTTCAGATGGTCTGTGTTTTTCCAATTTCTTTGTTTACTCTTCAATCAGTAATTGAGAGAGGGATGTTAAAATTTCCAGTAATGATTACGGATTTGTCCTTTGTACTCTTTGGTTCTGTCAGTTTTTGCTTCAAGTTATTTTGAAGCTCAGGTATTAGGCTTCATATTTGCAATTTTTTTTGCCTTCCTGATGAATTGACCCTTTTATCATTATGAAATATCTTCTTTATGCTGACAATACTCCTTTCTCTGTGTCCGCTACATGCACAGACACACATACCCAAACTCCTGTGTGTGTATGTGTGTGTGTGTGTGTGTGTGTGTATCCATGGCATCTTTTTAATGCTCATTGTTTGCATGTTACATCATTTTTAATTCTTTCATATTTAGCCAAGGTGTAGTTTTCTATTTAGAGTCCATCTTGTGATCTCCTGTAGACAGCATACAGTTGGGCTTTCTATTTTTAATCTAGTCTGACCATCTCTACCTTTTAAATTGAATGTTAGTATATTTGTACTTCATGTAATGATTAATATTTGGTGGTTTAAGTGTAGCATTTTGCTCATTTTCCTCTTTACTGTATCTGTTTTTTGTTGGTCTTTTCTTCCTTTCCTATTATATTTTGTTTTAATTGAATAGTTTTTGGTACTCCGTTTTACTTTTAATTAACACCTTCCCTATAGTTTTAATTATTTTTTTCTTGAGTGGTTTCTTGATGGCTTACAGTATGATTTCTTAATTTATCACAGCGTGTTTAGGATTAATATCATAATATGTAAAATTTAGAAGTCTTAAAAAATTATAGATCCCTTTATCCCCTCTCTTTGTCCTTTGTGCAGTTGTCATGCATCTTATTTTTGCCTATTAGTAGCCCCATGTTACAATGTTACTATCTCTGCTTAAACAGGAGGTAGTTTTTAAAAGAAATCAAGAAAAGGAAAAAGTTGTAGTTGTTATAGTAGACAGAAAATAGTCCCCTGGATGTGTCCATATCTTAGTCTCCAAGACTTGTAAATATTTTATGTTAGATGACGAAGAGGAATTAATGCTGCGGGAATTAAGATTGTTAATCAGTTGACCTTCTGCCAGAGATCGTCTCCTAAGTTATCCAAGTATACTCAAAGTAACCCCAGGGTCCTTAAAAAGTAGAAAAAAGAACAGGAGAAGGAATGAGAATGATTCAGTTTGAGAAGAATTTAATCTGCTTTGCTTGCTTTGAAGATGGAGGAAGGGACCATGAGCTAAAGAATAGGGGTAGCCTTTAAAGTTGGAGGAGGTAAGGAAGTTGATTTTCCCCTAGAGCCTCCAGAAAGTAATGTAGCTCTGTCAACACCTCGATTTTAGTCCAGTGAGATCTCAGTCAGATTTCTGACCTACAGAACTGTATGATAAGAAATTTGTGTTGTTTTAAGCCACTAAGTTTGAGGCAATTGGCTACAGCCACAATAGAAAATGACTACGTTTATCCACTTGCTTACTATTACCAATGTGTTCTGTTTCTTCCTCTAGATCTGACATTGTTTTTCTTCCTTTGGCATGTCTTATAGTACCGGTCTGCACATGATACATTCTCTCAGCTTTCTGTGAAAATATCTTTATTTTAACCCTGATTTGTAACAGATAATATCACTAGCTGTAGGCTTCCAACTTGGTAGGTTTTTCCTTCCCACTTAAAAGAGATGGTTCGGTTGTGTTCTGGTTTCTGTCATTTCTGATTGGTCAGACTTCATTCTATAGGCACTGTTTGGACTTTGTCTTTTTTTTCTGCTAGCTACTTTTATGATTTTTCCATTATCTTTAGTTTTTAATCTATATGACCGTGGAGTAGCTAAATGTGGTTTTCTTCGTATTTATCATTTATGTTGTTGTAATTTGATTTTTTTCACCAAATTTCAGAGATTTTTGGCCACTATCGTTCAAGTTCTTTTTTTCTGAGCCATTCAGTCTTCTTCTTTCTTGGGCATCTAGTTGTATGTATGCTAGACCATTTAGTATTGTCGCACAAGCAAACAAAGTTCTGTTCATTTTTAAAATCCTCGTGCCCCCCCCTTTTAAATTTTGGTCATTTCTGTTGATATGTTTTCAACCTCATCAATTTTTTCCCCCCTGTGTTGTCCAATCTGCTCTTAGAGCCACTCTGAACTTTATACTTTCCTGTTTAGAATTTCAGTTTTGTTCTTTATATAGTTTTACTTTCTTTGTTGAGATTTCCCATCTGTTAATTTATTATATCCATATTTTCCTTTAAATTGTTATATACATTTGTACAAAATGTTTTAAAGCCATTTTTGGTGAGTTCCCATGTCCGTGACTTTCAAAACCTATTTCTATTGACTGCTTTTATTATTTCTTAGATTATGGCTATATTTTCTTATTTCTCTACATATATACTTATTTTTTATTATATGCTGAAAATTTTAGATAATATCTAGGAGGAGGTTTGGATTATGCTGTCTTTCTTTAAAGAGACAAATTTTGTTCTGGCAGGCAACTAAATTATTGTTGACTACTCATTTTCTTTTTTTTTTTAAAGATATTATTTATTTTAGGGAGAGAGCTGGGCAGGCATGAGTGTGTCTATGACTGGGGGGAGGGGCAAAGGGGGGAGAGAGAGGGGCAAGGAGACTCCACACTCAGCTGAGCCTAAGGCAGCAGGATCATGACCTGAGTCTAAATCAAGTCGGCCACTTAGGGGACCCAGCCTCTCAGGTGCCCCAGTTGTTGGCTACTTTTGATCTTACTTTTTATGCTTGGTTTTATGCTTTCATAGGGTGGGACTTGTTAGACTTTGTCATTAGCTTAGGATGTGTTGTTGTTGTTGTTTTTAAAGATTTTATTTATTTATTTATTTGACAGAGATCACAAGTAGGCAGAGAGGCAGGCAGAGAGAGAGGAGGAAGCAGGCTCCCTGCTGAGCAGAGAGCCCGATGTGGGGCTCAATCCCAGGACCCTGGGATCATGACCTGAGCTGAAGGCAGAGGCTTTAACCCACTGAGCCACCCAGGCGCCCCTAGGATGTGTTTTTTACTTTAGGCTTGGTCCTTATTCCTAAAGCCTGGCCTTTCTGGAGTCTTAATTGACTGCACACTGTGCTCAGCATTGCTTCTCCAACAGCAACTGCATCAGAACTCTGTCCCCTACCACTTCCCATTCTCTGGTGTCCCCATTCAGCTCGAAGCCTTGCAGCACTGCCATCCCTTAGGCTCACATAGTCTTACCCTGCTTATGTAGAGATTAAGTGCAGTGAATATACTCAGCCAACCTTACGGAAAACCCCATACAGACTTCTGGAGCCCCCTTTTGTATTTTGTTGTGCACTGTATATTCATTCCATCCTTATCAATAGCTTTACATTCTCAGGTGCCTGGGTAGCTCAGTTGGTTAAGCAACTGCCTTAGGCTCAGGTCATGATCCCGGAGTGCTGGGATCGGTCCCACATTGGGCTCCCAGCTCCATGGAGAGTCTACTTCTCCCTCTGAGCTTCTCCCCTCTCATGCTCAGTCTCTCACTGTCTCTCTCAAATAACAAATAGTGTCTTAAAAAAAAAGTAGCCTTACATTCTCATCTCTGCCCCCTTAGCGCTGTGAGACTTGTTTCTTGAGCTCCACTTTCCCTTTTCCACATCGGGAAGGCGCCTCTAGGCAGAACACTGAAGCAGTGGGGGGCTTGCCTTGTGCTTCCCTCCCCTCAACTATCACAGACTTATCTTCTCTGTTGCCCAATGTCTGAAAAACAGTTGCTTTGTATATGTTTTATAGATCTTGAGGAGGAAACATTCATCTGATACCAGTTACTGCATTGTCATCACAAGCAGAAGCTCAGGAATACTGTTTTGAGGTGGAGAATTATTTTCTTTTTCTTGAACTCACGATCTTAAGATCAAGGCCTGAGCTGAGATCCAGTTGGAGGCTTAACTGACTAAGCCACCCAGATGCCCTGATAGAGAAATACATTTAAATTGGGTATTGCTTTGATTAGATCAAATGATATCAGAAAATAATGGTATTTTAAACTTAAAATCTTATTTAAACTTTAATCTTAGCTACATGATAAAAATATCAGATCAGGTAGAGGATTATCACAGAAAAATGCAATAATATGAGAGAACTCCATTAAGAGTTTGCTGTTCTGGAGTTTAATTTTAAAGCAAACCATAAAAAGATTTAGCGGGACGCCTGGGTGGCTCAGTTGGTTGGACGACTGCCTTCGGCTCAGGTCATGATCCTGGAGTCCCGGGATTGAGTCCCGCATCGGACTCCCAGCTCCATGGGGAGTCTGCTTCTCTCTCTGACCTTCTCCTCTTTCATGCTCTCTCTCACTGTCTCTCTCTCAAGTAAATAAATAAAATCTTAAAAAAAAAAAAAGATTTAGCAAATATTTAGCTAACTTTGTAACTGAACTTGGTTGATTAAGTATGTAACTGATAGGGCCAAAGTGCAATTAAATAAGTGAAGGGGAAAAAAATGTCTATTTGAAGAGCAATTCATTCAGAATTTGCTCTGCCTCCTTGGTAAAAAGCAGATTGAGAAAGAAGAACTTCTCCACAGGAAGACCCTTTGGAAATCTGTGGTGGACTAGTGTGAGGTGGTTTTTAGCTCGGAAGATGGTGATGGTAGAAACACAGAGAAGTGAATGGAAACACATATTGGAAGTAGTGGTGATGGATGTGGAATGTTAGAGGTATTTTGGATGAATTTTTTCTTTGGGGCTGATGGAGTGGGTAGTCGAGGTTTTCCTGAGGTCAGGTGAGATGAGCTGGAGATATGTGGGGAAAGAGTGTCAAGATTTATTTGTTTGGTTAGGTTTGAGAAACCAAGTGGGTAGTCAAATGGAAATGTCAAGTAGGCAACTAGATAAAACTGTTAAAACTCTGCAGGTTGATGAAATACCTCATTTCGACACATTGGGCCCTCTTTGATTTGAGCTATGACATTACAAACAAGGAAGTTACCTGCTGGGTGCTGTGGTCAGACCTCTGTTGGCACTCTGGGCCTCCCAGTGTTAGCTTACTGCCTAATCTCCATCAACTCCCCCTGTCCTCTGTACAAACATTAGTACCATTCTCACAGTTTTGCTGAAAATTCAAGTCATACTTGAATTCAGGTACCTATGACATTATATCTATAATTACAGTTACTATAATTAGTAAGTTCTTCAGATCTTGGTTAATCTCTACAAAACCGTAAGGAAGTGACTTTTTTTTCCCCCTTGAGATAAGGAGGAGGAGGGGGGATATGAAAAGAGTAGGATGGGGCTACCTCACATGAAGATAAGAATTTGGGTCTATGCAAATTTAGGAACCACTACTACTTTTAAGAAAAAAATGGAAACACCGCTAGAATAGCCTCTGAGAAAGTAATTAAAATTATTCTTCACATATATTTGGAATTTTAGATATAGAGTAAACCACTTACCTCTCAATTACTCCCATAGTCTTAAATCCCTACTGCACTGTCTAGAAATCATCACATGGAGATATATCTGCTAGGAGCTTGGAATGCTATGATACATTATTCACACATGTTCCATTCATTCTATTTTTTAAAATTCCCAGTGAAAAGCCAGGAAGCTGTATTATTAAAAATACCAGAGTCATACTGTAGTATGAACTATAATACCCCTCTCTCCTAAAACACATTACACTATAATCTGATTGCCTCTCATCTAGGTCTTGGAGAACTTAAGTTCTTTCTAGTACATTTGCAGCTATATTGGTATCACATTCTTGTTTACTTATTAGAAAACTTTGATGAAACTGCTTTTCTATGTGAGTAAACCTTTACTCATTGGAATATTTGGAAGAGGCATTGAAGCTAAAACAATTAGTCTTGTAGGTTCAATTTGTGTGTGTGAGAAGACTCGGGCTCCCTCTGGTGGTAATAATGACGCACTATTTTACTGAAAAATGATGCCCAGATGAGATTGTCAGGGTGAAGTGATGTTCCCAGTTAAATACCACACAGAAGTCTGATGCCTTAAATATTGAGCATGTAGGTTTGGGAAGTGACTGAATGATCTTCAGCAGCTAGGTTGCTGGGCTCTGTGGCTTCCTAATCCTTCTTTAATTCTGACATGGAGGGGAGGAAAGAGGGAAGGAGGGGAAGATATGCTATCTCTTCATCATGTCTCTTCTGACTACTCAGAATTATGATGAGGAATTACTGATGCATTTGTTAAGGGCTTTGAATTTTCTTAAATAAAAATGTTTTATAAACTTACAGTTTTCTTAGTAATATATCTTCAACTCTAAATTTCCTTTTAGAGCAGTATTTGGTAGTAAGATCTCAATAATAAGTCAAATGCTACCACATTTATTTTATTTTTTTAGTATAATATAGTATACAAAATATAGTGTATTGGACCCTATGGAGTAAATAGATAATGTTTTCTAGCTAATATAATTGGGAGATTAGGATGATGTAGAAGACTACCTCCACTGATAGGGTTTAAACCCTTTGTACAGTCGCCTGGGTGGCTCAGTTGGCTAAGTGTCTGACCCTTGGTTTTAGCTTAGGCTGTGATCTCGTGGGTCATGGGATTAAGCCCGCATGAGGCTCCGTACTCATTGGGGAGTCTGCTTGAAAGACTCTCTCCCTCTGCACTTCCCACCATTTGTATGCTGTCTCTCTCTCAAATAAATAAATAAATCTTACAAACAAAAACCCTTTGTAGATTTATGAAGTAGTGTTCTTATTTTAGGGTTTTGGAAGAAAGGGAAATGATTCTAAATGATGCCTCATCCAACAAGTTTCTCTGAGAAATGAATATTTAAATTGGACTATTGGTATAAGGTGTGAATGAGGGAAGTTTTTTTTTTTTGAGAAATACTCGACTAATATTAGACTTCATGTGTCTTTTTTTATAGAAATAGAACATTTCCTTAGGAACTTGGAGAGTTCAAGTAAAACATCTGCATAAGTAAGGGTCTTTTAATTAAGAAAAATGGCTGTCAAAATCCCACAGCTTTCTAAATCCGTAAAATGATGTTGAGCTGCAGATCCTGAATTCATCCTAAATTATTGATTAAATGTGTGCAGATGAAAGCATGAAAATAATACATTCCTCGTTAGCATGTTGACTGTGTTTACTTCTGTTAAATCACAGGTGGTCTAGCAATTGGAGGAAATTAGGGTTTTTTTTTGTTGTTGTTGTTGTTTGTTTTTTGTGGGTTTTTTTGTTTGTTTCTTTAGCTTCAAGACTTCTTCCTACCCTAAAGCTGCTTGAAATTGCTGGCCATTTCAGAACTTAGTTTCCTTAAATATATGAGTATTAAAGATGCTACAGAACTGAAACATACAGACTAAATTTCTGAATTTTTAGGATCATTATTTATGGCTAGAAGGACTAATGTTCCCATCTGGGTTAAGATAACATTTCTGCTAATTCTTACAAGATGGGAATGAAAGGAATTGCCTGCGGAATTGCAACGATAGTAATTTTTTAAAACATGAAAATACATTTTTTTTCTTTTCTAATAACCAAGGTTAGAAATTCTCTTGGCTAAAGATAAATAAGAAAAGATAGGTTAAGTATAAATAAGAAAGTAAAATTACCTGCAATTCCAACACTCAGAAATATCCAGTGTTATCAAGTTTTTTGTATATTGTTGATATTCACCATCTCTCATCACTAGCCTGGTGTGGCGATCATGGGGGACAGGCACATCCTACTTGCCCCTCATTGCTTTTTTCATTCTCTCTCTCTTCTTCCTCAAAGCATTCAGGTTTGAATCTCATGCCATCAAAATTACACCACTTACTGTAGCTCAGCAACTGTGCCCTGGGCCTCTTCCCTCATTCTCTTAAGATTTAGTTTCCGCCTTGCTGTCATTCTTTCCAGCACTGTTTCCATATCCATATAATGGATCTCTGCAGGGAGCTGGCCTCACAGTTAGTCCTCCCAACCAGAGCCACTTTACTTTCAGGTCATACCTTTGACCAGTCATTTCATATGTGGGGGCGGTTTTGCCCCCTGTGCAACATCTGCCAAGATCTGGAGACATTTTTGCTTCTCACCCTGGCGAGGTATTAGTAGCATCGTGGGTGGAGACCATAGGTGCTACTCATCCTTCTACCATGCACAGGACAACCCTCTGTAGCAAAGAATTATCTGACCCAAAATGTAGGAACCTGGCTCAGCTCAAAGGTAGCCACACTATTGCATCTTCCAGACATAAGAATGATTATCAATATAATGGCCCGCTAACCTAGATAAGATGTAATACTTTAAACTATTGGGTGACCTTCTGTGACAATCAGATGCTGGTATATAGTTAAAACAGAACTATCCTTCCTTATTTTAAGCAGTAAATAGCTTAGTGCTTTTTAATATTCACACCTTCTCTGGCAGTATCTTTTAATGGGTTAAGATATTGTCTAGTGAACCACACCAGTCAAATGTAGGAAAGGAAGATTTCTTGCAGAAAATCCTTCCAAAGAAGCATTTCTTAAGATTTTTTTAAGCGTATAATTTTATTATATAACAACATCAACATTTAACAATATCACGTTTTATGTTTGAGACCAAGGCTTTATCCCCTCCCCTTATCTTCTGTGTTTTGATTCCTTTTGAGTTGATTAAAAGATCTTTACAGTTCCCCCACACACACACACAAAGTGTAGAGGGGGACACTTAGTCAATTTAATTGCTAGAAAGTAGCTTATTGTATTCTGTGCTCTTGGAAAGCCCTACCAGAATGCTTCAGTGGTGCCTCATTAACTAAGAAAAATGAAAGCAATGATAGTATCATGTGTTGAAAGTGATATTGAGCCCAAAATGTTGATACAGATTATGAATGTAAAATTCCACAGGACAGAGCATTGCAGGGGCTTTGCAGACCTCCAGGCCTTTTAATTGTTAGGGTTTGGGTCCTTTCTTTGGGACTTTATTAGGCCTTGGTTCTGCTGAAAGGAGGAATAAAAGCTTGTCATTTTCCCACTAGGAAAGAAAGTCATTCTGTGGCAGCAGTTGCAGTGATAACAGATTTCTAGTATTCACTGCTATTATGGGGAGGGTGAACTCGTGAATGCTGACTTCAAATTTCTCATTCTAGGAAATTAAAAGTAGTGGTATAATTTCTACTCAAGTAGCTTTTGGAGAAGAGATTTGTGGGCTATGTAGATAGGGATAGAGAGGGGGCATATAGAGGGTGACAGCGCAAACCACACATATGTCCCAGCATTTCTGGGCCCACGCTATGACCCAGAAACACAATATCAGATGTAAGAGGAAATGTGGGTCACTGGTACAGTCTGCTGGCCTGAGCTGTCCCACCATTTCCTTTTCCCTCTGCTTGCTGCTTCCACTAGGTAATCACAGATCCTGTTGGGAATCTTTCATATTAATAGAATCAGGATGAGTTCTTTGCCTTTACTCAGAAATAGCTGGAAGGACCAGGAACAGATCACCACTGGAGGGTGTGTGGATTTCCTCCTAAACATCTAAGCTCCTTCATCAGAAAAAGCCCTGCCTGGTTGTGGCTGGTGGTTCTGTGATTTTTTTCTTCAGTACTGCTAGCAGATAAATTATCTGGTGCCTTTATACTACCCCACATTGGCTCTCCATGCCCAGTCTTTCCTTGTCCCATCCCTGCTGGCAAGTAACTTCCTGGACTGAAAACTATAAATGTTGCTCTGCTAAACTTAGCTGTGAGGTTGTCAGATGAAGCATGTTTGCAAAGATGAGTGGTGTGTTCTCTCTTTATAGGAGGAGCCCTGATATCCAGGCAAAAGAAGAGTTATGGAAGCATATTCAGTAAGTACTGCTTTTTTTCCTTACTGTTTTAAAATGTGTGTCTTGTTAAGGCATTTACGAGGACCACCAAGGACAGCAAGAGGCAGCCTCTGGCCTGTCACATGGTCTTTGTTGTCATCATTATGTGGAACAGCGCCCTCCCATGGCGGTGCCTTTCCAGGCCAGCAGCCCCTCTCCCGCAGTCTTCTCTTTAGATCACTTAGCCTTACCTGTAAATGGGCCTCAGACTGGCCAATAGTTTACAAATAAATACCAAGGAAAACAGATTCAGAGGGGGAAAAGATGCCTACTACAGGGGAGAGAAGCAGATTTTTTGTAGGGAGATGATGGGTGGAGAGTCCTCTACATTCTGGTTATAGAAAAACTGGAAAAAAGGGAGAAGAGCTAGAGAAAAGGGTCCCCACCCCATTTTTCCTTGAATACATTCTAGTTTCTTAATCTTTGTTCCTGGCTCATGTTTCTCTTAGTTTTACTAACACTGTATTTAGGGATAAGATTAGGAAGGGAAAACCCATCGGCCGATAGTGAAAGGTATTAGTATTTATATCAGCATCGTAACTTTTATTTTCTTGCACATTCCCTTCTAGAAAGGAACTTGTGGATCCCTCTGGATTGTCTGAAGAACAATTAAAAGAGATTCCATATACTAAAGTAGAGTACGTATGTCTTTGAAAATCTTTTGATAAATGTTTTATTAATACTTATAAGTAATAGTACGTTCTTACTCGTCAGTGGTGTTCCATGAAGTGCTTTGTCTTTGCATTTTAACTAAAATTAAAACTTTAGGGAGAGGTAGAAAAGGGTGTATTAAAGCTAATTGTTATTCTGTCCTACAATCACTGTCATCTTCTGTTAACTGCCTGTTTGTATGTGATAGCTAGCAAGGGGCTTTTAATGCTTAATGTCAGTTTTAAAATAAAAATTCTTTGAGATATTCATTAACTGGTAACAATGCTTCTTCTTACTCATTACTTTAATGCCCAAAGAATGATGCTGGCTACAAATCCTGTCCTGTAAGCCCCATCCAATCCCTGTCATAGACTAGCACATGGAACATGCTTCATGGAAGCCTAACAGGACTCCCTAATCATTCAGTTTAGAATGCAGCAGAAGATGACTTCTTTACTGTTTTCTATCCTGCTACAATTAAGAGGAAGTGGGATTCTACTTCATGGCTTTATGTCCCTCTGTAACCCGTTTATACTTGCTTCCTCTCTCTGGTTGAACAGCAGGTTTGTACACACCCTCGCCAACTGCCCCCACCCATCTCTCCTTATCTTTAGGCTAAAGACTGAATTATTAATGACAGGCTAATTAGTAGCTAGGACAAGGGCCAACTTTTTCTGGTGGAATGCCATTTTGTCTGCATGGTAGATTTTCTTCTTCCACACTTTTGGAAAAAAATGCAACAGGGAATGGTTTCATTACAGTTTTTTCACTTAGAAGATTCTCTCTCTCTATATATATATAAAATCACCCATGTCCATACAAATACTAGAGTGGCATTTTCATGTATGGTCAAAGGAGCAGTTTTCTGTTGTTAGCTTGTGAAAGTTAAGCCACTTAGGTTTTCCAGGCTCAGAGGGATCAAGTCCTTTTTAAACTCTCAAAGTCTCATTCCATATTAAGGAAAAATTCCAAATTATTCTCTTCTGACTTCTGGTTTCCACATTTTTGGTTGCTTGTTCAGGACTCAAGGTGACCCAATCCGCATCAGGCATTCCCATTCGCCTCGAAGTTACCGCCAGTATCGCCGGTCCCAGTGTTCAGATGGAGAGCGATCTGTTCTCTCGGAGGTGAAGTAAGTAGGCAAGCTTGAGTACGTAATCCCCTTCATGGCTTCAGATCCAGAGCAGATAATATAATGGGACTTTCTGCAATGATGGGAATGGTCTGTATGTGTGGTTATTATTTGATTATTCTATCTAGTGTAACTAAGAAACTGAAAATTTAATTAATTAATGTTAATTAATTTAAATAGCTCTGTATGGCTAGTGGCAACCACACAGGGTAGCACAGATCTAGACTATACTTTGGCTAAATCATGCCACCTCCGAGCTATGCACTAAAGCTTTTATTTTTTTTAAAGGTTTTTATTTATTCAGTTGATGGGGGAGAGAGAGAGAGTGAGACAGAACAAGTTGGGGGAATGGCAGAGAGAGAGGGAGAAGCAGGTTCCCCACAGAGCAGGGAGCCTGATGTGGGACTCCATGCCAGGACCCTGGGATCATTCCCTGAGCCAAAGGCAGTCCTTTAACTGACTGAGCCACCCAGGTGCCCCTGCACGAAACTTTCAGAAGAAGAAAAATGTATTTACTATTCTGTTATGAATGATACATTCTTATTTGAGAGAAGTGGTATAAGTTTCTTTCTGATTTGATGACATTTTCTTTTACTACAGCAAATATATGTTGCAGTCATTTCTTTGCATTTAGTTTTTCTTTTGGGTTAAGTGGCCGTATCTCATTCACACTGTGGTCACAATAGGTGCTCTATTTTAAATAAATACGTTAATGAAATAATTAATCATCATGTACTTGGTATTACTGGTTAGGAATGTTAATCATTGAACTCTGAATTAAGGCTCAGAATTTTAGTAAACAATAAATTGGGAGATAGACTAATCCAGCAGAGAGAGGTGTAAGCCAGGTTTTGTTTATTTTTTGTTTTGTTTGTAAATTGTAGATCCTGGCTATTTATAGCTCCATAGGTATATAGAAAAAAGAATAAATGGACAATAAATGCTCCTCTGGAAACAAATCAAAAAGCCATTTATACATGTCACGTAACAAAAGTGCATGGGAACCACACCTGTTTTATTCTTGGTTCCTCTATTTATTTGCTTCGATTTTTAGCAAGTTACTTCACCTGTTCAACTTAATTCAAAAACATTTATTAAACACCTCTCTGTGTGAAGCATTGTGTAGGCACTGTTAGGAATATGAAGGTATATAAAACACGCTTTCTATCCTGTAATCCTCTTCCAGCTCAAGTTGTGATTCTAGGTATTGTCTTGATCCTTAATTCTAAAACAAATTCTCTACAGTTCAAAAACGGATCTTGTACCTCCACTTCCTGTGACCCGTTCTTCAGATGCTCAGGGTTCTGGTGGCTCCACGGTTCATCAGGTTGGTAATAAAGTTTTAAGGTATCGGTACTGATGACAGTTTTTGAGAAGCACTTTTCTGAAAGTTCTTTTGGGGAAATAGGGCAGTGAATCTCTAACTTGACTCTGAGATTCCATAATTTTAAAAGAAGTTATATAAAGTGTGGAAGAAGGAAGAAGGGTGACATGATTCAAGCAAGGCACAATGTGGGAAGAGTTACTTTAGAGGTGAGAGCTAGAGCTAGTGTAAGGTCTCAAATGGTCTGATACCTGGAGCAAAGCCAAAGATAACAAAGATGGTAAGATTGTTTGGAGCCAGAATAAAGAAACAATGGCTTCACTAATTTAGATACTTTTTTGACCTGGAGAAGCAAGGAGAAAGTGATAGACTTACAGTGGGCAGATTTCTATTGTTAACTGATGGCAAACAGGGAAATTACTCAAGTCCTATTTTATTTCTGTTTTCTCCATCAAAGAGAATTACTTTTGTCCTGGCAATGTTTAAAAAAAAAAAAAAAGTGGTTAAAAGGGAATTCAAGGACATTAATAGAGCATCTAGCTGCCTTAACAAAATGGATTTAGTACTCAGTTGCATTAGGTGAATCTATCGAGACCACTGTCACAAACATACTGCAGCAAGGTGTTTAACACTGTCTCTCATGCTAAGGAAGAGAGAAAAAAGTAGGTTAAGATCATTAGATGGATTTATATCTGGTTAAACCATCACTCTAAGAACAAAGTTTATGTTTATAATGGACCAGTGTCAGCCCACTGTTCACAGTGCTGTGGTTTTCAGTTTGTAAAAGATCCTGGAAAGCAATTATAACTGCTGTTTCTCACCCATAAAAATGCATACAAGCACATACATAGTTTTGTATGTAAACTCAGGGAGTTGACAGATGACCTAAGAAAATGGACTCCAGCGGTACTTGTCATATGCTGCCCTTTCTGATTCATTTTTGCCATTGATGTGAGCAGGGACAGAAAAGCCTGTGCTCATTTAAGTTGGGCTTAAGACTTGGGACTATGAGATCAAGGTTTACAAGGAGGAAGTTTATTGGAAAGCACTCTTAAGATCAACACTTGGGAAGTGAAAGGCAAGAGTAGAAGTGTGTGGTGTACTCCCAATAAAGCATCAGCTGATTCCACACGGAGCTCTAGATCTGAGATGGTCCATCCCGTCCCTCCCCTCTGGATGCAAAGCTCTCACATTCACCATGGAGCAAGTCACTTCAATAATGGGTGCCCTGGGGAAGGGACTGCCTTCAGCTGAGGGGAGCCTGTGGGGAAGGGCTCCGTTTTTAAGCTGTATGGCAGCTAGTACTTCCAGCAGGTGGGCGAGTGAATGCCTCAGTCCAGAATGGAGAGCTGGGTACTTAATCACAACTTCCACCAAAATCTGCCTCATTTTTGATTAGATAGATCAAGGAGAGCTAACAGGTTGCCCAATTTGTTTCAAGTCAATCATAGTTTTAAAAATTTATATTCAAGATTAGTTTAGGCTTTGCATTCAGACTGACCTACATTTGTGTCTCCTTGTCTCCACACAGCACTTGTGTGACTTTGGACAAACTTTAACTTCTAAACTTCGATTTTTGTGCAGTGTGGATAATAACATGTTAGGGTTACTGCGAAGATAAATAAGCAGTTTCTCAGAACTTTTTGTCTTAAAACTTCAAAGTTGGATTCAGTACAAATAAGAATCTTACTTTATTGCAGTTTTGCTTTTCCAACTAGATTCCCTCATCACCATCACTTAGGAATCTCAAACTTAGGCATACTGAATAGTGGCCCTCACTTCGCTGCGCACAAGAACTCCCATGCATCTTCTGACCAGTGGCTCTGATTCTAAGCTTGTCTCTGTGACACCTTTGACTTTCAATTCAACAAACATCTAATGAGCACATGTAATGAGACAGGCACTGGTTGGGTAGTCAGCAGACCAGTCTTATAGGCTAAATCTGGTCTGTTTTTGTACAGACCAGGAGCTAATAATGGCTTTTCCATTTTTAAAGGGTTGTTCTAAAGAAGGGGGTGTTTGGGGGGGGGCGACCTAACAACAAACAGATAAGAGTCTACAGTCTGGCCCTTCACAGAAAAATGTTTGCTGACTCCTGGCCTAGACAGGTAACACATAAAAGGAAACAGGCAAAATTTAAAAACTAGTTAAGCATTATGAAGAAACAAAGGGCTGAGTTAGAAAATCTACAGGTGACCTCACTTTACAGAGATGAGTGGTCCAAGAAAGCCATCTCAGAAACCAAGGTATAAAGCTGAAACCTTGCAGGGGAAAAGTCGTAAAGGGCCTGTTTGAGCTGAAAGCCCCATGTGGTCTGAGCACGGTGGGGGTGGGGGCAGATAACACAGGGCTTTAGATACCATGGAAAAAAGTCTGGATTTTATTCCAAGTGCCAAAAGGAAACCATTGATCTGGCTGCCATGTGGAGAATGGACTTAGTGAGCCAGGGAAGCAGAAAAGCTGCATGTCCTAGTTCTGCCAGTGTGCACAAGTCGGAGTGGCATGGCCTGCCTATACCTCACCTCACAGAAAGCTGGTTAAAGCGGGATAGATGATGGACTGATTCCCTTTATGTCCTTAAATATGAAGGCGGAGGGGACAGGTTTAGTGGTAGACTAATTTACATGGTAGTGCTGTTTTGGGTAACCTCCCTGTGCCTTTTCCAGTTCCTGTATTAGTTCTCCATTCCCCTGCACAGACTCACTGGAGGTCCTTTGATTTATCTAGAATTCTTCCATTTCAGACAGATGTCTCACTCTAAAATGATCTTGGATTTTAGTTTAGGGATGGCACAAAAATGACAACTGGCATAACCGAGGACTAATTTTCATGCATAAAGTGTCTTACGCATGTTACTATGATTTAACTCTACATTTACGATTTAATCATGTTATAACAAATATTTGTTGAACAGCTTTTGATATTATGGAGCTTAAGTATTTTGTGGTTTGAGGCCTTAATTTCTGATGTATTAATAAAACTGATTTCAATTTTCTCTGAATCTTATCTTTTGAATATATTTTTTTTCTAGAGAAGAAATGGATCTAAAGATAGCCTGATTGAAGAAAAATCTGAGGCATCTACAAGCAATTTGGCTGGAAAACACATGGCAAAAACAGTAAAAACTGTCCAAGCTTCACGCCTTAAGATAGAGACTTGATGCCAAGGAAGAAGGGCCTGGGAATGGGGGTGGGAAGGGGTATGTGCCACCTTTACTTTGAAACTGTGAATTGTTAATTATTCAAGTATGTTGGACCTGCAAGTGTTTAAGAAAAAAAAAAATTGAACCTGTTGCATCTTTTAAAGGTTTAACAGCGTATTTGTGCTGAAGGGCCTTTTTATTTGGTAACTGGAATAGTCTTGTGAAAACTCATTCACTTGATGCCCTATTTTTCTTCCCGGAGACTCCAGGTATCTTGTGTCCATGACCAAGACCAGATGCTTCCAATCAAAGCTTGGGAATCCTAGTGTGCAGCTGCCTAGCTATGCAATAGCACACCAAGTGGAGGAAAAGATTCTTCCCAACTCTAGGTGGATCTCAGCCCGTGCACAGATTTATGAAGACTGAGACATCACTTTCAGACTGCAGATGTTTTTATTAATATAAATATGTTCTTTGTAATACTGTATTTTATGGCATTAAGTTCCGCTGGTTATTTACAAGTGTAAAAAGGTTTTTGTTAAGTGTTGCTTTTAACTTCTAGTGTCCTTGTGTTTTCAGAAAAGACTGTGGATTTCAGTTGACCTCAATTATAAATTCATAACCCTCAAATGCAAATGGTCCTTCCATCTTGCCTAGCTACCTAACTGCCCTCAAAGATGAATTCATTTGAGGGTGACTATTACAGGGAAAACAAATATTCATGCAGGACATCTCACATTCTCCCTCCCCCAAACTTCTCCAGTTACTATCAACAGTACTCCTGTCCCTGTCTATGTGGTTTGGAGCCCAATCTCCTTCAGCCTTATCTGTCAACTTACTCCTGTCAGCCAGATCCTTGCAACTTGGTTTTAAACTGTTAACTCAACCACCTAAAAAAAAGCCAGCCAACTTTCACTACCGCAGTTCCCTCCCTAGCGATCTTTCTCTCTCCCAGTTTCTTTAAAGGGTGATCTGTAGCCTGTGTCCTCAATCCATCTCCTAAATCGTGATTTAAACTGCTCCACTACAGACCTCACTACTACTGTGTACCAAATTTTGATGGTTTGCCCCACAACATTTTTAGTGCAGTATTTGTTGCTATGTTTCTGGCCATCCTTTACTGCTCCAGTCAGATGCTGTTCTACCTCGCCAGTTAGTTCTCACTCCTATCTCAGCCCTCCCCTGTAAGTGGATGTCATTTATGCCCACAGCCTTAAAGCTTATTCCTGTAGCTTAAGTCTATAGACCAGTGTTCTGCCAGAAGGCCACTTAGAGGTCTCCAAGGCAATCCCAATTCAACTAGTTAAAAATGCTGCTCTCTAGCTGGATTTAGGACCATTACATTGTGAATGTGCAAGACACAACTAGCAATCGTTATAGACACCTCCCCTATTACCAACTCCTGTGAGCTTTGCCCTCTACAGCTTAATCTCCACAAATTTTTACCACACTGGTCCAAGGTAGTTGTCTCTTGCCTAGACAACTGCATCCTTTTTCTGACATATTAAGTATCCTGGATTTCTCCTTGCTGTAAACAGCCGTAAATGGTCTGGTCTCTTACCTGTTGTTCAGGCTCATTTTGTAGTACCCCAGGCTCAGCAAACAGCCACCTTTTAAGCCTCATTAAGCACTTGCCTGAATCAGGGCATTTAAGAGGGAAAGTAACTACAACTATGACCAGTTTGTACCTTTTCTAGCCCAAGACCTCTGCACACACCATCCCCAACTTTGCCTTGCAAAAATGACACCTACCCTTAGACTCGACTGCTTTCTCAGGTTTGTCTTGGTCAACTCATGCATGAGACTTGTCTCACAAAGTTTTATATCTGTGATGACATTTCTGCCATTCAACTCTAAGCTTCCAAAGGAGGAACTGTTTTGCTCACTCTTGTGTCCCCACTTCTTAGTACATTACTGAAAAGTTCAATAAATTTTTTGATGTTCAGACTATTTGTTCTTTCCTGCAAAGTGAAGGCAGAGGATATGCTGACATCTAGTAAAAATAAAAATGCAGTGACCATGGAAAACACACCTGTGACCTAGAAACACTGAGATTTCATCATTTTGAAGTTGTTGGGGAAGGAGAAACCCTCCCTTTCCCTGGATTTTTCAGTGAAAAGTGCTATTTGCTAGTAGTTAATACACAAACCTTCAAGAAGCACAATGAAATATTTATTTGTAGCCCTACTGTTTTAGGTGTGTTTATTTATAGACTGTCCAAGAGCACCAATTTTAGTGCCCCTCAGGCTCCTGGGAGTTTTAAATGATCCAAGCAACTCTTGTCAAGATTTCTTATGATGTTTTTGAATTCCTCATCAAGGATATCCTAAAAAAACAAAATAAAGCACTCAATTTGACAAGCAAATATTCACAGGTATCATAGATTAATTTAACAGTCCATACTCCTCTGAATTCCATTAAGTCATGCAGGTCTGGACTCAGCTTTAAATGTCCACATAAAACATACCTGAGATTTGACTAAGTGTTTGAAATGTAGGTGCTACACACAGACATGTGATCTTAAAATTAAAAAAGTAAGCTAGGAACAGGCTACCCTATTTGCTGTTAATTTCACCTTGTTAACTACAGATGTTGCAGTACTAACAGTAATTTAATCTAACACCCACTAGAAAAGGCAGCCCAATCTGGAAAGGTAAAATTTGCATTAGGAGTAACCCCTTTACGACAGAACTACAAGGTAGCATCACCTTACCTTATATCACCTTTGTGCTCCCAGTGTTCAGCTAGCAGCAGTCTTTACTTCAAGCATCCAGCTTTCACCTGCACAAAATTTAAAAAGTTAAGAAAAACTATACACACTTTATGTTGGCAGACTCAAGATCACATAGGTAAACTAAGGCAAATGCAACAACTGTTACTTCCGCAGCTCCTACACCAAAGATACCAAATTCAAGGGCAGGAAAAGGCTGCAAAGTGTTTAGTTTATGCCTTTTTTGACACCACATTCACTAGTTTCCAAAAGTGAACGGGCAACACAAAGGCTACAAGGAAACTGCGCAAGGACTGTTCTATGGCACAAAGCTGCTGACCCCATGATCTGTTCTGTGGGTTAGCGCTGGAAAAGGGCTTAATTCCAGCTGTAGATTTTCCTTGACAATTCAAACCCCAAACCAGGTAACAAGAACTGCAATTTAAAATGTTTTGTGGTTAAAACACTAAAGCTGCGAGGCAACCGGTTTTTCTTGCACGAACATGCAAACTCACCTGCGAAGTCGATGACACTCATTCGCCGAGTTCCGCATCTTGAAACAATTATCGAGATCTAAATCTTAAATGGCACTTTACTCCTACGTAGACTCGATCTCAGCTGTGATGCGGTAGGCACACATGCCTACTTATGGTGAGGCCTCTCTTTCAACCCAAGAATTCCCTGCTTATACGGAAACCTCCCCGGCAAAAAGTCGATGACCAAGAAACTCAAATGCACTCAAACCCACCCAGCTCCCATTTCCTGGCGTGGGCAGGCAGCCTGAGGGCCGCCTAGGGTGCCTCCTGCCGTCCACCGGCAACGTGGCCGAGCCCAGGCCGCTGCCCTCCGCCCTCCACGGACTCAGGGCACGGGAACCTCGGGGCCGGCCCGGGTGCGAAAGACGTCTCATCACCTTCAAGGCTGCCGCGCGTCTCTGCCCGGCGCCTGGGCGCGTCGGAGGCCAAGCAGCCGCGCACACCGAAAGCCCCGCCATCACAGAAGGCGCAGAACCCTTCCTCCCAGCCCAGCGCAGAAGCAAGAAAGGCCACACGCCCCTCCCAGAATGCTTTTCTAAGACTGGAAGGGCCCACTGTCTGGGGGAGCGCGGGGAGGACGGACTGTACCACTGGCCGCCGCGCCCTCGCGAGACGCCGCCGTGTGGCGCGAGGGCGAAATGCGCCGTGATTGGTCGCGGGACGGGACGGGGCGGGAAGGAAAGAGGACTTAGGGGCGAGGGGTCCTTTTTTCCGCTTTGCGTTGTGCGACCAGTGCTTTCGCCCAGGCAGGTTTTCTCCGGTATCCACCCCTCTCCCAGGGTCGGGAGAGTGGGGTCCGCGCGGAGCGGCGGGTGTAGCGCAGAGGACTTCAGACCTCGTGTTCTTCAGTCTCCGGCTGAGGAAGAGTCGGGTCCTTCATTCAAAGAACATGATTTGTAGAGCCCTTCCTAGCTTCAGGCTCTGACCTCAATGCCTGGGAACCGGGTGTGAATGAGACGGGCAGGGGTCCCGGCTTACGAGTTCTAAGTTGGGCGGGAAAGGCACTTAAACAGGTGACATGACAACGTAGGTCCAGATGGCCTGAGTGCCAAGGAGGAAACAAAAGGAGGTTATGTGGCGGAGCAGGCTGTTCCACAGAAACATAGTGCGGACCACGAATTCCATTTTAAGTGTTTGAAATGCCACCCCAAAAGTTAAAAAAAAAAATAATTTCAGTAGTAACTTAGTATTAATCAATGCAAAATTGCAAAATCATTAATGATTAATGATATATGTTAATGATCTATTTTGCTTAAAAGTCCGGCGTGTATTTTATACTTCCAGCACGTTTCAGTTCAAACTAGTCACATTTCGGGTGCTGAGAAGCAGCTTGTGTGGCTGGAGCAGCCTGTGGAGTGCAGAATGGCATAAGATGCAGCAGAAGAGACAGGTAGGAGCAAATCTTATGAGGCTTTGTACCTGGGGTAGGAGTTGGAATTTTACGCTGAAATTTTGGAGTTGACTAATGATTACCACAGAAATAAAGCAGAGGTTGTTAATTGGCTTTTTGCCTGATAACCCTAATGCAACGAAGGGAGAGAGACTGTAGTGAGATCTGTGTAATAGCCGGGGGGGGGGGGGGGGGGGGCTCCTTGCTCCTGTAGGTCCTAGCAGAGACTTTAATCAAGGGACCACACCCCAGCACTTTTCCTCATTTCCTTAAAGCTAGTGAGAGAGAGATAAAGGAAGTAAGGAAAAAGAGTAAAAAAAAAAAAAAAAAATCAAGCCCACGCAAGTACTAGCCTGAACAATAATATCAACTCGTGGACACTTGGGACATACTGAAGGAGTAAAAATGTGTAATGATCACAAGAAAGGAAATAGCACAAACCTTTATTAGGAAGTTACTGTAACATCTGGGGGAGAAAAGATTGGGGAAGGGGGATACCTCTAGGAGTGTAATTTTAAGGCATTGAATGGTACAGTGTGGGGTTTATAACAAATCTGATTCTTGGCTTCTCTTGGGCTGGAGCAGCCAGCAGACCTGGGTTTATATCCAGCTCTGACACTTGTTCTCTTAGGTAAATAACCATTTCTTTGACCCCAAGGTTCCTCATTTAAAGGATAATAACTATACCCATGAACATATGTTAGTTTAAAGAATTAAGAAAGTCTTGTGGAGGGGCACCTGGGAGGCTCAGTGGGGTAAACCTCTGCCTTTGGCTCAGGTCATGATCTCAGGGTCATGGAATCAAGCCCTGCATTGGGCTCTCTGCTCGGCAGGGAGCCTGCTTCCTCCTTTATCTCTCTCTGCCTGCCTTTCCACCTACTTGTGATCTCTGTCTGTTGAATAAATAAATAAAAATCTTAAAAAAAAAAAAAAAAAAAAAGAAAGTCTTGTGGAGGGACGCCTGGGTGGCTCAGTGAGTTAAGCCTCTGCCTTCAGCTCAGGGCATGATCTCAGGGTCCTGGGATGGAGCCTGGCATTGGGCTCTCTGCTCAGCGGGGAGCCTGCTTTTCCCTCTATCTCTGCCTGCCTCTATGCCTACTTGTGATCTCTCTGTCAAATAAATAAATAGATATAGAACCATAATAGATATAGATATAGATATAGAACTATAAATAGATATGGAATAGATGTGGAATCATCTAGCTCCATGTAATACATAGTAACATACAACAAATGACTCTCGTGAGCTTAGCTCTTCTCGTTTGTCCTCACCCAAGATATGGAATCTTCTTGGATTGAGTTCTTAAGGAAAGGAGAAGTATGTTGATGTTTTTCTTTTAATGGCTTGTCATTTTTGTTCCCACCTTATGCTTTTCTATTCTCCCCTTTATATTTCTTTCCCAAACTCTGAATGGTTCAAGAGTAGATAGTGGGGAGGCATTTGTTCCGATTGTTGAGTTAGTATTGGTGTCAGGAAATCAATTCTAAATTGTTCATTTTTCTGTCTACTTCAACCTCACACAGCCTGATAAGGAAAATCCAGTAATTAAGCCAAGGCAAGCAGCAAGGACACAAGAAAAATTTAGAGGGTATTTGCTACTTAGTTTTTCCACCACCTTTGCCTGCTGGGGCTGAGGCATTATGTAAGGATGTACAAGCTACATGTAGTGTTAGTGCAAACATGGAACAAGCTGGGTTTCCTTGCGAAGCATGGTTCCCCAAAGATGTCCATGTTCTCATCACCTGAGCTTGTGGATATTTCATTATAGAGTAAAAGAGGCTTTGCAGATGTCATTAAGGTTGGAGACCATGATAGAGGAGATAAAAATCGAAGAGGAAGGCAGAAGAATTAGATGTGGTGGAAGAGAAGGCAGGAGAGGGGCTCAACCTTCTACTGCTAGCTTTAAATTGGAGAAAGAAGATCTTTGAAGCCAAAGAATACAGTTTCAGCTCTAGAAGCTGGGAATGGCTTTCAGCTGACAGCAAGGAACCAGAGACTTCATTTCTACAACTGCATGGAACTGAATTCTGCCAACATCCTGAATGAGCATGGAAACAGCCTCTCTCCTAGAGTCTCCAGAAAAGAGCACAGCCCTGCTGATGTTTTGATTTTTTAAAATTTTTTATTTTTTATAAACATATAATATATTTTTATCCCCAGGGGTACAGGTCTGTGAATTGCCAGGTTTACACACTTCATAGCACATACCCTCCCCAGTGTCCATAACCCCACCCCCCTTCTTCCAACCCTCCTCCCCCCAGCAACCCTCAGTTTGTTTTGTGCGATTAAGAGTCATTTGTGGTTTGTCTCCCTCCCAATCCCATCTTGTTTCATTTATTCTTCTCCTACCCCCTTAACCCCCCATGTTGCATCTCCACTTCCTCATATCAGGGAGATCATATGATAGTTGTCTTTCTCCGCTTGACTTATTTTGCTAAGCATGATACCCTCTAGTTCCATCCACGTCGTTGCAAATGGCAAGATTTCATTTCTTTTGATGGCTGCATAGTATTCCATTATGTATATATACCACATCTTTATCCATTCATCTGTTCATGGACATCTAGGTTCTTTCCATAGTTTGGCTATTGTGGACATTGCTGCTATAAACATTCGGGTGCATGTGCCCCTTCGGGGCACTACATTTGTATCTTTAGGGTAAATACCCAGTAGTGCAATTGCTGGGTCATAGGGTAGTTCTATTTTCAACATTTTGAGGAACCTCCATGCTGTTTTCCAGAGAGGTTGCACCAGCTTGCATTCCCACCAACAGTGTAGGAGGGTTCCCCTTTCTCTGCATCCTCGCCAGCATCTGTCATTTCCTGACTTCTTAATTTTAGCCATTCTGACTGGTGTGAAGTGATATCTCATTGTGGTTTTGATTTGTATTTCCTTGATACCGAGTGATATGGAGCACTTTTTCCTGTGTCTGTTGGCCATCTGGTTGTCTTCTTTGAAGAAATGTCTGTTCATGTCCTCTGCCCATTTCTTGATTGGATTATTTTTTCTTTGGGTGTTGAGTTTGCTAAGTTCTTTATAGATTTTGGACACTAGTCCTTTCTCTGATATGTCGTTTGCAAATATCTTCTCCCATTCTATCAGTTGTCTTTTGGTTTTGTTGACTGTTTCCTTTGCTATGCAAAAGCTTTTGATCTTGATGAAATCCCAATAGTTCATTTTTGCCCTTGCTTCCCTTGCCTTTGGCGTTGTTCCTAGGAAGATGTTGCTGCGGCTGAGGTCAAAGAGGTTGCTGCCTGTGTTCTCCTCAAGGATTTTGATGGATTCCTTTCTCACATTGAGGTCCTTCATCCATTTTGAGTCTGTTTTCATGTGTGGTGTAAGGAAATGGTCCAATTTCATTTTTCTGCATGTGGCTGTCCAATTTTCCAACACCATTTATTGAAGAGGCTGTCTTTTTTCCATTGGACATTCTTTCCTGCTTTGTCGAAGATTAGTTGACCATAGATTTGAGGGTCTATTTCTGGGCTCTCTATTCTGTTCCATTGATCTATGTGTCTGTTTTTGTGCCAATACCATGCTGTCTTGATGATGACAGCTTTGTAATAGAGCTTGAAGTCTGGAATTGTGATGCCACCAACTTTGGCTTTCTTTTTCAATATTCTTTTGGCTATTCGAGGTTTTCTCTGGTTCCATATAAATTTTAAGATTATTTGTTCCATTTCTTTGAAAAAGATGGATGGTACTTTGATAGGAATTGCATTAAATGTGTAGATTGCTTTAGGTAGCATAGACATTTTCACAATATTTATTCTTCCAGTCCAGGAGCATGGAACATTTTTCCATTTCTTTGTGTCTTCCTCAATTTCATTCATAAGTACTTTATAGTTTTCTGAGTATAGATTCTTTGCCTCTTTGGTTAGGTTTATTCCTAGGTATCTTATGGTTTTGGGTGCAGTTGTAAATGGGATTGACTCCTTAATTTCTCTTTCTTTTGTCTTGTTGTTGGTGTAGAGAAATGCAACTGATTTCTGTGCATTGATTTTATATCCTGACACTTTACTGAATTCCTGTACAAGTTCTAGCAGTTTTGGAATGGACTCTTTTGGGTTTCTACATATAGTATCATATCATCTGCGAAGAGTCATAGTTTGACTTCTTCTTTGCCGATTTGGATGCCTTTAATTTCCTTTTGTTGTCTGATTGCTGAGGCTAGGACCTTTAGTACTATGTTGAATAGCAGTGGTGATAATGGACATCCCTGCTGTGTTCCTGACTTTAGCGGAAAAAGCTTGATGTTTTGATTTTAACTGGTGATGCTCATGCCAGACTTTTGACCTACATGGTGTGATAATAAATTTGTGTCCTTTTAAGCTGCTAAATTTGTGTTAATTTGTTACAGATGCAAGAAAAATCCAACACCCTCTGTAAGGGGCAGAGTGAGAAGTGAGCTGTTTTTTTTTACCCCACTCCTTCTTGTCCCACCGCAATGTTTTTATCAGGATCATAAGTAAGATTTTGCAGATAAGCTATGCACATATCATTCTAACCATTTGGAGTCAGTATTTGTTATGGTGGGTGCTATAAATCTGAATTAATATCCAATAGATATTAAATACTTTATAATCATAATTATAATATATAATAATTATAAATAATACAAATACTCACTATATATTTATATATATTTATATATACATAGTTATAATGATATATAATAATAAATAATTATAATAAATAATATACAACTATAAATAATTATAATAAATAGTATATAATTTCAAATAATTTGTACATTTGGGGGGATTTCTTCTTAAAAAATAGTATTTTCTGCCGAGGCTTTATTTTTTCCAAATTCTTATACTCTCTGTGTGTGTATGTGTGTGTGTATGACAAAGAATGTCCAAACTAGGGCTTATAGGACAGTGTCTAATAGGGAGATAATAGTAGACATCCTTGTCTTGTTCATGATTTCATTTTATTTATTTTTTAAAAATTTATTTATTTGCATGTGAGAGAGAGAGCACTGCAGAGGGAGGAGGGTCAGAGGGAGACTCAGACTCCCCACTGAGCAGAGAGCCCCATGTGATACTCGATCTTGAGACTCTGGGATCATGATATGAGCTGAAGGCAGACACTTAACTGACTGAGCCATCCAGGCTACCCTCATTTATTATTTTTTTTATTTTTAATTTATTTATTAAAAAATTTTTTTTAAAGATTTTATTTATTTATTTGACAGAGACAGAGATCACAAGTAGGCAGAGAGGCAGGCAGAAAGAGAGAGGAGGAAGCAGAGAGCCCAATGCGGGGCTCGCTCCCAGGACTCTGGAACCACAACCTGAGCCAAAGGCAGAGGCTTTAACGAACTGAGCTACCCAGGCGCCCCACCCTCATTCATGATTTTAAAGGAATGCTTTTGAAGTTTCAGCACATGTGTATGATGTGGATGACATTTTTATGTATTTCCTATTGTTCATCAGGTTATGGGAGTTTCCATATGTATATCTAGTTTGCTAGTAGTTTTTTTTTTATCATACATGAATGTTGAATTTTATTAGATGTTTTATCTGCCTCGTTGAGATGAATGTATTTTTTTGTAATTTGTTCATGTGCATTGCATTAATGCATTTTTCTTTTCTTTTTTTTTTTTTTAAAGATTTTATTTATTTATTTGACAGAGAGAAATCACAAGTAGACGGAGAGGCAGGCAGAGAGAGAGAGAGAGAAGCAGGCTCCTCGCTGAGCAGAGAGCCCAATGCGGGGCTCGATCCCAGGACCCCGAGATCATGACCTGAGCCGAAGGCAGCGGCCTAACCCACTGAGCCACGCAGGCGCCCCTGCATTTTTATTTTCTTTAAGGATTTATTTATTATTTTAGAGAGAGAGAGAAAGCAGGAGGAGGGGGAGAGGGAGAGAGACTCTTAAGCAGACTTCACACTGAGTTCAGAGCACGATACAGGGCTTAATTCACTACCCTGAGCCAAAACCAAAAGTAGGATGCTTAACTAACTGCACCATCCAGGTGCTCTGCATTAATGTATTTTTCTGATGTTGAACCAGGCTTCCGTTTCTGAAAGAAACCAAATTTGTCATTTCAAAAAATATTGTTTAGAATTTTTGCTGTTACATTTATGGGTGAGTTGGAACTGTGGTTATCTTTCACATCCTGTCATTGATAGTTTTGATGTGAAATTATACAGCTATCTACTTAATATTAGTAATTTGTTTCTGAAAGTCAGATGTCATGTGCAAAAACCTTAACTGGGAACCTATTTCTTTTTATTTTAAATGGTATAATTGTAATATGTTACTTGTTAACCCAAACCAGTTTCCTAAAGTGTAACTGTAATACGGTAAGCAAAACTCTATTAAATAACAAAGCATAACATTGGGATATAAATATTCATAACTTTGCTTCCTGAATCACTAAACAATATGGTTGTTAACAACTAGTTGCTTTGTCAGCAGTAACATACTCTCTTTCATTGTTACTGCTTTTCTGCTTGCTTTTCCTCTTCCATTAAGTTCCTTAACACTTTCTCAACCTTTTTAGTTCTTCTTCTACACAACTGGGGAAAAACGGGCAATATGAAATATGAAAGGCACTGTGGAAATGTGACAGAGAATGATTCATACTGAGGATGATATTTCAGTGTTTCTTTTATCACCAGTAGCATTTATGCGCAATATCCCTTTCATTGGTATACAGTATTCTTTTTTATTTGCTGACATGATGTTTCATGTTTTTAATGTAACTTAAGCCATTTCCTACACTTTAGTTGTTGTTATTGGTAAAAATGTTATATGGAGTTTTGGGGTACTAAATAAAACATTTCTTACATAAATCTCAGTTGAAATGTTGTTTTGAGGGATATGTATGTTGTATGATATTGGAGAATTAAATATGAGAGGGACTTTATTGGGAAAACATCAATCAGGGAAATGTTCTGTGGAGTATGTCTGAAATGGCTTTATGAAATTACTTGGGTAACTTCTCTTTTTTTCTTCTCCAAAAATTTTAGGAATGTCAGAATTAATTTTTTTTAATTTTAAAAATAAACCACATACTTATATTTTTATTTATTCATTTATTAGAGATTTTGTTTGTTTGTTTGTTTGACAGAGAGAGGGAAAGCACATGCAAGGGGAACGGCAAGCAGAGGGAGAGGGAGAAGCAGGCTCCTTGCCAAGCAGGGAACCCGCTGTGTAGCTCAATCCTAAAACCTCATACTTTTAAAACTCTCTGGGTCTAGTGTTTTCTTTGTGGGAAGAATTTTTTTTTTGTTTTTTTTTTTTTTTAAAAGATTTTATTTACTTATTTGACAGATAGAGATCACATGCAGGCAGAGAGACAGAAGCAGGCTCCCTGCTGAGCAGAGAGCCTAATGCAGGGATTGATCCCAGGACCCTGGGATCATGACCTGAGCCAAAGACAGAGGTTTTAGCCCACTGAGCCACCTAGGAACCTCTCTTTGTGGGAAGAAGTTAAACTACTGATTCAATTTCTTTAACGACTATAGGACCATCCAGGTTTTTTCTTCTTTAGTCATGTTTGCTAAGTCATCTTTCCTAGGAACATGTCCATTTCTGCCATGTTTTTGAATTTGTTGGCAGATAGTTTTTCATTATTCTTAGTTTTTTTTTTTCCCTCACACCAACCAGTTCACTGATTCTTTGACATCAACTGGGTGTCGAGTAATTCCCTGGAATTAGCATCAGACCCCACAGGTTACGAGCTCACTCCCACAGAACTACCCCCATTTCATTTGCTAGCAGCAATGGGGTGGCCAGGCTATTCACACTTTTGCCCAGCCAGAAATTTGAGGGTTAACATGACCCTTCCCCCACCTCAGGTTTGATAACTCACTATAATGACTCAGATGTTTGGAAAACACCTTATTTACTATTACGGGTATATCATGGAGATTACAACTCAAAAACAGCCCAATGGAAGAGATGAATAGTGCAAGTTGAGGTGTGGGGTGGAGCATGGAGCTTCTATGCCCTCTCCGGGCTTGCCACCCTCTCAGCACTTGGATGTGTTAACTTATCCATAAGCTCTCTGAACCTCCTTGTTGAGGAATTTTTATGGAGATTCCACTATACAGACATGATTGGTTAAATCACTGGTAATTGGTGATGGAACAAAATTTCCAATCCCTCCCACTTCTCCAGAGATGGGGGTGGGTGGGTAGGGCTGAAAATTCCAGTTCTCCAGTCACGTGGTTGGTTCCTCTGGCAAGGAGCCCCAGTCCTGAAGGGAGACCGCCAAGCGTCACTTTAGTGACATAAAGTTTGTTCTTTCTTAAGATTGCTTTGGCTATTTGGGGTCATTTGTGGGTTTATAAAAATTTTAGGTTTGTTTGTTCTATTTCTGTGAAAACTGCCCTTGGAATTCTGTTGGGAGTTGTATTGAATCTGTAGATTATTTTGGGTGATATGGACATTTAACAATGTTAATTCTTCTCATCTATAAGCACTGAATATCTTTCCACTTATTTGTGTCTTCTTCAACTTCCTTTATTATTGTTTTACAGTTTTCAGTGTACAGTGTACAGGTCTGTCACTTCCTTGGTTAAGTGTATTCCTAGGTATTTTCTTCTTTTTGATGCAATTGTAAATGTGATTGTTTTCTCTCTTTCTTTTTTTTAAAGATTTTATTTGTTCATTTGAGAGAGAGAGAGAGAGAGAGCACAAGCAGCGGGCAGAGGGAGAGGTAGAAGTATTCTCTCTTCTGTGGGGGGAGCCCAGCATGGGACTTGATCCCAGGACCTGGAGAACATGACCTGAGCTGAAGACAGATGCTCAACCATCTGAGCCATCCAGGCGCCCCAGTGTGATTGTTTTCTTAATTTCTCTTTTTGTTAGTTTTATGTATAGAAACACAACTGATTTTTGTATAATGATTTTGTATCTTGCAGGCTTACTGAATGTATTTATTAGTTCTAAGTTTCTTGGTGGTCTTTAGAGTTTTTTCATATATATTATGTCATCTGCAAATAGAGACAGTTTTACTTCTATTTCGATTTGGATACCTTCTATTTCTTTTTCTTGCCTAATTGATCGAGCGATGACTTCCAGTACTCTGTTAAATAAAAGTGGCAAGAATGGGCATCCTGGTCTTCTTCCAAGAGAAGGGGCTTTCAGTTTTTCACCTAAATATGATGTTAGCTTTGGGCTTGTCATAGGTGGCCTATATGGCATATCATGTCATTATATTGAGATAATGTTCCCTCTGTTGCCACTTTGAGAGTTTTATCATGAATCACTGTTGAATTTTATCAAATGCTTTTTCTGTATCCTTTAAGATGATCCTACAATTTCTATCAATTTCTTTTCTTCATTTTGTTAATGTTGCATATCGTATTGATTGATTTGCGGATATTGAACCATCCTCACATCCCTGGAATAAATCCCACCTGATCATGGTGTATGGTCCTTCTAATGTGCTGTTGAGTTCGGTTTGCTAGTATTTTTTTTTAGAATTATTTCATCTATGTTCATCAGGGATATTAGCCTGTAATTTTCTTTTCTTAGAGTATCCCTTTCTGGTTTTGGTGTTGAGGTAATGCTGGTGTCATAAAATGAGTTTGGGAGTCCTCCTTCATTTTCTATTTTTTTGGAGGAGTTTAAGAAGGATTGGTATTAATTGCTCTTTAAATGTTTGGTAAGTGGTTGGCCAGTTAGCTCAGTTGGTTAGAGCATGGTGCTAATGAATGTTTGGTAAAGTTCACCAGTAAAGTTATGTGGCCCTGGACTTTTGTTTTTTCAATCATTCATTCATTCATTCATTAACTTATTTATTTATTTATTTCTTATGTTCAATTAGCCAACATATAATACAACATTTGTTTCTGATGTAGTGTTCAGCAATTCATTAGTTGCATATAACACCCAGCACCCAGTGCTCATCTGGACTTTTTTTTTTTTTTTTTTTTAAGATTTTTATTTATTTATTTGACAGACAGAGATTATAAGCAAGCAGAGAGGCAGGCAGAGAGAGAGGAGAAAGCAGGGCCCCGCTGAGCAGAGAACCTGATGTGGACCTCGATCCCAGGACCCCGGGACCATGACCTGAGCCAAAGGTAGAGGCCCTAACCACTGAGCCACCCAGGTGCTTTTGTTTGAGCTTTTGTTTGTTAAGAGGTTTTTGACTACTAAATCAATCTCTTAGTATTGGTCTGTTCAGATTTCCTGTTTCTTCATGCTTCAGTCTGGTAGGTTGTATGTTGCTAGGAATTTATCTTTTCTTCTAGGTTGCCCAATTTTTTGGTGTATGTTTGTTCATAGTAGTCTCTTATGATCCATTGCATTTCTGTTTATTAGTTGTGACAACATCTTTTTTATTTTTAATTTTATTTGAATCTTCTTTTATTATTTTTTTTTCCTGTTGAGTCTAGCTAAGGGTTTGCCTATTTTATTTGTCTTTTCAGGAACTAGTTCTTGGTCCTTTGATCTTTTCTACTGTCTTTTAAATCTCCATTTCATTTATTTTTTGCCCTGATCTTTATGTTCTTTTTTTCTGCCAAGTTTTGGTTGTTATATTTCCACTTTCATTTGTCTGGAAAAAAAATATGTGTATATGTATATATGTATATGTGTGTGTGTGTATATATATATATATATATATATATATATATATATATATATATATATAGTGAGAGAGAGCACATGAGCCAGAGGGGAGGGGCAGAGGGAGAGGGGAGAATCTTAAGTAGGCTCCATGCTCAGTGTGGACCCCAATGTGGGGCTTGATCTCACAACCCTGAGATGATAACCTGAGCTGAAGTCAAGGTTGGACACTTCACTGATTGGGCCATCCAGGTGCCCTTATATAAAGATATTTTTCATTTATCTTTTAATTTCTTCTTTGACCATTGGTTACTCAGTAACATTTTGTTTAATCTCTACATATTTGTGAGTTTTCCAGTTTTCTTCTTGAAATTGATTGCTAGTTTTATACCACTGGAGTTGGAAAAGATGGTTGATATGATTTCAGTCTTCTAAATTTATTGAGACTTATTTTGTGGCCTGACATATGGTCTGTCCTGGAGAACATTTCATGTATGCTTAAGAAGAATGTGTATTCTACTACTTTTTGATGGAATGGTTCTGTAAATGTCTGTTAAGTTCCTCTGGTCTAATGTGTAGTTTAAGTCCAGTGTTTCATTATTGATTTTCTGTCTGTACTATCTATTCATTGATAAAAATGAGATATTGAAGTCCCCTACTAGTATTGTTTGCTCTCTATTACCCCATTTATTTATGTTTGTATTTGTTTTATATATTTTAGGTCTCCTATGTTGGGTCAATGTTTCCACAAATATTTACAATTGTCATATCCTTTTCTTGCACTCACCACTCTATCATCATATCATGACCTTTTTTGTCTCTTATTAGTCTTTGTCTTAAAGTTTGTTTTGTCTCCTATATCAATCTTTGTTTTCTTTTCTTCTCCATGTTAAGGAGTATCTTTTTCTATCCCTTTACTTTCAGTCTATGTGTGTTCTTAAAAGTGAAGTGAGTCTCTTATAGGCAACATACTTTTGGGTCTTCTTCTTCTTATTGTTATTATTATTATTAATGTTATTTTTAAGTAATCTCTACACGCAGTGTGGGACCTGAACTTACAACCCCAAGATCAGGAGTTGCACATTTGGGATGCCTGGGTGGCTGAGTTGGTTAAGTGGCTGCCTTTGGATAAAGTCATGATTCCAGGGTCCTGGGATTGAGTCTTGCATCAGGCTCCTTGCTCAGCAGGGAGCCTACTTCTTCCTCTGTCTGCTGCTCCCCCTGCTTGTGCTCTCTCTTTCCATCTCTATGACAAATAAATAAATAAATAAAATCTTTAAAAAAAAAGTTGCATACTCTACCAACTGAGCCAGCCATGTACTCTGGGTCTTATTTTTTTAGATCTGTTCAACTATGTTTTATCTTTTGATTGGATAATTTAGCCCATTAACATTTAAAGTAAATATTGGTAGGTATGGACTTAATGCCAGTTTGTTCATTGCGATCTGGCTATTTTACAGTTTTTTTATTCTTTTGTTCTTTTCTTGCTTTCTTCCTTTGTGATTTGATACTTTCCTGTAATGGTATGCTTAGATTCCTTTCTCTATCTTTTGAGTATTTACTGTAGGCTTTTGTTTTATGGTTACCATGAGGCTTATGGAAAACATCCTAGAGTTATAACAGTCTATTTTAAGCTGATAACAATTAAGTTTAAATGCATTTAAAAACTACATTTTTACCTCCCTCTCTCATACTTTATATTTTTGATGTCACAATTTATATCTTTTTTACATATATATCCATTAACAAATTATTATAGTTACAGTTTTTTTAAAATTACTTTTGTCTTTTAACTTCTGCTAGATTTGTAAATGATAAACCCATCACCATTACTAGATTATTCTGAGTTTAGCTATGTATTTACCTTTACTGGTGAGATTTATACTTTCGAATGTTTTCCTGTTGCTAATTAGTGCCCTTTCATTTCTGCTTAAGGAAGTCACCTTAACAATTCTTCTAAGGCCAGTGTGGTGGTGATGAACTTCTTAAGCTTTTGCTTATCTGAATAACTCTTTATCTCTCCTTCAGTTCTGAAAGACAACTTTGCTAGATAGAGCATTTTTGTTTGGTGGTTTTTTCCTTAAACACTTTAAATATGTTGTGCCATTCTTTTCTGTCCTGCACATTTCCTGCTAATAGTCTCATAGGCGTTCCCTTGTATGTAACTCCTTGTTTTCCCCTTGCTACTTTTAAGATTCTCTTCTTAGTTTTAACTTTTGACACTTTAATTATGTGTCTTGGCATAGGTCTTCTCACTTCTCATAGGTCTTCATTTTATTGGACATCTCTGGGATTCCTGATTTTTCCTTTCCTAGGATAGGGAAGTTTGTCTGTTTGTTTGTTCCTAGGATAGGGAAGTTTGTTTGTTTGCTTATTTGTTTTGTTTGTTTGTTTGTTTGTTTAGGATAGAAAGTTTTCAGCCATTATTTCTTTAAATAAGTTTTCTGTCCCTTTCTCTCTCCTCCTTTTTGGATCTCCTATCATGCAAATATCAGTCTGATTAATGATATCCCCTAAGTCTCTTAAGCTGTCTTTATCCTTTTTCCTTTTGCTCCACTGATTGGATGAATTCTGTCTTTAAGTAATTGATCCTTTCTTCCACTGCAACCAGTCTGCTGTTGAACCCCTCAGCTGAATTTTTCAGTTCAGATTCTGTGTTCCTTAGCGCTGTGATTTCTGTATGGTACTTTCTTATATTTTCTAACTCTTTGTTAAAATTCTCGCTTTTTCATGCATTGTTCTTCTTACTTCAGCGAGCATTTTTATGACCATTATTTGAATATTTGAACTCTTTTTTTTTTTTTAAAGATTTTATTTATTTATTTGACAGAGAGAGAGATCACAAATAGGCAGAGAGACAGACAGAGAGAGAGATGAGGAGAAGCAGGCTCCCTGCTGAGCAGAGAGCCCTATGCGGGACTCCAACCCAGGCCCCTGGGATCATGACCTGAGCCAAAGGTAGAGGCTTAACCCACTGAGCCACCCAGGCGCCCCGAATATTTGAACTCTTTGTGAGGTTTATCACTTATTACATCTTTTTCTGATGTTTTGTTCTTCTTTTTCTGTTTCTTCATTTTTCTTGGCTCTTTGTACGGGTTTCTATGCCTTAGGTAAAATAGCCACATCTCCTAGCTGTCTTGTGTGGGAGATGAACCTTATTGTTCAACCCTGCCCTAGCTATTGGCTTCTATCAAATCTTTGTGGTTGTCTAAGCAGTCTTGTTTGTTCTTAGTGGCTCCCAATATCGAAGCGGTGTCAGAACCTGCCAGTGTCCCAAAGGAGAAGATCTCAGTCAGCTCCTAGATTCAGGCTTATAGACCACTGGACCTTTGGGCAGCAGTTTTTAAAGTGTGCAAATATACCTGTATCAGGGGAAGATGGGGTATGGGCATTTCTGTCTGTGGCCTCATTAGCACTGTGCGCGGAGGGGATAGCTGGCCAAGAACTATTACAGTTTTGTGGAACCTGCAAATATAAGCCCTACTTGCCACCAGAGTCAGGTGATGAAGGGGCATTATTTGGATGGCAGCCACAAAAACTGTGATCCCAGATATGTATATAAGCTCCTTTCCTAGAAATATTGGCAACCTGGAGTGAGGCAGCAGGAGAGCACAAAGTGCTGTCTACCAGCCTCCCTGGTCTTTGGAGAATACAGTAGTCAACTCGTTGTGTGCTAAATTAGAAGCTTACCATGTAGGCTGTCTCTATTAAGATATACAAAAAGGCCTCTTTCCCAGAAAGACTGGGCATATTCTCTGGGTCTGTGTTGGGTCCTCAGGAGTTTGCTATGGTGAGTTCTTACCAGCACTTTAAGAAGTCTCTCTTAGTTTTCTATAGCTCTGTTGGTCTCATGTATGCAATCCCCATTGGCTTTTAAAAATAGGTGTTTTGGGCATCCATTTCTCAGGTGGAGGTTTTAAAAGTTAGGGCATCACATGTAAAATCTAAATCTTTCATTTCTCAGTGAGAATTTTGGAGTTGAAAGTTCCAGGCTGGCTGTGTGTTGCTGCACAAGGGGTGGGGTTTATGGGGAGATTATTAGCCTCTCCTATCTGGTTTGATGTGAGTCCTTTGTCCTCTGTCATTTACTGTGTGGGAGCCACTCAGGTGGTTTGTGGATTTCTTTCAGAGGCACGGGTTCTATATGTACCTGTAGGTTTGGTGTGTTCATGGGAGGATGTGAGGTCAAGAGCCTCTTTATATTGCCATCTTAAACCAGATCCAAACATTGAATTTCTAATGTCAGTTATTAGAAATTATTTTTTTGGAATTTCTTTTTGGTTCTTTTTCAGAGATATAGGTTATTTGTGATATTTTTGTTCCTTTGCAATGTACACTCTTTTATTTCTCAAAATATATTAAACATACTCATTTGATATTCTGTAGGTAAAAATTTGCATAGTCTAACTCTGTTTCAACTCATTATCACTTGTCCATTTTCTCATAGGTTTGTGATTTTTTTTTTTTTTTTAAAGTTGTAACCATTTGGGTCTGTTCTTCTAGAAAGGATTATATGTTTGTTATTGGTGGGTATTTAGGGTACTGCTAACCTGGAAACATTCTCAGACTATCCTAGCCATACCATATAAGATAGGATGTACCCTATCCTACATGAGCAGAGACTTGTGTTAATAATTTTCAAGGGAAACTCCCCCTCACACCCCATTTTATCTTTCTTGATAATACTTGGGCCTATTATCTCTACTGATTGTCTCTGTAGGGTGAATACTCCTCCCACCCCTGTAACATAATTCACTTACTAAGGATGTTGCTTTTGATGGTACATAACCTTATGCATGGGTCATGCATGGAAAGTTCTGTTTCCCACCTTGCCCAGGCTTAATGTCTTATCATCTATCTCCCATATGGCTCTATGAAGCCTAAGTCCTAAGCCACCAAGGATAGATAAATGTCTCCACCAAATGCCAGCTCCAGAACTTCTTTGGATTCATGCTATCTTTTACTTGTGGACTTAAGGACTTCCTTTTTTTCAACCAACTCAGCCATTCATTTAGAATGATATTTAAAAATACTTTATCCAAGGCTGGTGTAGCCACTCTGGAAAATATGAAGGTTCCTCAAAATGTTAAAAATAGAACTACCCTATGATCCACCAATTGTACTACTAGGTATTTGTCAAAAGTATACAAACTTAGTGATTCAAAGGGGCACATGCACCCAATGTTTATGGAAGCAATGTCCACAATTGCCAAAATATGGAAAAAGCCCAGATGTCCACTGACAGATGAATGGATAAAGATGTGATACACACACACACACACACACACACACACACTGGAATATTACTTAGCCACCCAAAAGAATGAAATCTTGCCATTTGCAACTATATGGACGGAACTAGAGGGTATTATGCTAAGTGAAATAAGTCAATAAGGGAAAGACAAATACTGTATGATTTCACTCATATGTGGAATTTAAGAAAAAAAACCCAGATGAACATAGGTAAAGGGAAGGAAAAATAAAATAAGATAAAAACACAGAGAGAGACAAGCCATAGAGACTCAAATATAGGGAACAAGCTGGGGGTTGTGAGGGGATGGTGGGTGAGGGGATGGGGTTACTTGGTGGTAGACATTTAGGAGGGCATTTGATATAGTGAGCACTGGGTATTACGTGCAACTGATAACTCACTAAACTCTACCCTGAAACTAAAAAAAGAAAAATAATACTTTATCCAGCATTTTAAATTATTCTGAATGAGGGGGTTTCTCTGCATATCTCTCCTGCCATATTGCAGGTACAAAACATCTTTTGAGTTTCTTCATCAATTTGTTCCTTGAAAAAACCATCCAGCTTAAGAACATCAGAAGAGCTTATCACTAATCCTGCTTTTTCTACTAATAACCTATATGTAAAAGTAGTAATTCTTCCCAAAATAATTCCTAATTTAGAGCAATTCTCTAAAGTCTTTTTTTAAAAGTAACTTGGTCGAATTTGGGGGGAACCTAACAAAATTATTCTGAAGTTCTTATTTGGAATAAAAAACTGATGAGAATAGCTAGAGCAGTTTAGAAAAAGAATAGTAATGGTGGATGATTAATTCCTTCCTTAATATTAAATATGTTCTAATATTAAGCCATATTTTAAACTCTATAAGAGAATTAGATCAGTATGGTAATGACATAGGTACTCATCTGTCATTTGAATGAAAGATAGAACTCATAATAGTTCTGAGTACTTGTTAAATCTTGGTATGTCCTAAAGCAAACTTCCCAAATTAACAGAGAAGTGTAGGCTTAACCCACACATGTTGCTGGCAAGAGTGATTTGTCATTAAAAAAAAAAAAAGTTTTAATTGATGTAAAGCAAAATAAGCCCTATGTAGTTTAAAGAATTAAATGAAAGAAAAGTCAAATAATAGAAAAGCTAAGTAAAAATGCTTGCTTGATTGTTGAAAGGGCTTACCAAACTGGAAACTCAATGGCTATTTCTGGAAGGTGGCAAGCAACTGGTTACAGTGAATGATGAAGCAGTAGAGTAATTTATCTGACTTTGATCATTAGAAAACATTACCTTTCAAAATAATATAAATAAATTTTATTTTAAAAATAAATACATGGAAGGAATATGGAAATAATAGATAAACTTAATTTGACAAAATTTAAAATTTTTCTATCTTTAGTAATTAAAGAGAAATTCCATGTTTTAAATTTCCTAAATTCTTATAATAAATATAATTGTAACAAATACAATCTATGATAATAAAATAATTCATGTTAATCCATATGAACACTGAAAATCCAGTAGAATCAAGGGTAAAAAGAGATATTTTACAAAAGAGAAACCTGAATTATAAAATATAACAAGTTTCTTAAGGCCCAAAGAAATTCTATGAAAAATATTTTTGTAACACTACTGATTTCTAATAATACTCTTTAACCCCTAAATTTCCAATTTGTTTTTCTGGTATTTATGTGACTTTTTTAAAAAGAACTAAAAGCTAGGAATGCCTATGTTTAGAGAGGAGTTGTCTCTTTCTTTAAATTTTTTCTTACTTTGGGAGTTTTGATTGGGCTTACAGTTTTTTCATAGATTTTTCATTGTGAGTATACTAATTAGTAATGCTTAATGTGTTCATATATATAAATGGTGTGTTTGAGTAAGATGTGGTTTATCCTAACTTCGTTGACAAAGACTTATGTAAAACTTTCTCTGCACCACCATTTTATAGAAAACTCTGACTTGTCGATGACAGTGTTACTGAAAACTGCTAACTGAATACTAATTGAAATTTCTTTATGGGTCTGATTTAGTACTAGCAAGATGCCACCAGGTGGCAGTATAAGCCAAGCACAGAATCATCACTCCACTTCACAGTTGTGCTTTAACTGCAATTAATTTAGGAATTGAATATCCGCGTTTGAGTAGACTCACTCCATCTTCCTAGGTGTTTTGTAAACCTGGCTTTAAACTAGTTTTTCAGAGGTGAGGCTTTGATTAAAAAAAATTTTTTTTTGGTCATGTTGCACAGGAAAGTAATATGTTACTTTGAGGAACCCAAAAGAACATCTTCTGAATTCCAGTCCAGACAAGAATGAAGCCTCTTTGAGTGCTAAGATTCTCTGTGCTACAGAACTGTAGGTCCTAAGCCAATCAGATAAATAAAGCTGGTGCTTTAGTCAGGAGCCAGTCTGCCAGGAAATATACATGGCAACTGGGGTTGAATTATTCATAGACACTTTTTTTTTTTTGTGGGTTAGACAGCTCAATCTGTCTACTTTTTTTATTTTTTTTCCTTAAGTCAGGTAGGACTTGATTGCAGTGCTTAGTCACATATCTGGGAATAAATAGCTGCTAGATAAAAATATATGATTTTTTATTTTTACGACTAAATATATATGGCATGTGTTTCATGTCCATACATTTCCAAGGGTATTTTTAGAGACATCTGTTTCCATATCAGTAACTGTGCTCTTTCACGGTGCTAGAGTCTTTCTTTGGGGGAGTGGAGAGCAGCACTGGGGGATGTTTGGTAAGACAGGTGCTCCTGAGAGGCAGAAAATAGCTCAAACAGCTCAAAATCCAAAACCTGGGATTCTAATGAGTGGCTTTAGTGATATTAATGTTAATATTTGTTTTAGCCACTGAAAGAGAATTTCCAGCTGCTCTATTAGAGAAAAGAGTCTCTCAGCTAAATAAATTAAGTCCTTCCTACTGAGACAACTTGAAAGTGAGCACCCATGTGTCTGCAGGGATCTGTGAGAAATCATGGAGAGCCCCAAAAGGCCTGAAAGTCTGAAGTGTGAAGATTCTGATCCTTCAAATTTTCAAAAGGCGAAGAAGTTATTTCAGTAAACCGTGGTCTATAATAATAAATGTGGTCTCAATTCTGTAGTATCAAATGAATGATTGGTGAGTCCTAAGCAGCATCACTTACTCATGAGAAACCAGAATGGGTTTAACATCCATCACAGCAGACTTTCTTTTTTATCCAAATGTCCAGAGCTGGGAAGAGTGGAGAACCTAGAAATCGAATTTAAGCAAGGTGCTTGGCAAGGTCTCTCATAACACACCTCTGGCTGAAGTGAGGTGTAAGTGTCGTTAATGTATATCGATAATTAATTCATCAGCTACCAAGGTGGTGCCATTTATTAGAATGATGTCAAATGATGTCTCTAGGGATATCTTTGGCCTTTTTCTTTAATCCTTTTTATTCGTGATTTGGATGAAGATGTGGAAGACCTTCTGATAAAATTTGAGATGATAAGTTAGAATAAATTAAATGGTCAAATCTGAGTTCTAAAATCTTAGGCTGGTTGAACTTGGTAAGCGTTAGAAGAATGATTTTAAAGCAAATATATGTAAAGGCTACTCCCTTTGTCCTTACAACAACACATATACAGGGTAAGTCATATCTTAGCTGTAGCATATCTAGAAGAGACTTAAGGGAATATAGCTGACAGTGAATATAGGATCAATCAGCTGTGTACCATGGCTGTCAGCAGAGTAAATGTTAATTTAGGTTTTATTTTTTAATTTTTAAATTTTATTTATTTGACAGAGAGAGATCACAAGTAGGCAGAGAGGCAGGCAGAGAGAGAGGAGGAAGCAGGCTCCCTGCTGAGCAGAGAGCCCGATGCGGGGCTAGATCCCAGGACCCTGGGATCACGACCCAAGCCAAAGGCAGAGGCTTTAACCCCCTGAGCTACCCAGGTGCCCCTAATTTAGGTTTTATTATTCACAAAGTGTTGCATGGCAAAGGGGAGAGATGTCCCCTCTTCTACTGGTGAGACCACTCTTGCTTCAAGTCTGGGTGCTCAAGTGGGGCATAGGCAGGCCAGGGACTGTTCCAGAAGGAGTCAAGCAAGATATTAAGAGTTGTAGAAGTCATTATAAAGGGCATGACTGAAGGAACTGGATATTTAGAAAATGCAATATCAGAAGGTGGAGTGACACTGGCTTCACATTTTGGAAGTCTGTCTTGTGAGAAAGGGGTTAGACTTGTTCTGTGTTCAAATTAGGGTCAAGGGGGTAGAAACCTTAAAGAGACAGTTTTGCGTTTCATGTAATGACTCTCTGGTGGTTGGAAGCAACCCCAGATGGGAACAAACTATTTCAAAAGATGGTGATTTCTCTGTCATTAGAGTGTTCAAGCATGAATGGGTAAGAACTTGGAAATGTCTTAGCAACTGATAGATAATTGAATGAATTTAAAATCCAATTCTGGACTTATGGTTATTTTTTTAACCCGTTATTAAGCTAAAAGGAATCCTTAAGAAAAGGCACCTTTGAACAATTCTCAATATTAATTTATCCCCATAATCCTAATATATCTTTTTTCTTTCTTTTCAGTGTCTTCAGATAGCAGAGACAGTATCAAGATTTAACATGTTACCTTTATTCCTCTTGTCTCAGAGATATGGTCAAAGCCCCAATGCCAAGGTAAACACAGTAGATACAAAGTACTTCTAAATTCTAAAGGGATTACCTAAGTAGGTCATGTCAAATGATTGGGTTACCAGTTCTGCCCATATTAGCCCATTGCTCACCTCTGGGATTGGAGTTGAAGAGTTGGTGGTGTCTTGAGAGTCACTGATGTGCGGCAATACACCCATCCCCTCATGGGGAACTGCTGGGATAATATGACATGTATGCCCTGGCATTGGAGAGACTCAGGACAGTGAGGCCCACTAAGACTTTGGCTAGAGTTACCCATGCCCAGCAGTGGCTCATAAGAGAGAGATGGCTTTGGTGGGAACAGTCTTCCCCACCATGGAAGGGGTGTGGCAAAGGTATGTGTTTCCTCTAGTCCAGAAGTGGGGTTATTTCTAAGGGGAACTTGCCCAGCAGGGTTGGCTGGAGGGGTGGATTGCCAGCATTCAGGGGCTGGTGGGGGAGACTATTAACAGGCAGTAACAGGAGGCCAAGGAGAAGAGGTTAAGCGAAATAACTAAAGCCAGACTATCTAGGTTCAAATTCTGGCTCTGTTGGTTTTTTGCTGTGTGATCAGGGTCAGAGGTAGAGCAAGAAAGGCAGAAGCACCTAACCCCACAGGCCTGCATCTTAGGAAGAGAGCTCACGGGAGCCAATTTAAATTCAATAAGATTTTGGAATTTCAACAGTAAACAAGAGTCTTCTAAAATACTCAAGTAAGATTATTCTTGCAATTTAAAGGGGCAGAGAGAGCTATGGGACCATCCATTCAAGGGTTTAGAAACGGAGTCCAGAAAGCAGGTTTGAAGAGACTGTGGAAAAAGAAATAAAGCTGCCTTCTGCTTGCATTCTGTGTAGATAGTAGAAATGCCAGAGCTGTGGGTGGATTCTAGACATGATTTTGTCACCAAATAACAGTGTCCATCGCAAGTCACTCTGCCTCTTTGGGTCCCAAGTTTCTTCACCTGTAGAATTTCTCTTGCTTTCTTTTAGCCATGTAGTTCTGTTTCCATTTTCCTTCACAGGAAAGGTATGCAGTATATGTCATATATAAAAATAAACACAAATACTAAACTTATCTATATATAAATAGATATATATATACTAAATGTATATACTAAATGTAGATACATATATATGCTAAATATATCCTACATAGATATATTTAGATGCATACATACATTTAATATTTATAAATACTTATATATAGACACATTTGGTATTTATAAATATGATCTCTATATAAATACACTTAGTATTTATATGTATTTATTTATACCCAGAACTTTTTTCAGAAAAGATTTCATTAACTGAATTGCATTTTCTAGTGGCATACTGATTGTGTTCTCTGCCGAAGTACAGTGTTAAGGTTATCTTCTGTGTTTCTCCAGTAGTTTTTCTCTACCAAACATTATACAGATAAGCTTAATAAGAGATGAAATTTGGAGCACATATATTTTACGAGTCTTACCCATTTTAATTCTGTTGATTCAGTCTACATGTGGTTTTTATATTTTATAGCTGAAGAGTCACAGGCAAACTAAATTGAAGGAGGTAAAAGGGTTGGTTAAACACAATTAAGTATTAAAGAATTCCTCACACCTCTTAGAATTCATGACATAGTTCTGCATGTTCTTGCTCATGTATGCAACAAAAAAGAACCTTAGTTTGCCCTTGAATTTTGTTTCCTCATAACACCACTGCCCTATAAGGTAATATAATTATCTGCTGATTCCTGTCAGAGTCTGTGACATGCCCTGGAAGGGGTTGGCAAATCATTGCTTTAAATAGTTTGCTTATTTATTTATTTTTAAAAAGACTTTATGTTTATTTGTTTAGAGCAATTTTAGGTTGACAGCAAAATTAAGAGGAAGGCATGGAGAGATTTTCCACATGCCTTCTGCACCACGCCCCTGACACACACAGCTTCCCCCATGATCAGCAGCCCCACCAGAGAAGGGCATTTGTTACAGGTTTTTGAGGTTTTTTTGAATTTTATTTTTATTTTATTTTTTTCAGTGTTCCAGAATTCATTGTTCATGCATCACACCCAGTGTTCCATGCAATACGTGCCCTCCATAATACCCACCACCAGGCTCACCCAACCCCCCACTCCCCTCACCTCCAAAACCCTCAGTTTAGTTATTTAAAGTTATACAGTAATGTGTGCTTTTCAGTCCAGATGGAAAGGAGACATTGATCAGAATATCATAGAACAGACAAAAAGAGAAGGCAACATATATCTTAATCTGTCAGTTCTTTGCTGGAATCCCTCATTTCTGGATTGATCTCTTGAGCAATAGCAATAGTTTGTTATCTGTTATACTGGATTTTGCATTTATTAGTTTTAAGTTTTATGAGCCATTTAGTCTTTGCACTGATACTGAAAGAAGGATTTTCGAAGTTGAGCACTCTGTGTGTGTTGTGTATTTACACACCCAGCAGCGTCTGTGTCATCCATGAGCCAGGGCAGCAGTGCCAACAACCAGGACACCCATGGCTCCCAAACCTGTAACTTGAGATGTCTTTGCTCTTTGCACCCAATTTAGGTTTAAATGATCTCTAACTTTTCTTCTATCACCACAGTCTGATGGTTCAGTTCACATGAGATGTCATCTTTAAAGCTTAGGTATAAATTCAGCCATAGCAGCTTAAGCCTCTAAAATCTTAGCCTTCAGGACACCAAAAACCCTGTTAGAATGCAATGCAAATATATTTGTAGGTTGGTGAGAGAATGGAAAGTCAAGTGTAATAAAGTGCTTTTCCTTAAAGATACACGTACATTAATTTAATTTCCCTTGTGTTCCTGGAACTGCTCCATACCATGGCAGTTAAGAGGATTATAAGGAGTATAATTACAGAGAAAGAGGTAAACAAGGAGCCTGAATTGGGTTTCAGAGGGCAGTTTATTTTCTGCCTTACTGGACTATAGACCAAGGCCGAAGATCTAGGCCAGTGGTGATAAGGGGCAGTTGCACACGTAATGAATTCAAGGGGGACCACAGCACATCTTTTATTCCAGACTTCTGGTATTATTTTTGCAACCCAGCATGTTTCTTCTTCTTTCCTACTCTTTCAGTACTGCCTCTACTGCCTTTCTTTACACAAGGATTGGCGTAAGACCTGATGGGGTCAGAGAGCCCCATCGCCTGGCCATTGTGATTGGTTCAGATGTGATGCATGAGTCAAGCTGGGCCAATGAGAGCCCTTGCCTGGGACTTCCTTATAGTGGAGGCAATAGGAAAACCTGCTTTTGTTTCTGTATTCCTAGAATCGGAAGAGTAGCTGTGGACGGCTAATTTTATCACCCTGTGGAGCAAGCCTTCTGCGATTGTCAGAATGAGGTCTATACCAAGAGAGACAAAGAGGAGAGGAGAGAAATGGCTGTGTTGTTTGAGGTCTGGCCCTAGGTCTGTGTGATGTTAGCTCCTCCGCTAACTCCTTTTGCATATCATAAAGGTTGACATTTCCATCATTTGTATCCTGACTGATAGACTTGGAACAGAAATATTAGAAAACTCCCTCTTATGAAATATTACTTCTTAAGCCTAAAAATGCAGGTGATTTTGGCATGATAATAAAAATAACTGCAAGTTATAAAACATCTACCAGGTGCTAAGCACGGCCATAAATACATACTGTATTCTGTTTTCTTTTCTAACTTTTTTTTTTAAGCGTCTTTATTCATTTGAGAGAGAGAGGGAGAGAGTGAGCACACCAACAGGAGAGTGGTGAAGAGGGAGATGGAGAAGTAAACTCCCCACTGGGGCTTGATCCTGGGATCACTGACGAGATCATGACCTGAGCTGAAGGCAGACACTTCACTGACTGAGCTACTCAGATGCCACTTTGTTTTATTTTCATTTAGTCTCCACAACAACCTTTATAGTATATGAATCAGTTACAAAACTTAGTAGGTTGAAACAATTAGAATTTATTTAACCCAAGTTGGTGATTTGGTTGGGTGATTCTTCTTGTATAGACCAGGCACAGTTGATCTTAAGTGGGCTTGCTCATGTGTCCACAATAACTTGGCAGATTTCTGGGGGCTGACTAATTTGGGATGAGTCACTCGTAGGTCTGGAGTTGGGTGGTTTTCTCAGCTGGGCCCCACAGGAGGGACTGGACATTGTGTCTCCAGCAGGCTAGCCTGGGCTTATGAACATGGATGTTGTAGGGATCCAGGAGAGTGAGTGAAGGCATGAAGTCTTCTCAAGGCTCAGGCTAGGCACTGGCATTTTGCAACTTCTGCATCCTGTGGAGTAAAGTACAAGGGAAGCCCTCATTCAGGGAGTGAGGAAATAGTGTCTACTTTTATTGGGAGGACCTGAAAGTCAAAGGGAATGGATATAAAGAAGCATGAAAAAATGGGAGTACAATTAATTTTCTAAAAAAGGTATTAAGTGCATATACTTCAAAAGTTAAGAAATTTATTCAAGGTCATATGGCAAGGAGTAGCAGAGACAGGATTTGAGCCTTAATCTTCAGTCTGAAAATCTCACTCAGCATTTTCTCTCTTCTTGCTGATGGATCTATGTAGTCCAGTTGTCACAACTTAGTTCTGAAGTCCTATTCTTAGATCACTTTTGAATGACTTCTCAGTTATGAGGAAGAGTTTCTTTATTATAACATAGGTATAGACTTTCTGTAATTGGTCATTCTTGAGCCACACCTACAAGCATTTTCATTCATATTTATACCCACAGTAAAAGGAAGTTCATATTTCTATCTTGCACCGTGGCTGAGCTGTGAAATGGCAGACATTATTTTGGGAGAATAGATAAATAATTTGTAGTATCTAGTAAATTCTTAAATAATACTTAGAGTAGTGAGGAAACAATGAGTTCAGGCAAATGAGAAGTTGGAAGATAATGAGATGTGTAAAATGGATAGAAGACTGTCAACAAATGGAAGAAAGGGACAGTAGAGTCTAATCCTGTAGGATTCTAGGGAGGGTAGAAGTGTAGTAGCTACCATTTAAGTTGAGGAATCTTAAAGCCTAGTGTGCAAGCTTCATGAATAGTCCAGAGACAGCCCTGTCCATGGATCCTTAATAGGATAGAACATGGGGAAAGGAGACCATGTACACAGAGCCTGTACTGCACTGAGAGACTCAGATGCCCCACACTGTGCCTCTCCCAAAATAGTTTAGCTTAAACCCTCCTTGCATGCCTAGCTTAAAAGTCTGAGTGTTATAATTGTTCCTCTAGAACAGTCCTAAGAGTGTTGGTGGGAGGGGGTGGTCACATAGGCAACTTTGTCTCATGAAATTCAATGATTAAAATGCATGATGGCTGTGAAGCAAGGAAGTTCGGAAGAGCATAGACAGAAACAGATGGTGGGAAATGAAAGGAGATAACTGCCAGGAACTTTAATCCTGCAGTTGAAGCAAGGACTTCTCTCAGAAGGTAACACTAGGTCGGGTGCCTGGGTGGCTCAGTCAGTTAAGCGTCTGACTCTTGATTTCTGCTCAGGTCATGATCTCAGGGTCATAGGATGAAGCTCCTGGATCAGTGGGGCATCTGCTTAAGAGTCTCTCTCCATCTCCCTCTGCTCCTTCCCCCACTCCCCAACTCACCCCCCCTCACCCTCCTCACCCCCTCAGGCACACATGCTCTCTCTCTCTCTCAAAAAAAGGTAACACCAGGCAAGTAGAACTGAGCACTTGGGAACTTCTCAGAGATCATTTGGTTTGAGGTGGGGTGACTAGAACTTACATTTGGGGTATAGGCATGAGGAAAGAGAGTGTTCAGATGGTTCAAATGAGACAGAAAAAGGTAAAGGAGGACAAGTGGGAGGACATCTGTAGATTGGCAAAGAAAGCAGATAGGTGTTTCTGTTTTTGTTTTTGTTTTTTAAGATTTTATTTATTTATTTGACACAGCGAGAGAGATCGCAAGTACGCAGAAAGGCAGGCAGAGAGAGAGAGGGGGAAGCAGGCTCCTTGCCGAGCAGAGAGCCCGATGTGGGGCTCGATCCCAGGACCCTGAGATCATGACCTGAGCTGAAGGCAGAGGTTTAACTCACTGAGCCACCCAGGTGCCCCAAGAAAGCAGATAGTTTTATAGGATTTAAGATTTATAAGCTGGTGATTAGGTGAAAAAGTGATATGTGTGGTTTTTAAGCATCATAATATCTTTTATCTTCATCATCTTTTCAACACATTAGTAAATATGTCACGTAAAACAGCAGAATAGGTTCTAATTTTAGAATCTGGTGATAAGGAAAAGGCGGGGTCTGAGAATTGTGTGTGTTCTTTTTCCTCAGAGGGAAAAAGCCAGGAAATGCACTGTCCCTGATGAGCTTCCTAAGTGATTTAAGAGGGTTTGCATGTTCTGTGTTCAGAAGCAGAGAGAAACTGGGAATTACCCTCTTTCCTGTTCATCCCCATTGGCCCTGGATGACCCTGGAAAGAGAGGGTGGTCCTTTTGCCTAAGTCAAAGAAGTTTGGTAAGCAGCCAGGACTGGATCCCAGGACTATGGGACCGGATATTCCTGTACTCCGTGTCTGTGGGATTTTGTCCAGTCTGACTGTCATGTAACTACATGACAGAAAGGTGCAGAGTTCTAACCACAAGGATGAGAATTCTATGTAAACCTGAAATCACTTTTCAACATGAACCATTTGTAACAATAGAACCTATTTTATAATATTGAGGAAAATAACCCAAAGAGCCTAAAAGAAAATAGGTCAACATCCTTAGATAGGAATGTATCTTGGAAAGGAGACCAAAAAAAAAAAAAAAAAAAAAGCTGGGATAGGGCAGCTCCACATAATAATTTTAAGCTTTTAAATCACAAGTTTGAGCTGTAGGAATGCCTTTATTGATAAATACAGAAGAAGGATCAGCCGTTGAAACTGCTTATCTTGCATTTGTTCAAAGCACTGAATAAACTAGGACAGATTCTGTAGAGTTTGGAATTTTACTGCGATGTGACAAGTACTCAAAGAAAATCAAAGAGTTGTTGAATCTGCAAATAATATAAGTATATTTGTAGTGATTGATCCCCTTCTTCTAACTCTGTAATTAAAAAGGGTAGGAAAAGTAACCAAACATGAAATCAATTTCACATTCTTCACTTTAAAGTTCTGATTAAAGATGTTCGAAAGATCAGATGGCTTTCCATCTCTGGTAACTTAGACAATGCTTATAAAAACAAAATATAATCCAAGTGTCTTCTAGAGTCTTGTTATTAATTTAAGTGTTATTCTTTACAAATTTATAGATAACAGCTGTCACCAATCTTACTCTTCTCAAAGTGACATCTGTTTGTGGATACTTCTTTTCACTGTTTCGGTCTTTGAATTTTTATGTCATAAGCCAACTTCGCTTAGGGTTGCCTAAGTTGGCTCAGTCATTTGAATGTCTGAACCTTGATTTCAACTCAGGTCATGATCTCAGGGTCGTGGGATTGAGCCCCACATGTGACTCTGCTCTCATTGTGGAATCTGCTTAGGATTCTTTCCCTCTGCCCCCCGCCCCCAACTTGCATGCACATTTTCACACATTCTCTCTAAATAAATAAATAATTAAAAAAAAATAAGCCAGCTTTGCTTAAATGTTAACTATTTTTTAAAATACACTTTATTCTGGAATAATTTTTTTTTACATGTTTGGAAAATTTGCAAAGGCAATACAGCAAGTTCTTGTTTATACTTCACCCATCTTTTGTTAATGTTAACATCTGTAGTGCATTGAATAGTGGCCCTCCAAAATACTCCTCCACATCCTAACTCCTGGAATCTGTAAATATGACCTTATTTGGAAAAAGAGTCTCTGCTAATATAATTAAATTGAGGATTTCAAGGTGAGATTATTCTGGACTATCTGATTGGGTCTAAAATCTAATGACAAGTGTCCTTGTAAGAGACACAGAGGAGAGAAACACAGGGAGAAGAGAATAAAGCTTGATTTTTTTCTGATGTGTCTTTTGTGTTCTAGGATACAATCCAGGATACCACATTACATGGGTTGCCACATCTCCGTGGTCTCCTCTGGTTCATGACAGTTTCCCAGTCTTTCCTTGTTTTTCATGACCTTGATGGTCTTCAGCATTACTGAAGATTTTGTCAAATATCCCGTACTATGTGTTTGTCTGCTATTTTTCTCATGATTAGATTGGGTTATAAGTTCTGGGGAAGAATACAACAGAGGTGCGTGCCCCCTCATCATAAAGGTAAAGGGTGTATATATCCACATTATTTATTCCTGCTGATGTTAGGCTTGATCACTTAGATAAAGTGGAGTTTTCCAGGTTTCTCCATTGTAAAGTCACTATTTCCTCTTTCCACACCATATTCTTGGAATCAAGACTTTAAGTCCAGTCAATACTCAAGAGGTGGGATATTAAGCTATACCTCCTTGTAATGGGGGAAGCTAGTATGTACTTCTTGGAAATTTTCTGTAAGACATAGGTCTTCCTTCCTCTCTTTCTTCAATAATTTATTTATATCAGTATTGATGTATGTATATCTTATAACCCAATTCTGCATTGTGATGTCATACATTTTTTTATTGCCCAAATTGTTCTAATTTTTATGTCTATTATTATTATTAACTTATTACATTATATCGTATTAAGTTAAGCCTTCTTTTTGTTCTTCAGCCTATTCGCTATCTATGGTTATATAACAAATTACACCAAGACAGGGGCTTAAGACAACCATCAACATTTTTCATGGGTTAGGAGTCCAAGTTGCTAACTGGGTGCCTCTGCTCCCTCACAGGGCTGCAGTTGAGGTGTCAGGTGGAGCCATAATTCTCTCAAGCCTTGACTGGGGAGGATGCTTCCCCAGGCTTGCACACAAGGTTGTTGGGAGCCCTCAGGTCCTTGTTGGCTTTTGGAGAGAGACAGCAGTTCCTTGCCAGGTAGGACAAGAATGGTCATAGAATAGCTCATAAACATGGCAGCTGGCTTCCCTCAGAGGTGCTCATGATGGAAATTACAGTGTTGTTGTTGTTTTTTAATATAGGAGTTCTTCCTTTTTTTCATTTTTTTTTTGTTTGTTTTTTGTGTTTTGTTTTTAAGATTTTATTAGAGTGAGAGAAAGCATGGTAAGGGGGAGAGTCAGCGAGAGAAGCAGACTCCATACTGAGAAGGAAGCCTGATATGGGACTCCATCCCAGGACTCCAGGACCATGACCTGAGTCGAAGGCAGTCACTTAACCAATTGAGTCACCCAGGAACCCCGGAAATTACAGTGTTTTTTTAACCTAATCTTGTGAGTGACTTTCTGTCACTTTTGTCATAATGTGTATAATTCACTGGGGTGCCTGGATGGCTCAATTGGTTGAGTTTCTGATGCCTGATTTTGGCTCAGGTCATGATCTTAAGGTTGCGAGATCGAGCCCTATGTTGGGTTCCATGCTCGGCATGTAGTTTGCTTGAGAATCTCTTCTCTGTCCCTCTCCCTCTGTCCCTTCCCCCAACACAATCATACACTCTCTATTTCTAAATCAATGAGTCAGTCTTAAAAACAAACAAAAAACCCAAACCCAAACAACAATAACAACAAACAAATGATTTACTAGTCCAGTCCATGCTCAAGGCAGGGATGATGGTTACAGAAGGCCACTCTGAAGAGGAAAAGATGGTAATCACGGGGCCACCACACTTAGTATCCCACCATTCCAGTCACTCATTTCAGTTAGTTAGAGTGGGCAGAAGGAGGAGAGAGGCGAAAGCTTCAAAAAGCAAAATCACTGCTGGATTAAATGTTTTGCCTGCAGTAACGTTTGAAAAGGTGTCACTATATGGTGTCTACCTCTTATGATTATTCATTTTTACATTTATTTACTTATTCATTTAGGAGTATATGACATGTAACTTCAAACCAAATGTGATATTTCTGACCCCAGGCTGTGGTCTACTTGGGATTTTGAAAAACATTTTTTTTTTCTTATTTAGCACCTGTGCACTTTTGGGCTGTTTAAGCCCAACCACCTGAGCATCTCTTCCACCAGGTGTTATGTGAGCAGAAGTGGAACAATTAGTAATTGTAATTGAAGCTAAATGTAATTACTCTCATAATCTTGAGTTGTTCACCTTGAATTCCATCAAAATTGCATTATGAAGCTGAGGAATTATGAAGAATTACTGACAAAGGATACTATCAATAATTCTTCCATTTGTATTCAACTCATCTTTAAATTAGGTCCATCCACCTTTAAATGAAATCATTTATTCATTTCTTCTAGTAAAAAAATAATAATTCACCCTCCCTCAGAACACTTGAGCATGAATAAAACCCCAAAGGAAAATAACAAAACCCACTCTGAGCTAGTGTAACATTTTTATGCACAAAATGTCCACATTATTCTTTTAATTAAAATTTAAATGTAATTAAAAAAATTTTTTAAAGTAATTTCTATACCCGGTATGGGGCTTGAACACACAACCTTGAGATTGAGAGTTTCATGTGCTATCAACAAAGCCAGCCAGGAGCCCCTCCACATTATTCTTATACATATTTATATATACATATATTTAACATCATTGTTATCAAATTCTGGAATATTTAGAAATACATTATGAGTATTTTCCTAAGTAAGTTATTATTTTAACTGGGATCCACTTGACTCATGGTTATTGCCACTGGAATTCCCCACATGTGCAATTTTGCTCTGTGGACACCTCTGCACTCATCCAACTGGCATATATTGACTTTTTAAAAATTTTATTTATTTTCAGCATAACAATATTCATTATGTTTTCACGATGCTCCATGCAATCCATGCCCTCTATAATACCCACCACCAGGTCCCCCAACCTCCCACCCCCCCGCCACTTCAAACCCCTCAGATTGTTTTTCAGAGTCCATAGTCTCTCATGATTCACCTCCCCTTCCAATTTACCCCAACTCCCTTCTCTCTAACACCCCATGTCCTCCATGCTATTTGTTATGCTCCACAAATAAGTGAAACCATATGATAATTGACTCTGCTTGACTTATTTCACTCAGCATAATCTCTTCCAGTCCCGTCCATGTTGCTACAAAAGTTGGGTATTCATCCTTTCTGGTGGAGGCATAATATTCCATAGTGTATATAAACCAAGATGTCCTTCAGCGGACGAATGGATAAGGAAAATGTGGTTCGTATATTGACTTTTTATTATCAGCCCAGAAGGAATCCAGCATAGGGGAGAGCACTAGCCAAGTATTTGGAAAACTCGGTTTTTGTTTTAGCTTTCCTACTAGTTGGCTCATGTCCTTGGACTAATACAAACTGTTAACTTATGTATATTGAACAATCACTTAAAAAAATTATTTTTTAAGTAAGCTCCTGGCCCAAGTTAAGTAAACTCATGACCCCAAGATCAAGAGTTGTGTGCTCTACCAACAGAGCCAGCCAGGAGCCCCTGTATTGAACATCCACTATGCTCAAAGCCCTTCACTTATACTCCCATGTTTAATCACAACACTTCAGTGAGGTAGATGCTGTTATAATTATGCTGATTTTATGGAGGAAAAGATTGAGGCCAGAAAGATTAAGGAACTTGCCCAAGGGCAATAGCTAGTAGGTAGTGGAGCCAGGATTTAAGCCTGGTAACTAATTCCGGAGTTTATGTTCTTAATCACCACTCTACACTTACTTGAAATGACTATGAGCACTTGCTCTCTGGTCCTAGTTGCCACAGTTGGCAGAATGAATAGAAGTTGTCCTAAAAGTAGGTGATCTCCAATGTCATTTGCTTGTTTGCAAGTATAATAGGATTTCATCATATGTATAATTAACTTACTCCACTTCAGAATTTTTCCAAACGAATTGTGAAAGCAAGAGAGAAAGATTTAAAGAGAGAGTTTAGATAATACAGGGAATTGAAATACAGGGAATTGACCAGTGTAAGTTGGTCAAAACAAATAATGTATGAATGATTTAATTTTTATTTATTTTTTTCAATTTATTTATTTTCAGAAAAACAGTATTCATTATTTTTTCACCACACCCAGTGCTCCATGCAATCTGTGCCCTCTATAATACCCACCACCTGGTACCCCAACCTCCCACACCCCCGCCACTTCAAACCCCTCAAATTGTTTTATTTTAAAATTATTCTTATCATTGACAGTGGAAAGAAATGTATTGTTCAGGTGTCCAGGTAAGTCTGGTGTGATAAATTTACCCATATTCTTGAAGAAGAAACTGGAGGATTAACTGAAGTCAGTGGTGAAACACTTACAAATGATAAATTAGGGCAGCCAATAAAATCAATTTGCAGTTGTGAAAAAATGCATAATGTATTTTTAAGCAAAAATATATGTTAAGGATAGTTTTACTATATGTGATTTTTTAAAAACCTACTAACTTTAAAATCAAGCCGAAAGTAAGATGTGAATCCATTTCAACAGATATCTACTCACATTAAATTTTTTTTTGAAAGATACAAGTTTATTTTAAAGCATCTAAAAAGCCAGGATTCATTCTGGCCTCATGAGGAACTAGACTATGACCAAAAAACCATTAGGATCCAAGGTAGCAATTTTCTGGCTCCTTTTTTTTTTTTTTTTTTTTTTTTTTTTTTAATTTTTTAAATTTTCTTTCTCTGCTCCTCTATGGGAACCTGCTTCATTCTTTTTCCACCCAAGCTTTCTTTACTTCTCCAGGCACAGGTAGAAAATGTCCACCCCATACAATCTTTCAGGCCAAGCCCTTAGTAGGAAATGACTAGTGTTTCTGAGACTTAGTTTCCAAATGTTCTGGAGAACTGCAACCTCAGACAGGTTGTGAGACCCAACGCTTTCCAGTTCAAACATGGGGAAAGACCTAGATCCAGAACAGGAACTGCTACATGCTGTGTTTCAGCATGCCAGACACAAATGACCTCACAGTAGTTCCTGAGTCCCTGAAGTAGGACTCGGAAGCAGAGGAGGAAGTCATCGGACTCACCCTGTGGATGGAAGTGAGGGAGGTCTTAATGGTGATGAGAGAGAACCAGACAGGACATCAGATGCCTCAGTAGGTGACTAATAGCAGGGCAAGCTCTGGGGAATTGGTGTGGAATTCCTGGGAACTTAGCTACAACTCAGGAAAGAGGAAGTGAGAAAGGAAGAATGCCAGACAAACAGATTAAATTTTGAAATGGAGCTTAAAATAAAAGCTAGGCTGAATTATAGAAAATAATATTATGTTGGTGGCACACTCACTGAGGGCTGAGACTTGTATCTGAACCCCATGTAGACCTGTCTGGATTTGCTGTGATTCCTCATGCAGCTCATTTCTGAACTGCAGATTGCTGACACACTCCAGAATTACTGACCCAGAATTAGGGTCAAGCCATGGCAACACTTGTGATCCCATGCAGACACAACATAGGTGCTCAAGACACCAGTGATTTCAGGAAAACCAGTGAACTGTAGTGAAATTCAGTTGGTGATAATTCTACAAAAATGCTTTGAAGTTTGGGTCAACTTGAGGGTGGTGGGAAGAAGGAAAAGGATAAACGTTAACCTTAATGGCATTAATGGATGGGTCTGAGCTCCGTGAGTACCAAGAAGGTAGTTAAAAAGGTAGGTGCGTGAGCTATTCCTTTTAAGGCATCTTTCTCAGACTCTGATTTTAGCTAGTGGACTCGAGAGGAAGGAATGATTCCAGCAGCACCGGCTCAGGCCCTGACAGATGGCACAGATGGACACTTATCATAGCAGCTCTTTTGGGATACCCTGATCTAGGCTGTTTTTAAGGTAGCTTCCAAAGTAGAAGAATCCTAGTGCTCTGTCAAAGTGGTGTCCCATTACTGTGCTATGGATGGAGGCAGTGGCCAGGGCCACAGTCAGACATGTCTTGGGGAAGGACTTTTTAAAAATCCTTGAGAGAACATTGCTCTGTGTTGGAAGTGGATGTTTCTAAGACTCTCGTGAAGGACAGGCACACCCCTATTTTGTTTTGTTTGTAGGAAAAAAAGAACACTTTAATGGTGACATTGCCTTAAATGAAACCCTTAGCTACTAACACTGAAGCTAAGGCCTGTTTGGCAAGGGTAGGAGGGAAGTGTCTCAGAAGACTTAGAGGACCAGAGAATAGAGCCCCTTTGTACCTTCGAGTCTGGGCTCAGCAAACCCCCATATCGCTTCTCTCACCAGACTTCTGAAGCCCAGAGACCTTAGAGATTTTAGGAATGAAGTTATGGTAGAGATTCAGGTTGGGGAGCCTGGTCACACACCTAGGGCCTCATTTAAGTCAACAACAGCTTTTACTTCTTCAGTAAAATGAGTTCCTTAAGGCCTCCCGTCACTTCAGTGGCAGTGATGAGTGAATTTGGGGGGCAGACACCAAGGGATTATCGGTGGGAGGTGGAAGAATTTCCTGGGTACCTTCAGGTACGGAACATTCTAAAGGGGAGAACTCACCCACGATCTATTCTCCCCTATCTGACCGTTGGGAACCTGAAGAAAATACCCTCCCATGGTTAGGGGCTGCATAGCTCTTCTTATTAGGTGCATAGCTCTTCTTATCTGGGATTTGGGCCCTGGTCTCCACCTGTGATAGATACATATTTGGTAGGAGACATTTGGTGAGGGTAAGGAGTAGCACCTGCAGGTAGAGTACATTTACGGGGATATAAATATTTAATCAGGAAGAGAATGTGGTAGAGTAATATCTTTGAGGTTTATCATTTTATTTCCTTTGGCACTTCTTTTCTCTCTCTATTGGAGCAGATGGTCAGCTCTGAGCTCATCACCTCAGGAAGGGAAGTGACAGCGGCGTAGAAAGAACCTCTTCAGAGTCATGTTCCAAACCCCAAGTCCTTAGGGAACTCAGAGTATTTTGGGAATGGAAAAAATGTTTAGAAAGAGTAGGAGGAAGAGAACAGGGCTTCCCTCAAGATTATAGAAAGATCCTGTAGGCTGGAGGGTGGGAAGGGGAAAGCAGTGGAGTCTTGGAGAGGGCCTCCAAGCCTCAGTGCCTGAGTACAGTCCTTGGGGAATGGTTATGTGGAATGCTGGCAAGGGGGGACACATAAATTTTCCTGTGCTCTGGGAGTCTCAAAGTGGCAGTTTCCTACACTGTGATCTCTTGACCACATCTTGTCCCGCCTTTCTGTGGTCACCAGTCTGCACTGGTCTCCACATTCTCCCCATTCTTTACATTGGGAGTCTGCATGGCCCCTTCTGCTCAGGTAGCTCTCCCCTGCTGCTTCTCTGCCAGGCTAGAGGGATCGTAGGAGTGTTTTGTGCTTATGTACTGGGCTAGGACACAGGCATCTGTGTGAGGCTGTCTGTGTCCCATCTGCCTTGAGGTCCCTCAAGGTCAGTATCTGTCTGAAGGCCTGATACATCTTTGGTACCAGGTACAGGGACTTTCAGGTCCTTGTGCTCCTATTCATCAGCTGTCCTTGGCAAAAACCAAAATAAGGCTTGGAGAAGCATAGGGCTTGCTAAAAAGAAGAAACTGTTTTATAATATAAAGGTTTATACATTCTCAAATTGCAGATTCTCTGGGGTTACTGCCCCTCTCTCTATGGACTCCTGATAATCAGTGATGGTCTTCTAGAGACAAAGAATTCAAGCTCAGAAGTAGACAAGTTTCTCCTACAGTATGATATCAAGAAATGTCATATCAGTCTCTTGCTACAGACCCTCAAATCACAGCAATCTCTCTTCTGAGTTTAGTATGACCAGGATCCGCATGAGCCTGTCACATATAGGAGAATTACTCCATTAGCAATAGTGTTCATAAAGGCCTGAGACTTTAAGAGTAGCACACCAGAAGAGTTGGTGTCCAGATCAAAGGTTTTACTTAAGTATGATAAAAAAAAAAAAAATTTCCAGTGATCATTAATAGAGGGGTACTGGTTGTATCTTGTTGCTCTTGTACAATTTCCTGTTTTTTCCTGAGTAGGGTACCTGTTTGAAAACCGTGTAGAACAAGGACAAAATTAGGTCCCCAAAAGATCACTGGAGGTTTCTCCTCTTTTTTTGCAACACAAAAATAAAAGTCCTTGGAAAGTGACAGAATCGAAGATATGTTTTACTCCCTTTAAACAAAGGCCAGCTTTAATATACAGTATTTGTATCTTTCATTCTGAAAACAATTATGAGCTGATTTATATATTACAGAATTCAATTGCTGCTTAAAAACCATTAAATTATCCCATTGAATTCCTACAGAGCTCCTTTAAAAATGTGTAAGAGACAAAAACAAGAACATTTCACATTTTTAAACATACATTATCAGGTAAAACTGTTAATTTCTTGGCAAGGTCCTTATTATTATTTTATTTAGAAACATATATTATTATTGTGTTGGAATTGGCAGCAACTTGGGCTGAGACCTTTTATGAAACAAATTAAGAATGGAAGCTTCTTTTCTATGAGAGTGTCGGTTAGCCTTGCATTTGTTTTGGAGATCTAATAGCGACCATATGTTAGGCCTATTAAATGAATGATGTAATTTAGGCTGCCTGTTGTCCTGCCAACTGCTCCATGCTTCCTCCTCGCTTTTAGTGTGTATTACTCCAATATGTTCATATATCACCCAGCAGTAGCTCCTTACACAATCATGTTAGTCCTTGGGCCTTTAACCCCATCCATCATCATATATAGTCTCTGTCTCCTTCCTTTCAGAATTGAAACTAATAAAAAATAATGGTAAACCTTGGCAAAGGGTGTGCTTGCAGGATAATAATCAACCCAGCAATCTGGCTCATGGATAGAAAACCAAGGGGAGTGTTGATGCTTAAGACAAGAGCACAATGTATGATTAAGATAATTCAAACTTCCCCATGACATGAAAGACGGAAAAATGTTTTCTCTTTTATGAAACCTCAAGATAGTACATTTCTGCACCCTAATGAGCAGGATGATAGAGTAAGAGTGATCGGAGCAAAAGAGTAACGTGTTCTATATTACATGCCCTTTGCTTACTTCTGATGGCTCCTATCCAGGAAGACAGTAAGTTCAATCTGAGTATCTCAGATATTTATGTAGCTATAACCCATATATTTTCCATTTTACAAATGGGAAAACAGAGGGCCAAAGTTGATTAATGACTTGTTTCAAGTTGCCTTCATATATCAGTGTTTAGTAAAAGGAAATTTATAGATATTAAAAAATGACTCTATAAATGTAATTGAAATCTATTTCTTACTAGCCTAAATTCACTGTGCTATAATTATCCTAGGTCTGTATTTACCAGTATTTTCTAGTAAGTCTACTAGTGGGACTTTTTTTAGCACTATCAAGGAATCCTAGCAGTGCCACTGTGTGGTTCAAAGACCTACCTCTTTGTAGTATGTCTTATGTTTTCAAATGTTAGGACTACTTACTTTAACTCAATATGGAGTTATTTTCTCTCAATATGGCAGATTTCTTTTTGCTACCTTGTATCTTCATGTGTTTCAATGTTCTATGGTTTTTTTTTTTTTAAACCTAGGATTGGAGAGATAATTTTCTTTAATTTACACCTTCTGCATGGTCCAGCAGGACCTAAAATTAATCCTTTCCTTTATGGGGAGTGTATAACAGTTGTACTCTTATGTAACCTGTTGGCTCCCACTTGTCATCTTAATGAACTTCCTCATTTCCTACTGTTTTACAATCTGTCCTTTTGGCATCTTAAAACTTCCTGCACTCTTCTTCCTTTGGTAAGTCTATCAGTTTCCTAGGGCTGCCGTAACAAAGCACCATGGACGAAGTGTCTTAAGACACAGAAATTTATTTTCTTACAGTTCTGGAGACTCAAAGTCTGCAATCAAGGTGTGAGCAGGGTTGCTTCCTTCTGAGGGCCATGAGGGAAGGATCTGTTCCAGGCCTCTTTCTGTGGCTTTTGGATGGTTATCTTCTTCCTGTTTCTTCATATCATCTTTCCTCTGAATGCATGTTTATGTCCAAATTTTCTCTTGTAAGGACATCAGTCATATTGGATTAGGTCCCATCCTAATGATCTCACGTGAATGTAATTACTTTTGTAAAGTAATTTCTGTATGTGTGTCGGGGGGTAGACACAATTCAGCCCATAAGGGTCGGAAAGAAGACACGGAAATATTTGGTGTTACATGGTGTTTCTGGGTTATTGAGATTCCATGGATCCCAAAAATATGGCTAAAATATGGATATGTTGCACAGTGATATGAGTTTTCTAGTCGTTAAAATGCTAACCTGATAAGATTTGCACTCCCTCCTGCCCACCCACTACATGTCAGGAAAGCAATGCACAGGCTGAGTTAGCAAGTGTTTAGAGAGTAGAGATCCCAAAACAAAAAGGGGGAAAGAAAGCCTCCAGAGCCTTACATGCCAAATGGCAATGGAAGTCAGATATTCTTTTAATCATGTAGGGGTATTTCTATTCAGGTTACAACATACATGTGTAAACTAACACTTACACATCCCCAAATTTCAGGATGGTATTGTATTGAATATGTGCTATTTCATGGGAATCAACAATGTAAGTTCTCCATAGTTTTCAAGTCTTTAAATATAGGAAGAAATTTCCAAATAATTATGAAAGATTTATAATAATTTCAAATTTGTCAAACAGTTAACCTATTTCTCTGTCATGATTAAAAAATAGAACTATGAAGAGAATCACATATTTCTAGAAGGCAGAAGATATCAGAAGCTCTGTAAATAGCTTTTGATTTTTTTTTAAAAGATTTTATTTATTTATTTGACAGACAGAGATCACAGGTAGGCAGAGAGGCAGGCAGAGAGAGAGGAGGAAGCAGGCTCCCTGCTGAGCAGAGAGCCCGATGTGGGGCTCGATCCCAGGACCCTGAGATCATGACCTGAGCTGAAGGTAGAGGCTTAACCCACTGAGCCACCCAGGTGCCCCAATAGCTTTTGATTTTTTAATGACATAATTTTCTTCTTGGAACCATAACTTATGATTGTATTAGAGATCTAAATTTTTTTTTTTTCACCATGACGTAGTGAAAATGACTTGCAGACAAGTTGATGAGCAGTTAAATTCTAGAGATGAGAAGTTAGCCTGGGGATTTTTACCAGATCAAATTTATGTCTGTTTGCTTGGATTACTGAGCTTCCAGGTTAATTCTGGGGACAGCCCAGGGAGTAAGGGCCAATATGGGGGCAATAAAGAGTGTAAGGGAGATATCCCAGCCTGTTCCTCCATGGAAACTGACCTGGCCTCTTAAAGTGTCGCTCTGGATTAAGGATGCCAGACCAGGATCGGTTATGAGTTGGACTTACTTCTCCTAGTGATCACCTTCAGAGGAAGTTACAAGGAGGGAAATGGAGGCACCAAGTAGCTCCACTCAGCGGCTTCTATCAATGGTTCTCAAAAAGTTCTCAAAAAGGCTGGCATGTTGTGTACTCCTACTTAAAATGCTCCTTAAAAGCATACATTCCTTTTAAAAGTTTTTAAAAGATTTATATATTTATTTGAGAGAGAGAGAGCAGGTTGGGAGGGTCAGAAGGAGAGAGAGAGAGAGAGAGAATCTGAAGCAGACTCTGTGCTGTGTGTGCAGCACAACATGGGGCTCGATCTCATGACCCTGAGATCATGACCTGAGCTGAAAGCAAGAGTCAAATGCTTACTGACTGTACCACCTTGGTGCCCCCAAAGCACAGTTTTCTTTATGCTGCCCATTTTGCTTCATTGATTCTAAAGAAAGATTATATTACATTGAAGTGTTTTTAGCAAGGTCTTAGAATTCCCAGTATTAATCTGCTTGCCATTCTTTAACAGTCACAGTTTTAGAGTTACATTTGAAATAAGGTGAGTTTACCTTAGAAACAATAGGGATTACTGTCAAGTGTTTTCTTTTTAAGTGGAGTTTTCCTGAGCTATTATAAAGGGCAGTGCTCACTAATATGCGGTCTGGAAATCGCTATTTTAATAATGGGTAAAGACTGGACGTCTTATCCATTTTCTCAGAAAGTATTAGTGATTTCCTGTGGGAGGAAAGAAGTGGGTGAAAAGCCTTCCTACACTCTTTAACAGTTTCCTATGTTATTTTCTGTGGCCTAAAGAGAGATACATCCTGTTCTCCTTTCCCAATTTATCACTTCCTCACTTATACTCAATCCCCACACACCCACAGGGACCAATTCTCACTTCTACTGGTTTTATTGTGCAGTTCATTTATTTCTATAATCCTTTCAAATGACTCAGAAAAGGGGATATGTATGTATTCTTAGAGGTGTCATCTCACTTGTTTTTAAATCATATCATCAAATGGAATTTTAATCAACCTTCCAGGTCAGTTAAATAAAAAGTTTGGGTATAAACTAAGAGTTCAAGTTACTGTTATCTATTGAGTTTTCAATAATGGGAGAAGATTATAGCTGTAAATGATAATTCTTCATCTTGCCGTTTAGGGAATAGAATGATTTAAAAGCTCTCTCCTGTCAGTTTTGTCTGTGTCGTGAGCAGATCAATTCAATGAATACCTTCTACAGATTCTCAAGAGTCTTTGCTCAAGGGAAGAGCTGGGCTCATGTGTGTATTTTCTGTCAGTCCTGGGTAGAGTGGTAGTGGATATCCTGAACTCTCATGTTGACATTTCTGGCGAGGCTTTCCTTCCTCCCTCCCTTCTTTTCTTCCTTCCTTCATTCTTTCCTCTCTCTCTCTCTCTTTCTTTTTCTTTACAGCAAGTTAGACATATGCTGGAGTCAGTGGCTCTGTTAGGTTATATAGTTTGAGAGGAGAATTGGTAGGATTTAGAAGGGATTTTTTATGAAAGCCGTAGGGGAATTGTCTTTTTTTTTTTTTTTTTTTTTTTTTTGAGCAGGGACTAAATGAATTAGCCAGAAGGTGGTTGGAGAAACAGGCATTTATTCCTCTGGGTGTTTATATGCGGGCAGGGGGCTGAAAGCAAAAAATTTACAGGCATGTTGATCTGGGAGCCAATTGAAGAGTGTTGCTAAGGATAGACTGTTTTAATAAATGGTGGCCATCCTCAAGAGGGTAAAAACATGAAGAAGATAGGAGACCAAACTTCTTTCCTTTTTTTTTTTTTTAAGATTTTATTTATTTCTTTGTCAGAGAGAGAGAGGAAAAGAGAGCGAGTGAGCACAGGTGGGCAGAGTGGCAGGCAGAGGCAGAGGGAGAAGCAGGCTCCCTGCTGAGCAAGGAGCCTGATGTGGGACTCGATCCCAGGATGCCGGATCATGACCTGAGCCGAAGGCAGCCGCTTAACCCACTGAGCCACCCAGGCAACCCACTTCTTTCCTTTAAAAAAAAAAAAAAAAAAAAAAAAAAAATATATATATATATATATATATATATATATATTTATTAACATATACTATATTATTTGCCCTAGGGGTATAGGTCTGTGAATCATCAGGCTTACACATTTCAAGCACTCACCATAGCACATACCCTCCTCAGTGTCCATAACCCAATCACCCTATCCCTACCACCCCACCTCCCAGCAACACTCAGTTTGTTTCCTGAGATTAAGAATTTCTTATGGTTTTTCTCCCTCTCAATCCCATCTTGTTTCATTTTTCCCTTCCCTGCCCCCCAAACCCCCCATCCTGCCTCTCAAATTCCTCATATCAGAGAGATCATATGAAATTGTCTTTCTCTGATTCACTTATTTCACTTAGCATGATGTCCTCTAGTTCCATCCACATCATTGCAAATGGCAGGATTTCATTTCTTTTGATGACTGCATAGTATTCCATTGTATATGTATACCACATCTTCTTTATCTATTCATCTGTTGAAGGACATCTAGGTTCTTTCCATAGTTTGGCTATTGTGGACATTGCTGCTATAAACATTCAGGTACATGTGTCCCTTTGGATCCCTACATTTGTATCTTTAGGGTAAATACCTAGTATTTACTAGATAAATGCAATTGCTGTAGTAGTGCGATTGCTGGGTCATAGGGTAGCTCTATTTTTAACTCCTTGAGTAAACTCCATACTGTTTTACAGAGTGACTGTACCAGCTTGCATTATCACCAACAGTGTAGGAGGGTTCCCCTTTTCTCTGCATCCTTGCCAACCTCTGTCATTTCCTGACTGGTTAATTTCAGCCATTCTGACTGGGGTGATGTTGTATCTCACTGTGAGTTTGATTTATATTTCCCTGATGCTGAGTGATGTTGATCACTTTTTAATGTGTTTGTTGGCCATTTGGATGTCTTCTTTGCAGAAAATTCTTCATGTCTTCTGCCCATTTCTTGATTAGATTATTTGTTCTGTGGGTGTTGAGTTTGATAAGTCCTTTATAGATTTTGGATACAGCCCTTCATCTGATATGTCATTTGCAAATACCTTCTCCCATTCTGTTGGCTGTCTTTTGGTTTTGTTGACTGTTTCCTTTGCTGTGCAAAAGCTTTTGATCTTGATGAAGTCCCAATAGTTCATTTTTGCCCTTGCTTCCCCTGCCTAGGAAGAAGTTCCTGTGGCTGAGGTTGAAGAGGTTGCTGCCTGTGTTCTCCTCAAGGATTTGGATGGATTCCTTCCTCACATTGGGGTCCTTCAACCATTTTGAGTATATTTTTGTGTGTGGTGTAAGGAACTGGTCCAGTTTCATTCTTCTGCATGAGGCTGTCCAATTTTCCCAACACCATTTGTTGAAGAAACTGTCTTTTTCTGTTGGACATTCTTTCTTGCTCTATTGAAGATGAGTTGACCATAGAGTTGAGGGTCTATTTCTGGACTCTCTATTTTGTTCCATTGATCTATGTGTCTGTTTTTGTGCCAGTACCATACTGTCTCAATGATGACATCTTTGTAATAGAGCTTGAAGTCTGGAATTGTGATGCCACCAACTTTGGCTTTCTTTTTCAACATTCTTCTGGCTATTCTGGGTTGTTTCTTGTTCCTTGTAAATTTTAGGATTATTTGTTCCATTTCCTTGAAAAAAATTGATGGCATTTTGATAGGGATTGCATTAAATATGTAGATTGCTTTAGGTAGCATAGGCATTTTCACTATATTTGTTCTCCTAGTCCATGAGCATGGAACGTTTTCCTTTGTGTCTTCCTCAATTTCTGTCCTGAATACTTTATAGTTTTCTGAGTACAATTTCTTTGCTACTTTGGTTAGGTTTATTCCTAGGTATCTTATGGTTTCAGGAACATTTGTAAATGGGATGGACTCCTTAATTTCTCTTTCTTCTGTCTTGATGTTGGTGTATAGAAATGCAACTGATTTCTGTACATTGATTTTATATCCTGACACTTTACTGAATTCCAGTATGACTTCTAGCAGTTTTGGAGTGGAGTCTTTGGGGTTTTCCACATAAAGTATCATATCATCTGCAGAGTGAGAGTTTGACTTCTTTGCCGATTTTGATGCCTTTTATTTATTTTGTTGTCTAATTGCTGAGGCTAGGACTTCTAGTATTGTGTTGAATAGCGGTGGTGACAGTGAACATCCATGCTGTCTTCCTGACCTTAGGTGAAAAACTCTCAGTTTTTCCCCATTGAGAATGATATTCGCTGTATGTTTTTCATAGATGGCTTTGATGATATTGAGGTATGTACCCTCTATCCCTACCCTGTGAAGAGTTTTGATCAAGAAAGGATGCTGTACTTTGTCAAATGCTTTTTCAGCATCTACTGAGAGTATCATATGGTTCTTGTTATTTCTTATATTAATGTATTGAATCACATTGGTTGAGCTGTGAATGTTGAACCAACCTTGTGGCCCAGGAATAAATCCCACTTGGTCATGTTGAATAATCCTTTTAATGTACTGTTGGAAACTATTGGCTAGTATTTTGGTAAGAATTTTTGCATCCCTGTTCATCAAGGATATTGGTCTGTAATTCTTTTTTGGTGGGGTCTTTGTCTGGTTTGGGGATCAAGGTAATGCTGGCCTCATAAAATGAGTTTGGAAATTTTCCTTCCATTTTTATCCTTTGGAAGGAGGATAGGTTTCAGGAGAATAGGGAAGCTGACTGGCCCTGGGCTCTTGTTTGTTGGGAGATTTTTGATGACTGCTTCAATCTCCTTACTAGTTAAGGGTCTGTTCAGGTTTTCTATTTCCTCCTGGTTCAATTTTGGTAGTTTATATGTTTCTAGGAATGCATCCATTTCTTCCATATTGTCAAATTTGCTGGTGTATATTTGCTCATAATATGTTCTTATAATTGTTTGTATTTCTTTGGTGTTCATTGTGATCTCTCCTCTTTCATTCATGATTTTATTAATTTGGGTCCTTTCTCTCTTCTTTTTGATAAGTTTGGCCAGGGGTTTATCAGTCTTATTAATTCTCTCAAAGAACCAGCTCCTAGTATCGTTGATTTGTTCTACTATTCTTTTGGTTTCTATTTCATTGATTTCTGCTCTGATCTTTATTATTTCTCTTCTCCTGCTGGGTTTAGACTTTCTTTGCTGTTCTTTCTCCAGCTCCTTTAGGTATCGGGTTAGGTTGTGTATTTGAGACCCTTCCTGTTTCTTGAGAAAGGCTTGTATCTTAGTATATTTTCCTCTTGGGATTGCCTTTGCTGTGTCCCAAAGATTTTGTTTTTTCATTTGAATTTTTTCCATGAATTTTTAAAATTCTTCTTTAATTTCCTGGTTGACCAGGATTAGTAGGATGCTCTTCAGCCTCCGTCTTTTTGAGTTCTTTCCCATTTTTCCTCTTGTGATTGAGTTCTCGTTTCAGAGCATTGTGGTCTGAAAATATGCAAGGAATGATCTCAGTCTTTTGGTACCAGTTGAGACCTGATTTGTGACCCCAAATGGAAACAATCAATACTTATATCACAACAATTGAAGTCATTCAGAGAGAAGATTCCAAAGACATAAGCAGGGTCATAGGGAAGTTCTATTTTTAATTTCTTGAGGAATCTCCACACTGTTCTCCAAAGAGGCTGCACCAACTTGCATTCCCACCAACAGTGTAAGAGGGTTCCCCTTTCTCCACATCCTCTCCAACACATGTTGTTTCCTGTATTGTTAATTTTGGCCATTCTAACTTGTGTAAGGTGATATCTCAATGTGGTTTTAATTTGAATCTCCCTGAGGGCTAATGATGATGAACATTTTTTCATGTGTCTGATAGCCATTTGTATGTCTTCATTGGAGAAGTGTCTATTCATATCTTCTGCCTATTTTTTTTATATGTTTGCCTGTTTTGTGTGTGTTGAGTTTGAGGAGTTCATTATAGATCCTGGATATCAACCTTTTGTCTGTACTGTCATTTGCAAATATCTTCTCCCATTCCGTGGGTTGCCTCTTTGTTTTTTTTGAGTGTTTCCTTTGCAGTGCAGAAGCTTTTGATTTTGATGAAGTCCCAAAAGTTTATTTTCGCTTTTGTTTCCTTTGCCTTTGGAGACATATCTTGAAAGAAGTTGCTGTGGCTGTTATCGAAGAGATTACTGCCTATGTTCTCCTCTTGGATTCTGATGGATTCCTCTCTCACGTTGAGGTCTTTTATCCATTTTGAGTTGATCTTTGTGTACGGTATAAGAGAATGGTCGAGTTTCATTCTTCTACATATAGCTGTCCAGTTTTCCCAGCACCATTTATTGAAGAGACTGTCTTTTTTTCCACTGTATGTTTTTTCCTGTTTTGTCGAAGATTAATTGACCATAGAGTTGAGGGTCCATATCTGGGCTCTCAACTCTGTTCCACTGGTCTATGTGTCTGTTTTTATGCCAGTATCATGCTGTCTTGGTGATCACAGCTTTGTAATAAAGCTTGAAATCAGGTAACATGATGCCCCCAGCTTTATTTTTGTTTATCAACATTTCCTTAGTGATTCAGGGTCTCTTTTGATTCCATACAAATTTTAGGATTATTTGCTCCAGCTCTTTGAAGAATACCAGTGGAATTTTGATCGTAATAGCATTAAAAGTATATATTGCTCTAGGCAGTATAGACATTTTAACAATGTTTATTCTTCCGATCCAAGAGCATGGAATGGTCTTCCATCTTTTTGTGTCTTCTTCAATTTCTTTCATGAGTGTTCTGTAGTTCCTTGAGTACAGATCCTTTACCTCTTTGGTTAGGTTTATTCCCAGGTATCCTATGGTTCTTGGTACTATAGTAAATGGAATTGATTCTCTAATTTCCCTTTCTGTATTTTCATTGTTAGTGTATAAGAAAGCCACTGATTTCTGCACATTGCCAAAGACATAAGCAAATACATTTCCAAGAGAAAGGGGCTCAGTTTAGAAGCAAGAACATTTAATGTCTTTTCTGGTCAAGAGGTGGGATGTATCCCTAAGTAAACTAAATTGTCGATGCTGCTATCTGTGTAAAATGACTTAACCTGGTAAAAAATTACTTTCTGAGAGGGATGAGGAAAAGGGACATAAATAATGACTGAGAGAGGCTTTTGAAAAGTAGGGGTGAAGCTAGGGTAATCCATTAGAAATTTATTAATAATTTATTAGGTTCAAGATATATCTGTTCTTTTTTCTCTTTAAGTGGGCTAAGGACCCACTGTGTTGCTTGGACTGTGAGAATTTCTTTTATTTTTATTTATTTTATTTTTTTATTTTTTATTTTTTTAAAGATTTTATTTATTTATTTGTCAGAGAGAGCGAGCACAGGCAGAGAGGCAGGCAGAGTCAGAGGGAGAGGCAGGCTCCGTGCGGGGCAAGGAGCCCGATGTGGGACTCGATCCCAGGACGCTGGGATCATGACCTGAGCCGAAGGCAGCTGCTTAACCAACTGAGCCACCCAGACGTCCCAGGACTGTGAGAATTTCTTGAAATCTGACATAGTTTCAACACTCAAATGAAACGATGTTTTAGTCAAATGAAAGGTGCAAAGAAAAATGGGACTGGGCGAGGGCTGGATCAGATAGCCAGAGCCCTGGAGACCATCTGGAAGACTAGAGGAGTAAGTACAGGTTAATACAGGGCAGCCTGAGAGCCACAGAGAGAGCGGAGTCTAATGGGAGATGCTATTCCTCGCTCTTAGCCCTAGATGAGGGCTAAGATTCCAGGCTTGGAGCCGTTAAGGCTCTACATAGGACACAAAGTCTGTAAATGATGGACTGAAACTTGGGCAATCTGAATATTTGAAGGATAGATGTGGGAGGCCCCACAAAATAAGAACAAAGTGTCAAGAAACTACAGTGATTTTTTGGCCAAAAGTGGTGACTGTGCAGCCCAAGCCTGACAATAAAATAAGTCAACACAATTGATCTAATGGCTGCACAACCTACACGTGTGTTCAACAAGACTGGGAGTCACGAGGCGGGTCTGGCATCCAGTCTCACCATGAGTGGGATGCAGCTATAGCCTATGCTTAGCTAAGAAGGAATCCCAGGGAGTAAGCATGGCAACTGCATCTCTCCTTTCCTGTCATGCTTCCCTGGAATCTGGGGGCTTGACCATTTTGTTACTATTCTTCTTTTTTTTTTTTTCAAGATTTTATTTATTTTTCTGACAGACAGAGATCAAAAGTAGGCAGAGAGAGAGGAAGGGAAGCAGGTTCCCAGCTGAGCAGAGAGCCCCATGCAGGTCTTGATCCCAGGACCCTGGGATCATGACCTGAGCTGAAGGCAGAGGCTTTAACCCACTGAGCCACCCAGGTGCCCCTTATTACTATTCTTGAATTTCATCAGGATTATATTTGTTAACACTTGTCAATTTTTACCTGTAGTGAAAAATTGTTGGAAAGAAAAAAGTGTCATTTTCTTGTTTCAGAGATAGGTAATATGGGAGAAATTGAGTGGGAGAGGGTGTGACTCCAGGAAGAATCAAGGGACAGAAGTGTCTCTAGCAGTGATTGCCAAAGAGGGGTTGAGGTATTTTGCCCCTAGAACATTTGACAGTATATGGAGATTTTTTGATTGTTGGGACCTTAAGAGAGATGCTACTGACATCTTGTGGGGAGAAGCCAGGGATGTTACTAAACATCCTACAAGCCCCCAACCTGTCAAAAATCATTTGCTTCAGTGTGACGGTAGTGCAGATGCTAGGAAACCCAGGAGGAGAGGCAAGTAGATGGCTCAGCTGGGTGAGTCTTACCACCCGGCCTGGCTCAGGAAAGGTTGGACTGTGACCCTGTAGGTGGGGTACTGCTAGAAAGCATATGGTGTCTGCAGGGCAGGAAGGGGCTGGGATGGAATGAAGTGGGGAGAATTTGGAGAAATATCTTTCATTCCTTAATAAATGTGTCTGGAGGAGACACCAACATCTGTTACTTTATTATTTTTTAATAAATTTTATTTTTTAAATAAAGATTTTATTTATTTATTCATGAGAGAGAGAGAGGCAGAGGGAGAAGGAGGCTTTCCACTGAGCAGGGAGCCAGATGCAGGACTCGATCCCAGAACCCTGGGATCATGACCTGAATCAAAGGCAGACACTTAACCATCTGAGCCACCCAGGCTCCCAACATCTGTTACTTTAAAGAGGGAGTTAATTTTCTCCCAGTTTCTTGTCTAAAGGGATCTGGGGTCAAAATATATCTTACCTACTTATGCTCACTTTTTGCCATTGAGCCAGAAGGAAGAAATCAGATCTACTTTCTCTTTTCTGTCTCCTCTACCATGAGAAAAATCTTTGCTTGACATTGCTGCTTCCTGAGCTATCATTGGGTTTTCTGTTTCCTTTAATAGCCAGTGAGGGGGTTATATCTTGTGCCTCCATCTTCTTCTCACATAGCCTATCCTGCTTGTTATTTGATGGAGTCGACCCGGTGAAAGCTCATCAGTACCCTCCATCTTGTTGTACCCAGAGTCTTAAGAGTCCTTATTCTGGGGGCACCTGGGTGGCTCAGTAGGTTAAGTAGCCAACTCTTGATCTCCACTCAGGTCTTGATCTCAGGTTTGTGGATTCAGGCTATATATATATAAAATCCTTAACCTGTCTGTCCCTCTCTAGCTATCAACACTGTTGTCTGCACTTTTCTTGAATTTTTTTTTTCTTCCTTTAGTTTTCTAGATCCTTCTGGCTCTCTTTTTCATCCTAAAATCTTTCCTAACTCAGTGTCTATGCCTGGTCTTCGTAGCTGTAGCCTCTGTCCTACTTTTTTTAATATGTTTTGCTGGTGAGGTCACCTCTTCACACTCCTCTGTCAGCTCACTGTGGATGATTTGTAATTTTTTTCTCTTGGGTCATCAGTCCTGTTTTCCCTCTTACATTAGAGACCCTTAGCGTCAACCTATTGGACAATTCCACTTTACTTCCATACTGTAATCTCAAATGTTTGAATGCAAAGCTGATCGTCTTTGTCATCAATTAGGAGGTTGCGTGATGCCTTTAAGGTGTCCCCAAGGCAAAACTCCTCTGACCTGTCCCTGATCCGCTTCCTTGGTGCCTAGCTTTCCCTGTACCTCCTAAATCAGCTTTGCTCCAGGCTTTGGATTTCTGCTCCAGGGAGAATCATTTTTCCCTGGTGAAGTGAGCATTAATTCATTACTCACTATGTTACTTATCCACCAAGATTACAGTTTACTCACCCCATACCTGCCTCATTTCACCCATACCAAGTATATTGTAGATGAAATTTCCACTTTTACTAGCTTGGCATTCAGAGTCTCCCACTAAGGTGCCAAGCTCACAATTCATACATTCATTCTTTTTATTTTTTAAGGTTTTATTTATTCATTTGCCAGAGAGAGACCATGAGTGGCAAGTAGAGGGAGAAGCAGGCTCCCTGTTAAGCAAGGAGCCCAAGGTGGGACTCGATCCCAGGCCCCTGGGATCATGACCTAAGCCAAAGACAGATGCTTAACTGACTGAGCCACCCAGGCATCCTTATACATTCATTCTTTTGCCTTCCACTTAAATTTTGCTATACTCTCTCTTATATGTAATATTGGTATTTAAGCAAGAGTCCTTACTTCCTTGGGTCAATGAATAGAAGCTATGGAAATTTCTGGCTTGGAGATAGAAGCCAGTGGGCACAATTTGTAGGGGGCAAGGAGGCCTTTTGGAACTTTTTAAAATCACATGATGTGGGCAGCTGCCACAGGTAAGCTTGGCCCTGGCATACTTAATGCCTCTTCTGCTTAAAGCTTCCTGCTTCATATGGCAATTACCGCCGTACAGAGCAGGAACAGTGGGGTCTTGAGAGCCTGTCACTAAGAGTGAAAGAAAATGGGGTGGAGAGAAGTAGAAGGAAATCAAACTGACTTCCAGGTTTTCCTTGTTCTAGCTATCATGCAAATAGTTTAATAAGCCTGATGTGCTTTACTTTAAATACAGTTTTGAAAATTTGCATGAAATGAATTTTTGCAAATAAAGTGCTATTTCAGACATACTATTTAAAATTCACTCTGGTAAGTTTCATTAGATTGGAAAGAGTGCTTAAAGAACAATCACACTTTTATTTCATAGAAGCTATGCCTTTTAATATCAGATTTTTTTGCATTTATTCCACATTTGATTTTGTAATCACACGTCCAGGAAAATAATTTCTTTTCTGCCACTGGTCAATAGCTATATTAAAACTGCTTACCTGAGGCTGTTCCAAAGAGAATAAAAAAAAAAAAAAAATCTGATCTTTCTTCGGCTTGCTTTTCTCTGTATTGAAAGCCAGGATGAGCAATGTAAGCTAAAATCGAACTCTGTAGCCCAGATCAGGCACACTACATCAAATCCTTAGCAGATTTTCATTTCTCTTTGTGCTGTTACATTTTATTCTTTTGTCATCCAGACTTCTCTACTCAGAGAAAATGAAATTATTGGAGGTTTTTTTTCTGTTTGTTTTTGTCTCCGTTTTACATTTTCTAAAGGTGAATAAGGGAAATGATGTGGTATGGTATTTAGGTTACTCTAGGTAGACATTGACCTCGGTGTCTGGTTAATTCACAAAGGAGGATATGAACAAGGTAAAAAGTTCATATGATTTGGGAAGACATATAATTTCTGTTTTTCCTAATATTTTAGTTATATTTCCTGAAGCATTACCTTGGGAGAAAAATCAAGGTTGGACTTCCTAGCCATCGACAATGCTGAATATTCCCTAGAGTTGGCAGAAAAGCTCAGTAAAGATATCTAAAACATGCATAGTAATTCAGTTTAACTGAAATTGTTACTTTATAGAAATTCAGACTAGATCCTGTTGTGTCTATGGGTTGATATTTGTCAGAAAAAAAGCCCACCACATTTCATCCAACAATGCAAAAATTAGAGGGCTTTTTGTTTGATTTGTTTGTTTTCTATTTCTGTGGCACACCACTGTTGGAGATAACATTTTATCCAACTTGAAAAGTGCTATTTATAAGGCAGGTGAAATTCTATTACTGCCAATTTATAGAAACATGAATTTTGTAATGGCAAAAGCAGAGCCGAATGTGGCCAGCAGGTAGCCATTTTCTGATTGTTTCATCTTGCAGAAAATGTTACCAAAAGTATAGTTTGCTATTTTGCTCAGAAATTATATGGTGTGCCTAGGTAAAGTCCACAGAGTACAACATTAGGACTTTAAATTAATCTCCAAGGCCTGAGGAAAAAGTGAAAGGAAATTCCATGTTGCATTCAAAATCATCAGGATTTGTTTAGTCCTCTATTTTTAAATTAATATGGGACTAGCAGATCTTCAGTTGCATAATGGAGATGTCCATTATTTTCACACGGGATTTTTTTTTTTTCTAATATGAAAAATCCAACCCCCAGTTTCAGAACTGTCCTCTTCAGGCCTACATGAAAACATCTGTGGGTAGTTATTTGCCAAGTACTGACAGATTTCCACATTTCTCTCCCACATAGTCCATTCTTCTTATGGGACCCCAAGTAATCTCTAAGAATTTAAATCGGGTCATAGCATCCTGCTTAAAAATCCTTCAGTGGATTTTTTGTCCCTTTCAACTTAGAGTAAGATCCATACTCCATACCATGAGCTATAATACTCTATACCAGCAGTTCTTACTCATTTTGGTCTCAGCACTTCTTTACACTCCTAAATATTATTGAGGATCCTCAAAAGCCTGTTGATGTGTGGTATAGCTATTTATACTTACTATATTAGAAATGGAAACACAGTTTAAAAATATTATTCATTTAAAAATAATAATACACAATGCACAACATTTTAATGAAAAACAACCATAGTTTTCAAAACAAAAATTATTGAAAAGAATCGCATTGCTTTACAGTTTTGCAAATTTCTTTAATGTTTGACTTAAAAGAAGGTACCTGGATTCTCATATCCACCTTTTCATTTACGGCATTTATACTGAACCTTTTTATTTACGGCAAAATATACTTCGCCATAAATGCAGAGGCCCACTTCACTCTGGTGTCTACAGAGAGGCCTTCCTTTTACACTCACTTATGCAGTCATCCTGTGTCCCATTACTTTGTTTTACTTTTTCCATAGCATTTAAAATTATGCAGAATTTTATTATCTATGTGTGTGTTTATTATCCATCTCTATCCACTCAGTTATAAGCTGTGCTTAGGTAAGGACCTTGTTTGTAGTATAAACCATTGTGTAATAGCTTTCAGTTTTTGCTTAACAAATTAACCCCATACCTATCAGCTTAAAACAGCACACTTTTTAAAAATTTTTAATTTTTTAATAAACATATAATGTATTATTAGCTCCAGGGGTACAGGTCTGTGAATCGCCAGGCTTACACACTTCACAGCACTCACCATAGCACATACTCTCCCCAATGTCCATAACCCTACCAGCCTCTCCCTCCCCCCCTCCCCCGAGCAACCCTTAGTTTGCTTTGTGAGATTAAGAGTCTCTTATAGTTTGTCTCCCTCCCGATCCCATCTTGTTTCATTTATTCTTTTCCTACTCCCCAAACTCCCCCACGTTGCATCTCCACTTCCTCATATCAGGGAGATCATATGATAGTTGTCTTTCTCCGATTGACTTATTTCGCTAAGCATGATACCCTCTAGTTCCATCCACGTCGTTGCAAATGGCGGGATTTCATTTCTTTAGATGGCTGCATAGTATTCCATTGTGTATATATAGCACTTCTTCCCTATCCATTCATCTGTTGGTGGACATCTAGGTTCTTTCCATAGTTTGGCTATTGTGAACATTGCTGCTATAAACATTTGGGTGCATGAAAACAGCACACTTTTGTTATCTTACAATTTCTGTGGGTTAGGTATTTGTGTATGGCATAGCTGCATGGCTCTGACTCAAGATCTCACCTGAGGTTGGACTGGAGGAACTCTGGAGCTCACTGCTGTGGTGTTTGGTGTGCCTAGATAATCTACTTCCAGCCTAATTCATATGGGCTAGGGCTGCCTCCCTATATAGCAAGTGGCTTTCCCTAGAGTGACTGATCAGAGAGAGAGAGAGAGAGAGAATCCAAGATAAAAGCTGAAGTATTTTCATAATCTAATTTAGGAAGTGACATCTAATCACTTTTGCCATTTCTATTCATCAGAGGGAGACACTAGGTTTAGCCCATACTCAAGGGAAGGGGATTACATGGGATAACTAATGGGGTAGGGATCACCAGGGGCCGAGAGGCTTTTACCATCAACTGCATCCTCAGGGTCTAGGCATAATGTCCAGTATGGTGTATAGTAGGTCCTCAGTAAACCCTTGCTTGATGAGCATTGTGTCCATAAAGTACTCAGTAGATATACTTGTCAGAGGGTTTAGCTTTGTTTTCTGAGCAGAAGGGGGATTATTTACCTTATACAGCTTTTAAAATCCATGCTATTATTCATGACTCCTCTAGTGTATTGTATTATTTAGGTAGTTGGTATAAGCCTACATAGACAAAAACCCATTTATTTCTTCTATGGGATAAGAAGACTTGTTGATGGTGCCTTCTGGGACTTCAAGAGAGAAACTGGATGAATATATTAGTCTAGAGCTGTGATGTATTCTTGCCCATTAGCACCTGCTTGCCCATTCTTCTTTTATAAAATTTTTATTATCTGGAGAAATTGTGCTCTTACAGGGTGATTGCTCTCTCTCCTGGTATCTTTGTTTGGCTTCTCTAGGGTAAGGAACACATTGAGTTGTCTCGTTGGCCATATTTATTCTAAGATGCAGTAATTCCCAAATTCATTAACTTTATCCATGGGTAATTGTAATCATTTTCTAAGTAAATTTACTAGGCTTAATTAATCTACCACATAGAACTGCCCTTAGAGTATCTTCATGTTATCTCTATACTGTACTACTATTTTTAGGTCTTTGGAAGGAAATTATAGCTAATTCACTTTTTTAGTCATGGTATAATAACACTGTTTTTAAACTTGTCTCCAGAGCTGTGTATATTGATCACGTGTTAGAATGAGTCAGCCTTTAAATTGTTTTTATGGCACTTAACTGGGACAATGACAACAAGGTTATGGTAATTTCAACTAAAAGTGAGAGTGGAGAAAAATATGCTTTTATACAATTAGATAGGCCTGGGCAGGATGTCTGGTCAACAAAGGGGTGACCTAAGGTCACTGTGAGCCCAAAAAAGACGAATTTTTAAATCAGTCAAGAAAAAAGAGGCTGCAGTATTCCAGAGGCCAAATGCATTGATTTTACTGTTTTGCATAGGATTTTTCAAGTGCAGATGACATCCATGGGTGTCACGGATGGAGATTTTCTCCAGCAGGGTTCTCGTGAGGATGGGGCCACTCTCTTATGATTCCTCTAAGTGCCCTGACTGAGGCGGAGTGATGTGAGTAAAGGACACAGATTTTCTTGCCACACAGATCTGGGTTTAGATCTCTGCCCTGTCATTCTCAACTGTAAGTGAAGGAATAATTCCTATATCTTAGGATTGTTGTAACGATTTTGGGGGAAAGTATGTGTGAAACGAATACCTGACATTTATGCTTGTGGCCAGTATTTATAGCTCTTTTTCCTCAGCTGAAATTTGGCAGAACACTAAATATGGGAACATCAAGTGGTGTCCCAGTGGTTTTACTGGGTTTCAAACATACTTCTTCTGGTCCCCATTGCAGAGCAGCGACCCTTGCTCCTCAGGTATGTAGGGTCAATTACCCCCACTAATATGGTGATTCCTTACTGCATCTCTGAAACCCTATATCCCATAGGTAATAAGCCTGAGGGGACAGAAAGCATAAATTCTGCAGCTAAGTCCCAGGAAGAATGGTGGCAGAGGCCAGGCCTACTTGCACCCTGTTTCCCTGAAGAGTGTGTTCAAGTTATGGGCAGCATAACCTTCTACGCTGATCAATGCATATAACTACATCCGGAAGGACAGTCCCCCAACCTTACACAGTGTCTTAATGGAACTGGCACCTTAGTTGAGCCTTTATTAAATAGTCGTTCCATTGTTCTATTCGTCTGTGGTCATGTGCCCACTCTTCTATCTCCTTCATGGTAACATATTGCTTTGAATCCATTGGGAATTCTGTAAGCTCTCAGGTGGCTTGTTTTATCTTGGCTGCAGCACACAACCACCCTAGGGTAAGATGAGGGACAGCCTACACCTGTATGCATTTCTTACCACAGCAGTGACTAGAGTCAAAGATGGGTAAAGAAAGTGTGAGGCAGGACACAGGAAGTGTAGAATATACAGTATGTGCTGTTTTGTAACTTGTATATTGAATAAATCTGTTTGTGGGTTATTTTATCGTTTTTACTTAGTTAGCCTGATCTTTATTTATCAGTTCTACTCATTTTCTGTTATTTTTTAAATTCATTAACGTCTGGTTTTATGTTTATTTTTTTTATCTCTGTTGCTTTTCATAGGGTTATTTTGCTTGCCTTTTCTAATTTCCTGAATGTAATGCTAAGATTCTTTTTAATCAGAAATATAAATATTTGAGGCCATAGGTCTTCACTTGCTATCATATAGTGTTTTTATTACTATTTTCTAGAAAAGATATTCTGTAATTTTGGTTTTCATTTCCTCTTGACTCAAGAGTTGTTTAAGAGAGATTTTTTTTCTTAACCTTTTATTTTGGAGTAGTATCTAGCTTTCAAAGAAGTTACAAAAATAATCAAGGAACCATCCTGTATCTTTACCTGGTTTTACCAAATGTTAACATTTTATCACATTTGCTTTGTCAGTTTGTCTTTCTTCAACTGCATGCACATACACAGACACACACACACTTCCTTTTTCTCAATCAACGAAAAGTGAGTCCCAGGCCAGATGTGCCATTTCTCCTATATAATTTAGTATGCAGCTTTTTAAAAAAAAACCACAGTACAATTTAGGTAATCACTATATAACCATCTAAATGAGTAGATTAACATTGATGAAATTTTATCATCTAATCCAGACACTTTATTTAAGTTTAGCTAATTGTTCCAGTGGTTGCTCTTTCTGTCAAGTGGATTCAGGACCCAATCCAGGATCATATGTGGATTTTAGCTGTCTATCTTTTTATTCAGTCTTGAGTAGTCTCGAAATATATTCTAGTCTTTTATGACCTTGACATTTTAGGAGAGTACGGACCAACTGTAGTGTTGTTGTTGTTTTCATTGAATGTCCTTCAGTTTAGGAGTCTGATGTTTTCTCATCATTAAATTCCATTTATATGTTTTTGGCAGGAATATTACACAGGTGCTTTGTTTCACTCAGGGCATCCACATCAGGAGCCGTCCGATGTCAGTTTGTCCTGTTGTTTGTGATGTTAAATCAAATCATTTGGTTGAGATTTCTTTATTGTAAAGGTTCAATTTTCTTTATTGTAAAGTACTTACTTTTAACCCCTTTGTAATTAGTAAGTACTTTGTTGGGGGAGGTCATTGAGATTATGTAAATATCATGTTTCTCAGTAAACTTTTTCCTATTAGTTTTAGCTTCCACTGTTGATGTTTACATGATTCAGTTGTTACTGCCATGGATGCAATTTTTAATCCCATCACTTTCTTGTATTTCTCCTAAATAACCATATTATTATATGTTGCCCTTCCTCTCTCCCTCCCATCTCTCCTTATTCCCTTTCTTTCCTTACTTTCTATCAGCATGACACATTGATATCTTATTGTGATGAATTATGAATTATTATGAAATATTATGAATTATTATGAATTAAAGCACATTACTGTCGTTATTTATTTTGATGCTCAAATTGATATAGTTTGACAAGTAATAACTTTAAGGTGTTCTGTGCCCTTTTGAAAAGAACTCATCATTTTTTAAAAATCAGTTTTATTTTCTGACATAATTTTTGGGAGTTGGATCCAGAAGCCTGCTCTGCTTCAGGGTCAGCCCCTTTAAGTAAGACTCTAATTGGTGTTTGGAAAGACCATAGGGTTGGGGGGTGCAGGGCACATTTCATCTGGTTGCCTCTACTTTTGTGATGTGATACTCTGTATCTCTTAATTCACTGAGTTCACAAAATAAGGGTATAGTGCATAATAAAAAGGTAGGATAAGAAATAATGAACTAGTTCCCTAATAATCCCTGAAGGTGACTAATGACTACTTTTTAGTACATTATGAATTTATGGATTTAAATATATTTGGCAGATTTCAGTGCATTGCTATTATTATCTTTATTGAAGCTCAGATTGTCCATTTTTGGCAGATAGGAGCCTCTTTAGGTTGATTCTTGAGTGCTTCTGGCATAAACCTAATAATCATTGATAGCTTCCTTCCCTCTGGAATGACAAAATATTCCATATTTATTTTATGTATTTCTTCTCTATTCCCAGATTCAGCCCTTTTTCTGAGATAGTGTCTCTCACCCTTTTAAAAAATTACCACCATCCCCTAAGAGAAAATTAAAATGAACTAATATATCCTTAATTAAAGAAATCAAATATTGAGATAAGATTTCTTTCTTTCTTTCTTTCTTTCTTTCTTCCTTCCTTCCTTCCTTTCTTTTTTTTTTTTTTTTAAAGTACATTTGAGCTTTGGAAGACTACAAACCACAGTAATGTAAGACATTTTTTCATTCCCCCCCCCAGTCCAAATTTCTCTTTCTTGATGGTGAGGATATCATCCTACTGAAGGCATGCTCTAAAAATCCCTGGTTTATTTTAGTGGAAATGATATTTCAAGAACCCAATCTAAGTACTATGTGTATGTCAGTACTATAGGATTTTTTTTACTTAGCTTCTCTCTCTTTTTTTTTAAATATAATTTTGATTTTATTTATTTATTTAACACAGAGAGAGAGATCACAAGTAGGCAGAGAGGCAGGCATAGAGAGAGAGGGAAGCAGGCTCCCCGCTGAGCAGAGAGCCCCATGCGGGGCTCGATCCCAGGACCCTGGAATCATGACCTGAGTCAAAGGCAGAGGCTTAACCCACTGAGCCATTCAGGCGCCCCTACTTAGCTTCTCTTCTACTACACTTGTATCTCCTTTCTTCCATGCTGAATATTCCATAATTACTCCCTTGCTTTATTCCACAATGTACCACAACAAACTCATAATAGCAATGCTAACGCTATTACCAGCACTGATGATTCCAGTTAAAAATTTGCTCTGCATATATTTTTCTTACTTCCCCTCTCCTGTCCCTCCTTTTTAAAGGATTCTACTCTCTAGGTTGTCTGAGCTTACAGTCATTAAGTACTGTACTCTCTGTACTCTCTCACTTTAATCCTCATTTAGGTGTAGTTCTACATGAAACTATTTTTTTAAAGATTTTATTTATTTATTATTTGAGAGAGAGAGAGAGTACCAGAGAGGGTAGGATCAGAGGGAGAAGCAGACTCCCCTTGAGCAGGGAGCCCAATAAGGGACTGGATCCTGGGAATCCAGGATCATGATCTGAGCCTAAGACAGTCGCTTAACCACCTGAGCCACCCAGGTACCTGTACATGAAACTATTTAATGCTTAAATAAAACTTACTTAATGTCTTATAGTCATCTCCCTCTAACTAGTCAGGTTGTCTGAAGCTTGTTCTCTAGTGGATTCCTGAGGAGGGCTCAAAGGAACACTAGTCCCTAAATTTTTGCACATTGATGTCAATTGCTCTTTACATTTGAAAGTCAGTTTGTGCTAGGTGAAATCCTTGGCTTACATTTTCTGTCTTAGAATGTCTTAACTATGTATTCTAACTGAATTTTCTTGCGAAATAAAACATTGCCAGAGATGATAATTAAATGAATGTCTGCTTTTCTTTTAAGTCCTTTGCTCATTTTTTTTTAAATGCCTAAAGGACATTTCTAAGTCCAATAATTTTACAGGCTATGTCTTAATACTGATAATTGTGAATCTCAATACGTAGTTTCAGGGAAATTTTAATGGGAGTTTTATTGAATTTATAATTTTTTGCAAATGTTTTCTAACCTTGCTTAGGTTTTTGGTTTGTTGGTGGTGGTTTTTTGTTTGTTTGTATTTTTTTTTTTCCTCCAGAGGCTCCTAATATCAGTATTAGGTCATCTTTGTTTATGTTCAATATTTATCTCTGTCTCATAAAGCCTTTTAAACTTTGTCTTTGTTACTTTTTGATTTATGTCTTCATTCGTTTGTAATTTTTAATATTTCTTCTCACTGTACAATTCTCTTCAGGCATTATGTATTATGTTTATTTGCTTTTTTGATCCTCCTATTTATTCCTCATTACTGAAATGGTTTTTGCTCCTTCTGTTTATTCTTCATTACTGAAATGGTTTTTTAAAAACTTATTTCTGATTCTTTTATGAGTACTATTACTACATTTCTGAGTTTCATTTTCTCTGATTCTGATGTTTTTTCATATCTTCCATGTCTTAATATCTGTTTGCTCATTTTGAAGTAGTTTTGGTCTGATATATGGGCAATTCTTTTGGCATGCTTTCCTTGTTGGTAGTGCTTCTTTATTCTCTTTTTTCCTTATAATAAGATATGATATTTGACCTCAATCCTTGTCTTTCCAAATTTTATGAGAAGCTAGTTTTTCTCGACTTTTAGGAGGTATGGCTCAGGATGGTACTTCTAGCCTCACATAGTTCCTACTTGGGTTTTTTTTAAGTAGCATGAAGTAATATGGTAGCTTGCTTTCTGAGATGTCCTGGCTTCTTCCCATAAGCCTGTTCCCTCCTTTGTCTCAGTTGTCACTATCCTGCTCAATTTGATCTCCTCCCAGTGTGGCCTCTGTCTTAGAGGTGAGCTGATCACTTCTGGAAGTTCATAGACTGCTTCGCCTCTTTCAAGTTTACTAGATACTGTGTTTGTTCTCTCACCTGTTTTTAGATTTAGAAACGGCCAGTTTTAGCATCCAAGTTAGTCTGCAGCACTCTCCCATGAATACATACTGGCTTTTGGGGGGCTCTCCTGTCCTCAGTTTCCTCATCTACTCAGGACATTTTGCTTTTCACGCAGTTGCTGATTAAAGAGTTTTTAGAGATAAAAAGAGAAAGACTATATAGAGGGCAAACATAAGTATAAAAACCAGTTAATTCTTATTTGGGTGGGGGTTCATTTCTCTATACTGAGATAGTTATCACTTAAAATTTTCCTCTTTAAAAAAAATTTTTATTTATTTATTTGAGAGAGAGAGACCATGAGCAGGGGGAAGGATAGAAGGAGATGAAGAGGGACAAGCAGATTCCCTGCTGAGCATGGAACCCATTGCTGGGCTCTATCCCAGGACCCTGAGATCATGACCTGAGCCAAAGTCAGACACTTAACAACTAAGCCACCCTGGCGCCCCATCACTTAAAATTTTTCAAAGCATGGCCTAACTATATTTGTTTTAACAAAATAAGCTAATCAAAAATGTGAGTAAGAGTTTTCCCTTATTTGGTTTTGAAAGAAAAATGTGTTTTTAAACTATAAAGGCCAACTTGATATCTTCGTTTCATTTTTTTTGGAGAAATATGTCTTACTAGCTGAATTTATAAAATTAATTAATTTATCCTTATTTCAGTAATAGGTTATTTGAGCCAGGACTTTAGACTGGACATATAAATACTTTTCATGGTTTATTTGTCCTTCCATTCTTTAATGACACCTAATTTCCAGTTAGGATATTTTCATATTCTATTGCTTCTCGCACTATTAAGCCAAGAAAGTGATTTTGTTATGAAGACATATTTATTAATTGGCACTGGAAGAATATATGTGCTCCAAGGACCAAAATTCCAAGGAGAATTATGAAAACTGTTGAATGACCCAAAGAGCATCATAGATTTAGAAGAGAAGAAATACTATAAAGAAGAATAGTAGAAGAGATAAGAAGAGAGGACAAAAGAAGGAAAAATATAGCAGGTAAAATTGTGGAGGTCATTACAGAGTAGTATATAACTATTGTACAAAACTAGAATGCCATTGTATACTTCTGTATTTCTCTTCCACAATAAAACAACACATATACATGCACACACACACACACACACACACATACTGGAATGACCCTTCAGTTTCAAATCCACATTTAGATATAGCTTTGGTGTGTCTTTCTTTCTTTCTTTTGTTCTTTCTTTCTTTCTTTTTTTAAGAAGGCATCACGCTCAGTGTAGAATCAGATGTGGGGCTTGAACTCATGACCCTGCGATCAGAACCTGAGCTGAGATCAAGAATAGGACACTCAACTGACTGAACCACCCAGGTGCTCCTTGTATGTATTTCTGGGGGAATACTTTAAGTGGGAAAAAGGGGTGAAACAATACTTTTGGCTATATTGTAGACTGTCTACTGGGATTTAGGGACACTACTTAGAATCCCATTTCTACACAATCACTGTCGCTGTTGTTAATCAGGTCTTCTCAACTCAGAGACTAATGGGGTTTTAAGTATTTGTATTTTGTGTATCCATTGACTTATAGCTATTTATGATATTCGAAATCATCTAACAAATAATGAGACTGAGGCTCTGAAAAGTCTAATGTCTGTGTACCAATAATGACTAAATCTTAGAGTGAGTCTTTTGAACAATGTCATAGAAACCAAACTTGTAAAAAGGCAAGCTTAAACTTTGAGATCACAAATCTGTATCTGTAAGTATGCTTTCCTTGCAAGTAAGAAAACTGAGGTAAAAAAATATAGGAGATATAATGATTTATGAAACTCAAAGTCTTGAGTTAGGGCAGAGTTAAAGTTGGTTTGACTCACCAACTCAGAAATGGCATTAAGGACCCATTTCCCCACCACTTTCCTATTCTATCTTTGTGATTCTTTATTTTTATCTTTATCTTAATGTTGAGAGCTGAAAAGGATGTTGAAACACTATACAATGTTATAGTTTACTGCCAACTAGTTTACTCCCAGGATTACATGCTTCCTCATCCAAATCCAAGGAGAGTAGAAGAGAGCAGGCTTCTCATAGCACTCTCAAAAATATATTCATCAATTGTTACGATCTGTTTAAAAACTAGGGATTTTTTCTGACTCCATTATCTTTTCTACTGTCATTTAGTGGGAATTCTAATGTTGAAAGAGTTTCTCTTTCCTTCTGGCTCTCCCTTCCTCTCTTTCTTCCTTCTTTTAACATAGAATCAGAGTCTTATTTTATCCAATGGATTATAAAATTGTGATGATGGTATATATTTTAGTGTTCACACTGTCCCAGTTTTGATCATGTTTTTACCATTTCTTGCTTCCTGAAACAATAAAATATTCAAGTTTATCTTATACTTTCCTTATTCTAACCCTTGAATCAACTATTTATCCCAAGATCCCTGCTTTCTTGAGTGGAGAACAGCATTTAAAAATCAAGATCTGGGTGCCAGATGTGCTCATGGCTACTGGTGTGTCACTGAATCTAGGTCCTCCTTGGGGCTGAGCTAGGAAATAGATACACATACAAACACAGAGCACTTCTTAAAAGATCATTGCCTCTTAACAAAAGGTTATTTAATTGTAGTTGAAAATGAAAGGCAATTTGTTGATCTTGTGATTCTCTTTTAGTAAAATATATGTAAGGACAGCCATTGAATACCTTTGACCAAGGATAGGAAATGAATCCCTTGATCTATATTTCAATAACTCAAGAAATAACCTGTTTGTGAAGTAGACAGATCACTAAATGGCTAAAGAGTGGAATTGAACCTTCAGTGTTAATCAGTAAGAAAAAAGCTTTGCATATATCTCTGTATCTATTTTAGTATGTGCTTGTGAAACAAATAGTTTTTGGTGCTATTATGCCCACTTTACAGATGGAAAGTCAGAGAAGAAGGTCTTAGTTATGTTCTTACTAGGACATACCTTTTGATTACTAGTTCAGTTTGTGTTCTTGTCTCCACTGCTGTGTGTGCAATGCAATTTCCCCGGATAACTCCACCATTTAAAGCAATGAATACTGTTTTGGAATTTAAATTCAATTAATTAACATATAATGTATTATTTGTTTCAGAGTAGAGGTTAGTGATTCGTCAGTCTTATATAATACTCAGTGCTCATTATATCATGTGCCCTCCTTAATGTGCATTACCCAGTTACCCCCTCTCTCTGGGTACCTCCCCTCCAGCAACCCTCAGTTTGTTTCCTATGATTAGGAGTCTCTTATGGTTTGTCTCCCTCTCTGATTCTATCTTGTTTTATTTTTTCCTCTCTTCCTCTATGATCCTCTGTTTTATTTCTTAAATTACACATATGAGTGAGAGCATATGTATAGTATCTCATTGTTTTAATTTGTAGTTCTCTGATGACATATGATGTGGAGTATCTCTGTATGCTTATTAGCAACTTTACATCTTCTTTGGTGAGGTATCTATTAAGGTCTTTGGCCATTTTTTAATTTATTTATTTATTTGAGAAAGAGGGAGAAAGGAAGAGGGAGAGAGATTGAAAGAGAGTGGTGGCAGGGGCACAGGGAGAGAGAGAATTTTAAGCAGACTCTGCACTGAGCCCAGGGCTTGATATCATGACCCTGAGATCACAACCTTAGCCAAAACCAAGAGTCAGACACTTAACCAACTGAACAACCTAGGCACCCCCTTTGGCCATTTTTAAATCAAATTGTGTATTTTCTTATTCTCATTTTATTTTTCTTCTTCTTGAGAGAACAAAAAAAGGCATATTGATGTTTAGTGTTTAATAGTTAGAATTTGTTTTCTCGAAATATATTTGGAATCAAAAATAACTTTGTTTTGGTCAACATGTCCTAACCAAAAAGAAGTTCTTATTTACGTAACTTCTTTTCCAAAGAAGGTTAGGGAAGTTAAAACAATGAATCAGTCCAAGCTAGAAATAAGGGGTTGAGAGATAGCCTCCTCTTTATGTTGTGGAGCCTAATGGAAGCACGACTACACCAGCAAGGCTGCCATGCTGGAAAGGGACCTGGTGGTACCAGAGATGGGAACTTGTAGACACTAAAAATGTTCAGCTCTGTCACAGGCCTAGATTATCGTGGTTGACCCTCTTTTCATCCTATTTGGGTAATTCCTCTGACTTTCCATCAATATCTGTCAGCATATATTTTGTCATCCATGGAAGTGTCATCAGGGTTAAAACCCAAGAGAATCTACCCTTGAAAGACATAATGAGACAACCATTAAAAAAAAAATCAGATTACTTCTAAAATTTCTTTGAAGTCTGTAGGAGATGACTATTATGTAAATAACCACAGATGGATAAGGTATGCGAGTTAAATCTGTGCCTTGGTTCCAGCTGATTTTTCCAAACCCTGCTACTGCTTCATTGCCAAGTAGAGAAATTAACAATTCAGGATCTTAATAATTTTGTCTTGATTCCTAATGTCCATTTTTGCAAAGGCATGAAAATTGGGTAAAAACTGACACCCAGGCATAAGGTAGAGATTATTTACACATATCTAAATGATAAATGTTACCACATACCTAGAGAATTAGAACTCCTTATTATGTAATTTCTCATTTTCCCCAGGAATAAGTACCTTGAAGAATGTACATTACTTAAAGAATGCGTTCTGGTTACTGATTCTGTGTTCAACACCTGTTGGACCTTCCTAGTTGGATGTGGTTTCAGTTTTTCTTACCAGATAAAAAAGTTATTCTGCTTATCTTCAAGCAGACTGTGTTTGTATTCCAAGATCTGTGATCTGATGATTTGACTAGCCCAGACCATTCTGATGTTGCTAACTATCTGGTTGCTTTACACAGTTATTACATTTTATAGCATAAAGCCAGCACTGAGACTTGGAAGTCTCTAATTTCTGACTAGCCCAGACCATTCTGATGTTGCTAACTATCTGGTTGCTTTACACAGTTATTACATTTTATAGCATAAAGCCAGCACTGAGACTTGGAAGTCTCTAATTTCAGTGGCCTCCATAAAATTCCCTGTGATACCTTTCAAAATCTTCAAATGTTTAAAATTCATTGAATTAGAATCTCCTGTTAGTATGACTCAGAAAGCCACTGACCTTGTCTCTCACTTCTCTTTCAGAAATGATACCTCCCAAATCACCTTGTAAAAGCACATAGGAAACTGGTAATGGGAGTATTATAGTTTTATTTCTCATTTAATCAGACTGTAAATATATGAGTAGAGAATTGTGAAAAGAGAAAATGGCCTCAAAGAAAGACAGCTTACTTTTAAAGGTTTTCAATTTCATAACCTTCCTATTTCTATTTGAAACAGAAGATTTTGAAGTTCATGAGGCTTTATGAAGTCTTTCTTAGAATAGAAGCTCCAGCCCTCAGTTCTCTTTTAACCTGTCATCACTTGCAGTGGGATGGGATACTGAGGGACCCTTTTGTTTGTGATGTTTAGTGGATGTTTTCATAATGTTTAGTATTTATAACATGTGTTGACATTTCTAATGTCAAGAGATTTTTTTCCCTTAACTTACATTGAATAAGAATTTAGTAAAATAAAGTACAAGATGAAGTTAAGATGTTGATAGTGTTTATTTTTAGAGAGGAAGACTTTTTGCACAGCAAAATGATCTTTAACTTTAAAAATTAAAGTTTTTATAATATGGACAAATTGATAACTATGTCATTAATTTTTCCCCTTTAAGTGAATAATCAAGTAAGAACAAGAGTTACTTTGATTAGTTTTATCTATTTGTTTATTTTATTTACATTCGATTAATTAACAGAAAATATATTATTGGTTTCAGAGGTCCAAGATTCATCAGTCTCATGTAATACCCAGTGCTCATTACATCACATGCCCTCTTTAATGTCCATCACCCAGTTCCCCATCCCCTCACATTAAATTCCATACACAGAATTATTCTGTGTACTTCTGTAACTTCCTTCTAACTTTGTGGTTCTTTACTATTTATACTCTTACACAGCTCACTCATTTCTACTTCTGTGGACATTATAGAATATACACATTCAAATTTATTTGTTCTACTGTTCATATTTGGATTATTTTCAATTTTCTGTTGTTACAAACACTATTGCAATGAATACGCTTTTTTTAAAAAAGATTTTATTTATTTATTTGACAGACAGAGATTACAAGAGATCACAGTTGAAAATCCAAGCATAACTTTTGACTCTCCCCAAACTTAACTACTGATAGCCTACTGTCAACTGAAGCCTTACTGATAAGATAGATAGTAGAATAGATAGTATGTATTTTGTATATTATATGTATTATATATTATGTTCTTAAAGTAACTAAAGAAAGCATTAGGTAGAGAAAATCACAAGGTAGAGAAAATACATTTCTAGTACTGTACTTTATTTATTGAAAAAATCCACGTATAAGTGGATCAGTGGAGTTCAAACCCATGTTGTTCAAGGGCCAACTGTAATTCCTTTGAGGAGTGGGTGATAACCACCCAGGAAGTGGGGCAAAGGCACAATAGTACTGATGATGCTTAATCAGTTGTACTGACAGACTGGTGTAATGGGGGGAATTCTGACAAGTAAAGTATGCTCTGAATTAGTACAATGAAGATCCAAGTTCCTCATACGTAGAGGGGAAAAATGACTCAGAACAAAATTATTCTTAATTGAGAAAAAGCTAAAACTAAGAGTCAGTCATTCTTATATACCACATATTGGATTTATCACTGAGTCTTGTGGACTGTACCTTCAACTATACCTTAAATCTGCTTCTCTCCATCTGTAGAACCTACCCTAATCCAAGCTGTCATTTCAACACTACCTGTCTCCTGGTGTCTGCTTTTGCCTACTTCTAATCCACTCTCCATATAGTGGAAAGACCTTTTAAAAACATAAATTGCGTCATGCCATTTCTTCATTAAAAACCTTTCAGTGTTTTCTTGTTGCCCTTTCACAAAAATCCTCAAATCAGTAAGGAACTGGCTGACATGTTCAGTGAAGAATATTTGTATTTTAAAGGGCCAATTTAGAAATAATGTAGAAATGTAAAAATGACTATGCCAAGTAAAAAGTGAGTGAAATAGAAATTTAGCTTCAGTTCTGATGTCAACTAATTATACAGCGCATCTTACCTTTTTTAGAAGGACTAAAATATTTAGACTCTGTTCAGCTCCAAAATTTTGAGGAATTATGTTTTGTCTTTTCTAAAAAAATTCTTTTAATTCCAGTATAATTAACATACAATATTATGTTAGTTTCAGCTGTACATTGTAGCGATTCGACAATTCTATGCATTTTTCAGTGCTCATCATGATAAGTGTACTCTTTAATCCCTTCACCTCTTTAACTTATCCCCCTACTCACTTCCCTTCTGGTGACCATCAGTTTGTTCTCTATAATTTAGAGTTGGTGTTTGGTCTTTTTTTTTTTTTTTTTAATGTGTTTGTTTCTTTTAAATTACACATATGAGTGAAATCATATGTTATTTGTCTTTCTCTAACTGACTGACTTCACTCAGCATTTTCTCCTCTAGATCCATCCATGTTGCAAATGGCAAGATTTCATTCCTTTTTTATGAATAAGTAATATTCCACTGTGTGTGATTGTGTGTGTGTGTATCTGTATTTCACATTTTTAAAAAAAGATTTAATTTATTTATTTGACAGAGAAGAGAGACAGAGAGAGAGATAACACAAGCAGGGGGAGTGGGAGGCGGAGAAACAGGCCTCCCACTGAGCAGGAGCCTGATATGGGACTCGATCCCATTTGACCTGAGCCTAAGGCAGACGCTTAATGACTGAGCCACCCAGGCATCCCTTGTATCTCAAATCTTTATCCATTCATCTATTCAGGGGCATTTAGATTGTTTCCATAACTTGGATAGTGTAAATAATACTGCAATAAACATAGTGGTCCATATATCTTTATGAATTAGTATTTTTATATTCTTTGGGTAAATATCCAGTAGTGAAATTACTGAAATATATGGTAAATATATTTTTAGTTTTTTTGAGAAACCTCCATACTTACCATTTTCCACAGTGGCTACCCCAGTTTATATTCCCACCAACAATGCATGAGGATTTCTTTTTCTCCACATCCTTGCGAATACTTATTTCTTGTGTTTTTGAGGTTAGCCATTCTGATGGGTGTGAGGCGATATCTCATTGTAGTTTTGATTTGCATTTCCCTGATGATGAGTAATAAATATTTATTCATGTTTCTGTTTGCCATCTGTATATCTTCTTTAGAGAAATGTCTGGGTTTTTAAAAATTAGATTATTTGGGGATTTTTTGGTGTTGAGTTGTATAAGTTATTTATATATTTTGGATACTAACTCTTTATCAGATATGTCATTTGCATATATCTTCTCCCATTCAGTAGGTTGTCTTCCTTCACTGTGCAAAACCTTTTCATTTTTATGTGGTCTTAATTGTTTATTTTTATTTTTTACCCCTTGCTTGAGGAGACATATCTGGAAAAATATTGCTACAGCCCATGTCAGAGAAATTACTGCCTTGGCTTCTTTTAGGAATTTTGTGGTTTCAGATTTTACCTTATGTTTTTAATCCATTTTGAGTTTATTTTTATTTAAGGTGTGAGAATGTGGTCCAGTTCCATCTTTTTGCATGTAGCTGTCCAGTTTAACCAACATCATTTATTGAAGAGACTGTCTTTTTCCCATTGGATATTCCTTCCTCCTTTTTCAAAGATTAACTGACCTAATATAATTGTGAGTTTATTTCGGGGCTCTCTATTCTGTTCCATTGATCCATGTGTCTCTTTTTATGCTAATACCATACTGTTTTGATCACTACAGATTTGTAGAATATCTTGACATCTGAGATTGTGATACCTTCAGTTTTGTTCTTTTTCAAGATTGCTTTTGCCATTCAGAGTCTGCTGTGATTCCATACAAATTTTAGGATTTTTTGTTCTAGTTCTGTGAAAAATTGATAAAGATTGCATTAACTCTGTAGGTTACTTTGAGTAGTATGGGTATTTTAGCAATATTTATTCTTTCAATCCATGAGCATAGAATATCGTTCCATTTGTATGTGTCATCTTCAACTTCTTTCATCAGTGTTTTATAGCGTTCAGAGTATGTTTTGTCTTTTTTGATGTTAAACAGTTAAGGAAAAATTATGTCAATATTTCTGGATAAATAATATCTTTACTTTACTACCGTTATATAGTTTAAAAGTGCTTCTGCATGAATTATCCTGTATGATGTCCTTAGCTTCTCCCTGTCTTTTCTTTTTTCAGATTAAGCAGACTAAGAATAATTGAGTTTCCCAAGATTTCTTTTTCATCATTCCACTTTACCTATTCCAAAAAATGCCATGCAATGTGTTTGGAATAGGATAATATAATCTCTGAAAATAAAATAATTTCTATCATTAGTGAATTTGGGAAATAAAAACAACTTAGAGATATTAATACTTGCTAATCAAGGTAAACTTTGAAGAATTTTGCTATGTATAATCTAGTTTGAATAATTCTTTAAATAGATTAGTGAACGTAGGTGAAAATGCTTAGTTACATTCATTTTCATTATTTGGATATGTAAATAATATAACTTGAAGTATACCAATGATCTGGATAATAATTCTGAAAATTCTTCTAATCCAATTAGTAAATTAAAATTAAAATTTCTTATTCCTTTTTTGTAGTATAACATGTCTGGCAGTCTGGGTAAACAAAAGTGGAAATCTTCAGGGAATTAAATTGAGAAAACCCATTAATAAATTGCCATCATGCACATGTAATATTCTGCTATGTTTCTAATAACCTGTAAGCCATAATTTTCTAATGGAATGAAATAACTTTGTCAGAGGCAAAATCAATACTTTCAAAGTACACACTAATGTTCTGTGAAATTAGAAATTGACCTTTTTTCCCTTTAAAAAATAAATACAAGTGGGTTTAGATATTTGGCATATATATAACATTGGAAATAAAAATCTCTTGAATATCTTTGCTGAAAAAAAAACTTCAGATGTTATAAGTATGTTGTTATATGTCTTCTTCCTTACTGATAATAAATTAAAATTATAAATAAAAACTCGATTCTATAAAACATACTTACTAATCAATTAAAACAATTTTTGTTTTAATTTTTTGCCAGCATGTTGCTCAAATTACAGCTTGAACAGACATGATATTTTAAAAAACTAAATGCTGTATTTATCAATGAAAAAGCAACACTATTCTCTTTTATTATTCTTAAAATTCATGCTGTTATTCACTTGGAGTTAAGTATGCATATGAGATCTACTGTCTGATAAGATTTTTTTGTAGAGAAGAAACTAATTGTTGATTATAAATCAAGCTGCTATATTAGCTCTGTGAATAGCCATGTAAACATTTAGCTTTTAAGATATTTTGTATGGGCTCTTATTGAGATTGTTGAGTAAATTCACCCAGGTAGTATTGTGAGGCTCTTACTATGTGCAAGCCATTTGTTGTTCCAGTTGGGGTTGTTTACAAGGAAAGGTGGATGTTTCACATAAAATAGCACAAGAGTTTCTAACTAGTTCCTTGGATCTATCTGCAGATTGACTATTGAATTGGTGCATAGTCAAGATATTTGCTTCTTTGAGATTTCTATTACTACATTCTCTTCCATATTTGTAGCTATGGAAACAGTATAGTATATAATTAAGGGCATTGGATCATGAAGTCCACATGGGTTCAATTCCTAGCTCCACCAGCTACTAGTAATGTGACTCTGGGCAAAGTATTAAAAATCTGGGACATAATTTTTTTCATTGGTGAGTTGGGTTTAAGTGTTCTCACTGGTCTCATGAGAAGATAAAATGAGATGTTGTATTACAAGCACTTAGAACTCTTCTCAGTGGGTAATAAAGTATAGCTCTCAGAGGTTTTTGCTTACATATTCTCACCTTTCTCTCCTTCTAGGTGATGTTAGCTTTGGGGAAATGAAGGAAATATATTCTCCCTCAGATTATGCAGGTGACACCTGAGAACTGCCTTGACTTTTAGGAACACCAGGCTGGATTGATCTCATAAAATAAGAAGTTAAGGGAAGGATGGAAGAGGTATACTGCCGTGAGGAATGTGCAACCTATAGAAGGAACTCAATCATTACTCAAGAATGTGGATCAGTGGGGAGGGGTCTTTAAGGAAGTACCATCAATGTGAGCCCGACATTTTCCTACTCTGATTCTTACCTGGTTCACCTTCTGCCTTCATTTAAGATGCTCTACACTTTCTTTCTGCTTTGTTGTTATTGGTTTTGTTTTGTTTTATTTTTTGCTTACCACTGGAAGTTTACACATTAGCTGGTAATTTGAGTTTTTTTTTTTTGTTGTTGTTGTTTTGTTTTGTTTTTAAAGATTTTTTATTTATTTATCAGAGAGAGAGAGGGGGAGAGAGCGAGCACAGGCAGACAGAATGGCAGGCAGAGGCAGAGGGAGAAGCAGGCTCCCCGCTGAGCAAGGAGCCCGATGTGGGACTCGATCCCAGGACGTTGGGATCATGACCTGAGCCGAAGGCAGCTGCTTAACCAACTGAGCCACCCAGGCGTCCCTAATCTGAGGTTTTTTAATTGGGAGATTTAGGTTCCCTTAAAGAATCCCTTAAAGAATCAGGATTCTTCTGTAAATGGACCTAATTGGAATCAGATTTTTTTTTAGATTTTTATTTATTTGTTTGAGAGAGAGCGAGAGAGAGCACAAGTGGGGTGAAGGGCAGAGGGAAAAGCAAACTCCCTGCTAAGCAGGGAGCCTGATGCAGGGTTTGATCCCTGGGGGACCCCAGGATCATGACCTGAGCTAAAAGCAGAGGATTGACCGACTGAGCCACCCAGGCACTCCGGAATCAGAGTGCCTACAATAGTGCTTCTGTGTTCCTTTATGTTATTGGCAATGACCATCAAAGAAAGATGCTCTGGATAGAAAGCACGAGATGGTTACTTAAGATGAAACCTAAGAAAAAATGTGTCACTATAGAATATTTAGATATGTGACCACTTAATAGAAATGCCATATAGTTTAAAAATTATCTCCTTCCTATGGCCTAGCTGAGGTGCTAGGCCATAGGAAGGAGATAAATACAGACCAGTGAACAAGGTCAACCCCACAATTCTCACAAAGTTATTTTGTAAAAAAAAAAAAAATGATAGTTATGTCTTATCAGTATTTTCACATCTTTTTCTTCAACAAGATTTAGGGCTTCTTATAGGCAGGCATATAATCTTACTTGACCTTGGATTTCCAATGTTTACTACCTGTATGTTGAATGAAGGAATGAATGAACGAGCAGATTTAGGTCCATTTGTCACTGCATGGCTGTGATGAAAGGTCTGTGATGTGGTAAGTCACAAGTGAGTAGAGTCTTACCCAGTGATCTACACTATTCACTTGGAGATACCTGGTACTAATAATTTCCATGAAACAATATTAGATCATTATTGAAGAATAATGCCAAGATTTAATGTATGGCCATCCAAGTGACTTCTCCCTAGGCAAGAATCAAGGCTTTTCCTGAATTGCTACTTTAAAGTGAATTTTAATTCTGATTAAAGTGAAACATGTGCAGGGTTTTAAAACTAAATAACTCTAAATGCCCCTGGCAAAGTAAATTATTTTCAATAATAATTTACGCTCACCAACCCTGACAGATTCTGTCTTTACTGGGATGCACACTATGGGTGGTTTTTAATCCTAAGCTCAATGATCAGATTTGGCCAGGTAACTTGCTTTGGCCTATTAATAAGATGTGAATGGAAGTGATATGTGCCACCTGAGCAGAGGCTTTAAGAGCCATAATGTGGTTCTGCCATCATTCTTTTCCTTTTGCTACAAAGTTGGCCTATCCCAACTGGGGTCTTTTATTTCAACCTTGATCTTGTAATGAAGACAAAGAGAGGAGACACCTGTGGTGAACTTGAGTGGGAAATAACCCCATTCATCTTCTTGTCAACCAATCAGATTTCAGGGTCATTTCTTATCATAGAATAGTTTAGCTAAGCTGTTTGAAACAATGGCTTATAATTAAAGGACCACATAATTTACTGTGAAACCTGGATATTTTTGAGAGCTAAAGGAGGTTTTATGATCAATTTGTGTAAACTGGTACTGTCCAACCAGAGGTTGTGAGGTCATCTTACTTGTAATGGAAGAGAGAGTGTTGCATACAATCATACTGAATCTTTCTTTGATGCTCTTACTCTCCTTTGTTTGAGCCACATTGTTTTGGAGCCTGTAATGCATGAATTTCTCTTTGTTGACTGACTCTCTTATGTGCTGAAGCATATCCTTCAAAAGAGTGCATAAGACGTTCACTTAAAAAGCCCTTTTGTGTCAAAACTGTCTCTATCTTCACACTTGATTGATATTTTGGCTCGGAACAGAATTTTAAGTAGAAAAATATTTTCCCTTAGATTTTGAAGCATGACGCTACTGTGTTTTAGCATTTTGTGTTGCTCTTGTGAGATATGGTGCATTCTCATTTTCCTTCTTTTGTATTGACAGGCTTTCTCTCTCTGGAAGCTTTTAGGATCTTCTCATTATCTCTGACATTATGAAATTCTGAAATGAAGCGTATTCTTTCATTGATTTGGTCACTTGGTTGACTCTTTCAAACTGGAGACTCTTATTTTTGAGTTCTGGGAAAATGTCTTATATTACTTCTTTGAACTATTCCTGCCTGTTCTCTCATTTTAGTACTCCTGCCATTCATTGGCCCCCTAGATCAATTCTAGGGTTTTTTTTTTTTTTTCTTTTTACCATTCTTTTTGTATTTTCTGACTCTATAGTTTTTTGCTCTACTTTCTCAGCAATGTCTTCCATTTTAACTCTCAACCATTTGATTGATTTCTTTATTTTGGATGTTTTATGATGGCAATTTCCAAGAGCTCTTTCTTACTCTCTTATCATTCAATGTGTAGCAATATCTTTTTTGTCTTACTAAAGATATTATTTATAACTTATGTGAAATTTTCTCTACATTTGCTTTGTTTCTGTCTCTTCTATGTTCCTTTCAGCTCTTTGTCTTTGTCTTTTCCTTTCATATTGGAGGCAGGTTGAACAGGAAAGTGTTAACTTAGTAGGCCTACATTAAATCCAGCAAATTTCAAAGAAAGGCCCATTTTCAAGACTGGTTCTTGGTTCTTGGTTGGCTGGAAGGCAAATTCTAACCCTTGGAGAATAAGATTGAATTTGTATGCCTGATAAGATTGATTTTTACGTTTGAGGCCTTGGGCCACACTATACCACTGTAATCCAGTAGTTTTTGCTAACAATGTGATTTATGATGAATTTCTGGTTTTATTCTGGAGGAGGGAGGCTGAAGTCTGAGTAGCTGCGGTCAGTCATACAGGTACTGTTTGCCTACATGACTCACATCCAATGAAAACCCTGGACACCAGGGCTCAGGTGAGCTTCTCTGGTTGGCAACATTTTACATGTATCATATATCATTGCTGGGAGGCTTAAATGCATTCCTATATGACTCCACTAAAAGGGGAAACTTGGAAGCTTGTATCTGGCTTTTCTTTGACTTTACTCTATGTACATTTTCCTTTTACTGATTTTAATCTCTATCCTTTTATTGGAATAAAATAGAATGAGGGGTATAACAGCTTTTCTAGTCCTGTGAGTTTTTCTAGTGAATCTCTGAGTCTGAGTGGTTTTAGAGAACACCATCATAAAAGTGATTCTTAACAAACTCTTCATATTTTTACATAAGAACTAGAATGCACAGTGAATTCTCAGAACATGAAGACAGGGTTTGTTTATTTCATTATAGGGCAATGGTTTGCAAAGTATAGTTCAAGGACACCGAGGTCTCAGAGAAACTTGCAGGGAGTTTGCAAGGTCAAAGTATCTTCATATTCATATTAATAGCAGGTTTTATCTGCCTTTTTGCTAGTGGTGTCAAACGCTGATGCATAAAACTGCTGAAGGCTTTGCCATGAACAAAGGAAATGGCACCAAGTTATGACAGTATTCTTTACAACCACATGCTGTTTTAAACATATGCTAGTTTCACTTAAGGTTGACCTTAATGAAACAGTAAATCTTCTAAAGGAAGTACAATCTTTTCAGATTTTGTGTGAGAAAATGTCAAGTATGCCTAACAGCGCTTCTGCTGCAGACTGTAATTCAGTGGCTGTTCCAAGGAAAAGCATTAATGCAGTTGTTTCAGGTGAGAATTGAAATCACCATTTTCTTTTTCATGGAAACCATTTCTACTTGACTGACAGGCAAACTATGGTTATTCAGGCTTGGGTATTTGGCAGACATAGTTTTAAAAATGAATTAAGTGAGCCTGTCACTTTAAGAAAAACAACTGACAATATTTATTGCCAATGATAAAGTTCAGGCTTTCAAGAAAAATCAGAAATTTGGAAAACTTGTATTGTCCACTGGGAGCTTGACAGCTTACCGATAGTTACAGAATCTTCTTTTGAGATCAATGGTAATATTAATAAATGTGATTTCTTTTGTATAATGGAATGTGTCAACATTTGGAAGATCTGTATAATTCACTGAATAAAGATTTTTGAAATGATAAAAGCATGATGTTACAAAATCATGCATGGCTAGGAGATACTTTCAAAGTGCAAGATCGACCAATGGGCTTCAATGGCACAGAGTACAAAAAGTTCATTGACATGGTTTCAGATTCTGCCTTGCAATTAACTTTAAGAAATGACTGCTTTTCAAGTTGTGATATAGTCTCAATCCATAATTATCTGAAAAGGCTATTAAAATACTCTTCCATTTTCCAGCTATATATTTGCATGAGGCTGCATTTTCTTCATAAACTTAAAACGAAACAACATGTTGCAAGGATTTAAATGCAGAAGCAAATATGAGAACCCAGATGTATTTTATTATGGCAGTCATTAGAGAGGTTGCCAAAAATACCACTCTTCCACTAAATCTTTTTTTTTCATTTTGTGTAATTGGTAATTTTCCATAAAATATATTATTTATGTTATGTAGGAGGTTTGCATTGTTATTTTAAAATGAATTAATGAGTATTTAAAAAAATTCCTAGTTTCATTTCTAAAATGGTAAAAATTTGCAAAACAAGAACTCTTCAGCACCTTCAGTTATTTCTATAAGTATAGGGAGAGGCTGGGACAAAAAATTTGAGAATTCCTGTTATAGGACCTACAGGTGGGAGCTGGTCTTTTCATTCGAATGCCCCCAATGGTATTTTTTGTAGGCGCATTTTCCCCTCAAATTGTTCATTTTCTTCCAGGAAAGAATCCCTCACTTTCTTGATTTTGGGCTATATGATGGCATTTGGGGAGTAAGTCAGAGGAAGGGGTTTGCAAACCCCTCAGTTCACCATGCAGACTTTAAGTTTATTCCTAGTTTTCCTCCTGTGCCACACTCCTCTCCTCCATTTTCTGATGGCCTTGACTGTGAGGCCTTCCTGACCGTATGTCTCTAAAGAATAATTTCTGCCCTTCTTTCGGGGATGCTAAGTAGATGGGCAGCTCACTTTTTGTTAGCGTTCTCCTCCTCCCCTGCTCTGTTACAGCCACTGCTCCATCTACTTTAATCTTCTAAAAAGTGGTGCTTTCTTGGATTCTGCTGGATTACTGCCTGGTATCTTTTTATGTTTAATAATGGCGCCCTCAAAGGACATCTGTGTCCTGATCTCTGGAAACTGTGATTATTTCCTTCTGTGGCAAAGACTTTGCAGGTGTGATTGAGTTAGAGCTCTTGAAATGGGAGATTATCCTGGACATCCAGGTGCTTTCTAGATGCAATCACAAGTATCCTTAGGGACATGTGGCCACAGAGGCAGAGATCAGAGTGATGAAGTCCTAAACCAGGGAATGCTAGTGGCCGCCAGAAACTGGAGGAGACAAGGAACAATTTTCCTCTAGAGCCTCCAGAGGCCCCCTGACATCTTGATTCTGCCCAGTGATATTGGTTTTAGAATTCTAGCCCTTAGAATTGTGAGGGAATTAGTTTCTTTCATTTTAAGTCACCAAATCTGGGATAATTTGTTATAGCACTCAGCTTCAGGAAACTAATACAAGGCATAGGGTTTTTTGCATGCTTCCATGTCATTTTAGCGGGGGGTTGAACAATAGGCTAGGTAAATGCATGTGGTCTATATATGCCAGGCATAACTGAAGCTTTTCAGTGAGTTTCTAACTGTGGTGAAGATGAGACAAGGAGGGGAGAGTGGAAATTTTGCCAGAATAGAAATTATCCTGATGCATTGGATGACTCAGATGTCTCTGTGGGAGGGGTGGGGGGCTAGATTTCAGTCCCTTCCTTTTCGGATTTGCAAGAAAGGAAGCATGTCCAAATGGCTGTAACTTATCTGGAATTTTTAGAAGTAGCCAACAAAAAAGCATGAATTCTTGATTCAGTCCTAGAACTTGGGGGTCAGGGGCAGGGAGGATGAGTAACAGTCCACACTTTACTTTATTGTTCTGATGCAGGAACTTTCACAACTCTCCACTTGAGCCTCTGATTTCTTTGTGAGACTTCGTGCAGTTTAAATAAAGGAAGAGGAATTGCCGCTTCCCCATCTTTTCCCATGTTTGATGCTAATGATGCTTCCCACTTCTGTTGTCTGGATGTGAGCCAGAGGGTACAGAAAGCTGAGAGAGGGCATGGCTGAGAACAGCACAGTGTGAGCATCCCAGGGCCAGCAGAGACACTGAATGATAGAAATGGGCCCTGGAAGATGGGTGTTCTTCCACAGAAAACAAACATTTAGGTAGCGCTTACGAAAAGTAAAGCTCCATACCATAGCCTCTTTTGGAGCAAAGGGTAACCTTCACCATGTCCTTGCTCTTATAAGAGTAATCACGAGACACAAGAAATTATAATGTATTAGTAAGGTATGTTCCTGAAGGAATGATTTCCACATTTCTTGAATTCCTGGAAATAACAAGAATTAAGGCAAAAAAAAAAAAATCTAGAATTTATAACAAAATCTCTAAAAAGGCTAACTATTATTGAAATTTTCTTGATACATTATTAAAGAAATAAATGGCAGAATTTAAAACAAAATTGGGACCCAGATACTTTCTACAGATTAGATTTTTTCTTTTCTTTGCCTGACAAGAGTTGCTTGGGAATTTTTAGTGATATATGTATAGGTTTTAAAGATAATGATGAATAAGAGATGACAAATAAAACCTAAATTGACAGGGTAAGCCGAATAAATAGAATTATAATAGACAGAAGCAAGAAAATGACCATTTTAGGCAGCATGCCCGCTGGGCTGTAATTAGGTCTAATGCTGTTGTTTCTGGTACTTCATATGCTGCTGGTGGTCAGTGAAAGTTTAAAACACAATCAGAAACATATTCTGCAGTAATAAATTTTACTTCTGCTGCACAGAGATATGAGTATACAAATTACTGCCCACTAATTCAAAAAACCACTTCTCCTCAAATGACTCCCCTTAACCCACGCATTCCAGCTTCTTGACAACACTGAAAGAATTCTTTAATATCAAGGACTGCATTTCTTGAAAATTTACAGAATATCGGATAAGCTGATTATTGCTCATAATAAAAGTAGGAGAGAAAGGTTGGGAAATAGAAGGTGGGGGGAATCATAGATGAATAATGCGTGAGTAATTATAAGGGCTTCAGTTAACAGATGGCTAGAGGACTAAGTACTATTTTTAGAGAATTCACAAGTTCTTCTACTGTTGGCCTTATTCCAGAAAGATCTTAAGTTTACAGATACTTGCCCCTGTGTATATGCTCATGAGTATGTATGTGTGTGTGTGGAGGGGGAGAAGCAAGATAATATAGTTTTAAAGAAAAATAGACAAAAGGAACACAAAGTCGTGGCTATTAAATGGAGAAAGAAGGGCACCTGGGCACCTCAGTCAGTTAAGTGTCCAAGTATTGATTTCAGCTCAGATCATGATCTCAGGGTTGTGAAATCAAGCTCCATGGTGGGCTCTGTTGTAGGCACAGAGCTTGCTTAAGATTCTCTCTCTCTCCCTTTCCATATGTCCCTCCCCCCACCTAAAAAAAGAATAATAAAATAAAATAAAATGGAGGAAGAAATAACATTGACTTTAGAAAATGCCAACCACCAAGACCCACCAAGGTTCTCAAGTTTGTTTCTGACATTCTAGGAGCTATTCAGAAAAGAGGTGTATGGAATCAGTGATATCTAAGATACAACATATTTTTGGCTCTGGAGGTTCAGAAGTATCACTGAAGCTGGAGACAGACAGGTATTTCCCGAAGGCTTCTTGGAGATGGCACTGTGTGATAAAATGAATGATGTTCTCAACAGAGTTCTTCTGTAGTGTAGAAATACATTTCTGAGAGTTGATTATCTAGGCTTCAATCTAGGTCATTGGCATCACACCCGACAACAATTCAGCAAAATCATTCCTGGCAGGGGCTGTTCCATTACAAACCATGCACACAAGCCATGTATACACTTGGAGGGAAGAACCAGAATGTGTTTCTGAGGCAGAAGTGTTCTGGAAAGGAGCCGGTAGAGATGGCTGAGTTCACACTGCCTTTGTGGACCTTCATGTTTCTTCAGAGCTTAGGAGTCAAAGATGACTAAATGTATTTTCTTATACAGAAAAGGAGATGGCAGGGGCACCTGGGTGGCTCAGTGGGTTAAGCCTTTGCCTTCTGCTCAGGTCATGATCTTAGGGTCCTGGGATTGAGCCCTGCATCCAGCTCTCTGCTCAGCAGGGAGCCTGCTTTACCCCTGTCTCTCAGCCTACTTGTGATCTCTTTCATTCTGTCAAATAAATAAATAAAATCTTAAAAAAAAAAAAAAAAAGGAAAGAAAAGGAGATGGCTTTCTGCACAAAAGCAAGAAAGTGGAAAAGCCTGAGGCTAACTATATACCTGTAAGAAGCCTGTAATTGCTTCTTTCTTCTTTAGTCCGATACATTCAGATGTAGACCTAGAACTGGTTCTTTCTCCTCTGGGTGAGTGGGTAGTTATACAAACACAGGCTCATAGAGTATGGATAAAATCCAAATATCCCCAAGACAATTCCCACTGGGGTCTATCCAGAGCCACCCACATTGCACAATGCCAGAGGGGACCATTTAAATGGAATTTTATGTAACTGTCCAGGGGACCTGGAATTATACTACCTAGAAGCTCTAGGAGGACTTTTTGCCAAAGGGCAGATGGCAGAGTTCAATTTTTCCTCCATTTCAAGCAAAGTAGAGCACACACTGCTGTTGGGAGAGGGTTGATGGTGCTACCCAAGTGAGAGGAGTCTCTGTTGTCAAGAAAATAGACAGCACTTCCATGAAGAGATAGTGGAGATGCAACAGCAGCACAGACCAGGGTCAGGCCTAGTTGCTATAGGCTTTGTTGGGGGATGGTCATTAGACCTTCCCATAAATATAATTTTCAAAAAGTTAAAAGCATAACTCATACAAATATAAATAGCTCTCAACAGTCTCATTCACCTCATCAATTAATGAAGGAACCAGTAAGATAGAAAGTTGATTGCATGTACATTTTGAGAAACTGGGCATTTATAGGAAAATTAGTAAGAAAATGTTTGAATCAGCTTGTTAACTTAGATTGGCAACTGGTTAATGGCCTGACCTGCAATAAACTGTAACATGGGGGTTAGTTTTTCTACCAGATAGAAATCATTTGAATAAAATTTCTTAGTATTCCTTTTATAGAATGAATTGGGTGTACTCCTGACTCTTACCAACACATGCTAGGCATCCCAATCACAGCTGAGCTCATTTAGCATTGGGATGCTGTTGGGTTTTTAATATTAGTTTTTATTAATTTTATCCTGAATGTGTACACAAAATATTCTAGGTAGGAGAGAGATTTTAAAAGTGTGTCAGCTCCTTATGCCCCAGAACTCATCTCTGAGGCAATGTGATAAAAGGCCAAATAATCCTACTTGAGTAACTGGACAATTCATAGGTGAGAGACAAGGAAAATTATTTTTCTCTGCTTCTAATGAGGGAAGGAGGCAGCTGTTCCCCTCCCCTCCTGTCTCCTTAGAAACGTAACGGCCCAAATCCTCACTCCAACCCTTTGGTTTATAAATAAAATCTCTCCAGGAGCCAGAATGCCCTGTCTGTCTTGGCTTTTACCACCAAGAGATGTCTGCAAGTGCTGGGGCTCCTTCCTCCTTGAAACGTAAATACTTAGGGAGATAGCACTCCAGTCTGGGCTCTAACCATTTGGGGTCTTTTTGGATCAGAGCAATTAGCTCCTTCATTAGGGAAATAAATGGTTGCAGATAATCCTTATGGTATGTGAAAGATGTTTCTAGGAGAAAGGAAAGCAATTTTTCCCCCCAAGATTTTTCTGTCTTTATATTGCATATATTCCTATGTCTCAGGAAGCTAGGGCATTTTTTGTGGGAGCAAATATTGTAGGCCAGTGTTTCTTAAAACGTGGTCTCTAGACCAGCAGTATCAGCATCACGGGGAAATTTTTAGAAATGCAAACTTTCAGACATTATTATATTCCACCGACCTGCTGAATTAGAGACTTTGGGGTGGGTCGGGCAATCTATTTAATGAGCCCTCCGGGTGATTCTGATACAGGCTGCAGTTTGAGAACCACTGCTGTGTGGCAGATGCTCTTGTAGCAGTCCCAATAATCCTCTTCATTTCCTACAGCTGTCTCTGTCCCACCTACCCGGCATTGTTGATTCCTTAGCAGTGAACAGAGTCTACCTGCTGCCATGGTGGGTCTATTCTCATTAGGGTGGGTTTGGTAGTAACCTGAGAAGTAAAATTGTATGTAGGAAGCAAGCATTTTAGTAGAATAAGGTAATGAGATTCCTGTTTCTGAAGGGGCTTGCAGATTTGGTGAAAAACTACCTGTTTAGAACAATTAAACTGTGGACACCTGAACAGCAGGGGGCTGGCCTCAAAGACTGAACTTATTTTTTTTCCTTTTCTTCAGTTTCCTCAAGGTAAACAATATCTGGGGGACTAAGTAATAAGACTGTTTCCTGATTATAGAGCAAGTGAGCAAATCAGTCCTTGTAGACCAACCATGCAGAAAGCACATTCCGTATATTTTAATTTATATTGCACCAGTACATTTAGGAAACGACACTGACTACTTTTACGTGCTTCAGAGATGTTTATACGCTCTTAATTGGTTGGAATCTGGTGTCATCAGTTTCTCTTGATATTAGAATTTTTAAAGGTGTTCATTGCTGTCTGCCACCTGATTTCTCATACCTTCACAGGGGAGACATCAGAATCCCCACTATCCGCAAACAGTGTTTTCTTTTACACAAAAGTGGGCTCAATCTTAACAGTGAGGACTCTCCGATAAGAGAGAAACCCCTTCTTTGCTCAGGCAATCTGTCCTTCTGGAAAATTAGCAAATGATATCAGATCATATAACATTCCATCTCTAAAGTCCCCAGATGATCTCTTGAAATTCCCTTGCAGCTTTATGAACCTAAGCAAATAGAACATGTGGGATCAATTACAAACATTTCCAAAATTCTTGTTATATTTCCATGAGCATAAATCTGATTTGCTTGGCTTTGTGACAAAGATCATAAGAATTACTCCACAACAGAGAAGAAACACATCGTAAGGAAAACATAATTACCAGCATGTGTGTTTCCATGAAGCTGAATTCATGTTAACCTAAGAGCAAATGTGACATAAGAAAAATGTGACAGGGGTGCCTGGGTCGCTTAGTGGGTTAAGCCGCTGCCTTCGGCTCAGGTCATGATCTCAGGGTCCTGGGATCGAGTCCCACATCGGGCTCTCTGCTCAGCAGGGGGCCTGCTTCCCTTCCTCTCTCTGTGATCTCTTCCCTTCCTCTCTCCTACTGTGATCTCTCTCTGTCAAATAAATAAATAAAATCTTTAAAAAAAAAAAAAAGAAAAATGTGACAAAGGAAAAAAAAAGATCTAAATTTAGAGAAGACTGTGTTACTTAAAATTAAAGAGGGAATAATCCAAGTTAGTATGAATACTAACACATGAACCATAAATGCTCCAGAAATAGAGAATATTTCCTCATTTCTTATAATACACGAGCGTCGCTCACTTTCATAAGTGGAATTGCTTTTATGGATTGCTGACTTTTCCTTGCAGTCCTCTACTCTGTTGCTTCTGAGACTGGTGTGGAAGGAGCAGTCATTACTTCAAAACTGCCAATGTTTATCCAGGTTTCTGTGGCCCTTTTGTTGAAGCTTTCAAAAGATGTTCTAAGCACGAGTCTCCAAATATGTGCAAAATACACAAAAATTTTTTTTTTTCCTTTCCTTTTGAGGGCTTGATCTGGAGAGGGCAATTAGAAAAACAGCTTGGAACTTCCCTAGAAAGGGAACCTCTCTATATGATGACTCACTCAGTTGTCATTTCTCCTCCTACTTTCTTTTTTCTGGCATTTTCTTTGATTTTGAGACTGTTCAATACACGGAATTATGGAGAATCACTTTAGCTCTTTAGTTTAAGGGGACTTTTTGGGTTGGTTTGATTGGCCCACAGTACCAGAGAAGAATAAATGCTGGGACATTCTTTATCAAATGCTCTGTGTAGGGAGAGGTGGTCTGGCCATACCTCCTTCAAGACAGAGAAAGTCAATTAACATTTCTGTGTAACGTGGTCCTGCTGGGTAGGAAGGCGTACTGTGCCATGGTGCTTTACCCAAATGCATACCCAGCTACGCTGTCTCCCACTGGGAAAGCATTACAAGGATTAGCAGTCCTTTAGATCATATGCACTTGTAACTGCTGTGCTGTGATATTCCCTTCACTCATTCCAGCCTGGCCCAGATCTGTTCTAAGGGCTCTGGGCTTCTTCCTTGAAGATTTTCTTTTTTAACCAAGCCTAAAATCCCTTTTCATTTAATGAGGCTGGTACAGACATTCCGTGTGTGTGTGTGTGTGTGTGTGTGTGTGTGCTCTTTCCATGGTTCTGGCTGAGTATTCACATGCATCCCTTCCAGCACCCTTTGCTTTCTGTACCCAAAGATAGAACGTAGGAACTTTATGTTTTAACGGTCTAATATCTAATCATCACAAGGGGGAAATAAACAGGATAATAACATAAGCAAACTCCAAGAAGTTAAAAGTGGCTAGGAAATCTGTCAACGTTTCTTGGTTCTTCTTGGTCCTTTGTAATCCTCTCTTTTTCTGATTGCCTGCCTTGAAAACCAGTCCCTTTGCAGCACAAGCCGAGTCTTGGTATCTTATGTGCTAAGGACCCAGAAAACAAGTCCCGACACAGCAAAGGAATGAAAGATGTTGGCTACAGGATACATTTTACTGAAAACAAGCTCAGCCAAAGGGTGGAGGAGACACAGATTTGGTTATACAATTGATTTCTAAAAATTAACTTAAGTCTCCCGTAGTCGGATTTCTTAATTAAAGCAGAGCTCAGAAAATGGAAAGCAAATTCCATTTTTTTTACTGCCACAGAGCAGAATGTAACCCTGCCTCGCAGCTAAAAATACAGGGCTGAGATGATTGCGGAGGATCTCTTTGTAGATTCAGTACCGTCATAACGAAGATTTACAAACACCACATTCTATACCGCCCCAGGATCACCGGGATGATCATCTTCCTGTCTGCTCCATTGTCCTCCTGCCTCATGTAATTTGTGTACTTGTGCGCTGTATTTATCTTTCCTTTCCAGCTTGTCCCGTTTCAATGTCTTCTGCAAATATGTTTCTCTGCGATTGCCCGGCGCTCAGTGATAGGTCCCAAACCTCACATTGTGCTCTTCTTTAGGAAAGAAACTAACGCTAACTATAAAGTTAACTATAGCACAGTAAACCATCCACATTTTATGGTTCTAAGTTTTTATTCTTGGCAAGAGAAATATGCTTGGTAGCTAATTTTACATCAGGCTGCAACCCAAGAGTTTGTGTCTGACAGCTTTAAATAGAGAAAATGAGTATTTTTAAAACAACCCAGCAACTATTGGTATGAATCAAGTAATTTTGGGCTACAAATGGAGAGTGAGTAAAATCTACTCTATTCTGTAATTTTGTTGCAACTACCTGCTCCTGACATGCAAAGAAGACTGGGTATTAAATTTAGAACACACACTTTTTTAGCTGTGACGGTGCCTTGGAGACCTCTTCCTCACCTACACTGCAGCAGTGAGAGGAGAGTTCTTGCACCGAGTTTCTCTCTGGCTTTCTGGAGTACCAGGCTGCGTAGGACGGGGAAGCAGGAGGAAGCAGGAAGGACCCAAGGTTGAGGTTGATGTCCTGTCCTAGGACCTACCGGCCAGGCTATTCTTAAGATTAAATGAGACATGCGTGTAAAATTGATAGCACGAAACTGGCTCCTCCTACTCAGCACATGTTATACCATCATTATTATTGGCTGTGTCCTTGGGTCATAAGTGCTCTGAGTCTCAGTTTCTTCATCCGCAGATCCAGAATGCATGAATCCTAACTTCATCACTGTTAGGTTGTAAGGACAAGGGCACGCACTGAGTGTGGGTGCAGAGTCCGTCCTCACTATCTGTTGGTTCTCTTTTCTGAAGAGCCCGAAAGTGTAGCCCCAGAAGTGTAGCTCTTCTGGGCTGGCTCCAAAAATGTTGCCACGTAACCACGTCATTGGTAGGATGTCAGCGGGAAGCAACTTTATTTCATTATTTATTTTTACTTTGTCCTGGAGCCTTTTCTGTCTGATGTTCTGGTTGCCAGAAGGCTGGTGGTGGGTTGGGGTGGGGTGGGAGGGTGGGGAGGTAGGCAAAAATAGGTGAAGGGGCTTTAGAGGTACGAATTTCCTGTTATGAAGTGAATAAGTCATAGGGTTAAAAAGTACAGCATAGAGAAATGTAGTCAATAATATTGTAATAACTTTGGTGACCCATGGTAACTATACTTATTTTGGTGAACATTTCATAATGTATATAATTGTCAAATCATTATATTGTATACTTGAAACTAATATAATATTATTTGTCAACTGTACTTCAATTAAAAATTTTAAGAAATGAAAAAGAACAAGCTCAGTTTTGTTCCATTTATTTCAAGAGGGAATAAAAGCCTGACCTACACATTAAAATTTACAAGACATAAATAAGAAAGTGATTATTCTAGTTACAAAACACACATCTTAAATTCTTTAAGTTATAAATTCTAGGTCTTAATTAAAAGTTTGTTTAAATATCATTAATTATTTCACAGAGGCCAGAGAAATAACTAAATTAAAAATTTCTCTCAGGAGACATGCCTAAGAAGATCAATAAGAAACTTGAAAAATCTCTAGAGTAGAAGGGACATGTAAGTCAGGAGAAATAAAATGCATTTCTTTTAAAAGGCCCATATATTTAGAAAAACCATATATACGGGATGCCTGACTCAGGCATCCCGTATATATATCCCTGAGTCAGGCATCCCGTATATATGGTTACCTCAGTCAGTTATAGGTCTGCCTTTGGCTTAGGTCATGATCCTGGGGTCCTGGGTTCGAGCCTCTCATCAGGCTCGGCTCTCTGCTCAGTGGGGAGCCTGCTTGTCCTCTCTCTCTGTCAAATAAAATTAAAAAATCTTTACAAAATATTTTTAAAAAGGAAAGAAAAACCCTATATATCTTATGTAGGTAGATTAGTATAGTTTTTCTCCTAAACATTATGATGGGGTGAGAAAAAAACCTTACTAAATGATGCAATCTTACTTCCCCATGCCTTACCATGCAATCTACTATGGCCATTTGTTCACTGACCATCACTCCATCACCCTTTCAAAATTCCTGACATAACACATACCACTTTCTGATTTATCCGGTCTTCCTTACCCCCAGATAAACTGTACTTTTTTTTTTTTTTTTAAAGATTTTATTTATTTATTTGACATAGAGAGAGATCACAAGTAGGCAGAGAGAGAGAGAGAGAGCAGGGGAAACAGGCTCCCTGCTGAGCAGAGAGCCGGATGCGGGGCTGGATTCCAGGACCCTGGGATCATAACCTTGAGCCGAAGGCAGAAGCTTTAACCCACTGAGCCACCCAGGCACCCGTACGTTTTTGTTTAGTAGAGTTTTGCCAAAGCCTAGAATAGTGGTTGGCCCACAGAAGCTGTTCAATGAGCATTTGTTAGATGAGCAAATGGAGTTAATGCTTATCCTTACTAGACTTCTTGATTTATCTTCAAACCTTTATCGAATTCTCACCACCTATTTAGTATTGTGCTACACGCTGAAATTTCAAGATGAATGAATAACAATCCCTGCATGGAAGGAGCTACACATTTAAACAAGTACTGACAATATGTTGGGAGGAACATATGTTTGGGAAAGTCATTTTGTCTCTCTGGGCTTTAATCTTTTCTGGTATAAGGTAGGAGTATCAAACCAGATGATCTTAATAGCTTTTCTCATCTTATGAAATATGTATTGTGTGTATGATGTGTGCACACAAATGTTCCTTACTTATTGTTTCCACACTGAAAGAAATGAGTGCCAGGAACTGGGAATAGGCTGGTTGTTGGTTTGTGATCAGTAAGGAGCCTGGGCCCCGCAAAACTGCAGATGTTTCAGGAAAACCAATCTCTAGTTTTAATCCAGATGTAATCCAATCCAGGGGTAAGCCGATTAGAAGAAACTTTTGTGATAAGTGCAATACAATGATAAGTCCAAATAAGTATAGGAAAAGAAACTGAAGTTTATTGGTTAACATTTAATTGGTAATTTTTGTTCGTCTTTTAAGTATACAAGAAATCTATGAATCTACAATCAACATAAAAGTATAGGAAAAAAGCAAAAAAAGACCTTTTTTTCTTTCGATTTTTGAATAGCATTTAATGGATGATGCGGTGTATTTGTCTTCCTTGCTGCAAAACAATATTACCCGAAGCTTAATGGCTTGAATCAAACACACATCTATTGTGTCCCAATTTCTGTGGGTCAGCAGTCCAGGCGAGGCTTGACAGGGCTGCTGCTCTGTCTCTCACAAGACGGCAATCAAGGTGTGAGCTCTGATAGTGGGTAAACACCAACACACCACTGGTCCCAGCTTTCCTGGGGCTGAAGCCCTAGTGACACTAAATGCAGGATATACTATCACAGGTGAGAGGACACAGAGTGGTCCCTCCGGTGAGGACGCTGGCTGCTGTGAATGGTCATGTAGAGCACAGGGTGACAAAGGACATGTTGGGCATCCAAGCTACAACTAGGCCAGGCTCCGTCTTGTTCTCTCTACATCTGCTACTCTCCCTCTTCCTCCTTCTTTTGCAGAAGGCCTTCTTCACTACCATCTCCCACTTCCTGTCCTGAATTGAGGATTTTCTGTGTAGCCTTCCAGATGTTTTTCTGTGTACATATATCCGTGCCTGTGAAAATATGTAGGTTCTTCTGGGGAATTTTATATTGTATATGTTTTCTGATTTTTGCTTTTTTCCCCACATATAAACATATTTTGGGAACCCACAAGGGTAAATAGATCCATCTCATGCTTGTTATCTATGGTATTATACTCAAAGTAGCTGTATCATTAGCCATTTTTCTATCGAGGGATATAAAGGTTGTTTGCTATTCACTTTCTCAAACAATGTTTCAGTGATGATTGATTATACAGGTATCTTGTGCCTGTTTCTGAAGAATGGATGCCTTGAAGTGATCAAAGGGAAGGCATCTTTAAAATTTTAGAGGATACCGGGGCACCTGGGTGGCTCAGTGGGTTAAGCCTCTGCCTTTGGCTCAGGTCATGATCCCAGGGTCCTGGGATCGAGCCCTGCATCGGGCTTTCTGCTCAGTGGGGAGCCTGCTTCCTCCCCTCTCTCTGCCTGCCTCTCTGCCTACTTGTGATCTCTCTCTGTCAAATAAATAAATAAAATCTTAAAAAAAATTTTTAGAAGATACTGTCTTATGACCCTCCCAAAAGACTATGCTAATCTGCATCTCCACTACTGGATATAACAGTACCCATTTGTTTATACTCCAGCCAACCCTAGATACCATCAGTCTTTTACATTTATAGATTAAAATTTCAATCATATTTCTGTTCTAATTTATGTTTAGTTTGGAGTCTTCTGATCCTTAGCAAGGCAAAACATCTTTCTATTTATTTGGCTATTTATTTGGTATTTATTGGCTAGCTATATAAATTTTTTTTTATAAATATAGTTTCTTTTTTTTTTTTAAAGATTTTATTTATTTATTTGACAGAGGAAGACACAGCAAGAGAGGGAACACAAGCAGAGGGAGAGGGAGAAGCAGGCCTTCCTAAGCAGGGAGTCTGATGTGGGGTTCAATCCCAGGACCCTGGGATCACGACCTGAGCCAAAGGCAGATGCTTAACAACTGAGCCACCCAGGTGCTCCTATCGGCTATCTATATAATTCTTCACTGAATTCCTTCTTTCATCATTTCCTCTTTTTCTGTTGGGCAGGTTATGTTTTATTGATTTTTAAAAACTCTTAAAATTTTATTACTATTAATCTTTTACACATTATATATGTTGGAAAGATTTCCTTTGGCTTATTGCTTATTTTTATTTTCAAACATATTACTTGCTACTCAAAAGTGATGAGGTAGTAGGGAAGAGTGGCTCAAATGATCTCGCTGTTTAGTATGACAAGATATTCTGGGTTCATCTTGTATATTTCCTTCCCTGGACCCAGAATCAACCATTTCTCTAAGGCAGCTTTATAAATAATAAAACTGATGCTTGTTTTATTAGCTCTTTCTTGCTCTTTGTATTTTTTCCTTTTAAAATTATTTTGTAGTAAAACAGAGAAAACCACATAAAACAAATACAGTTAGTGAACTTTGTGGACACCTTTGTGACCATCACCCAAGATCAAGAAATACAACATGTGCCTCCCATATGCATGGACCCAATTACAACCACCTCCTTCCAACAACAACAACAACAACAACAACAACAACAACAACATTATACTACTATTACCACCTTGTTGAATTAAAAAAAAAATCGTTTTTGAGGTGCCTGGGTGACGCAGTTTGGTTAAGCATCTGCCTTTGGCTAAGGTATGATCTCAGGGTCTTGGGATCGAGACCTGCTTCAGCCTCCCTGCTCAGCTGCTCACTGGGGAGACTGCTTCTGCCTCTATGTCTGCCCTGTCACCCCTGCTCGTGTTCTCTATCTCTATCTCAAACAAATAAACCTTTAAAAAAATAACATTAGTATGCATTGCTAGACTCTGTAATTTAGTCATGCCAGCTTTTTAAGAAACTGGATATATCATTCAAATTTTTTAATCCACAAATCCCATCTTCAGTTTTTGCTTTTTCTTACCACTTCATCTGTGGAAAGAGCTGATTTGTCTGACCTGTAGAATTTCCCACAGTCCAGATCCTAAGTGATTGCATGCTCATGGTGCCTTTGAACACATGTTTCTATCTTCTATGTTTCTTATAAATTGACAGCTGGATCCAAAGCTTAGAAATCTGGAACTAGTCAGAAATCCAGCTCAGTCCCCTTGATGGGACTATTCATGGGGCTGTATTCTGTCATCAAGAGGCATATGATATTTGGTTGTCTCTTTTTTCTGATGGTAATAACCACTGGTACTTATGCCTAGATCCATTAATACATTGAAGGTTGCCAAACGATAGTATTCAATTTTATGATTTATTTTCCATTTATTAGCTGAAATACTAATATAAAGAGATGCTTTCCTTCATGTACTACTTGATTATCCAGTGATGTACTTTGTACAGCAAAGGAATCCGTAATACTTGATTCTTTCCATTTATTTAACATTTTTTTCAGATAAAGGTTTTGCTCCCTACCATCTTCCAAAGGTATCAGATTCTTTTTTTTTCAGATTCATTTTAAATATTATCGCGAACTAATGGGTTTAAGTATATTTGATGGGTTTCAATCCACTGTAATTTCTCTCCTCATGAAGTTCAAATTTTCCTAATTGTGGCCAGTGAGAGCCTCTGCAAATTGCCTTTGGTGTCCTTTGATATGACCCTAGTCTTAGATCACAACCTTGTTATTTGGAATGGGCATTAATTTTCTATGGCTGCTATAAAAATTACTACAAATTTGGTGGTTCTAAACAACACATAATTATTTTTTTTAATAGTTCCGAGGTCAGAAGTCTAATTTTTTTTTTTTTTTTTTACTGGATCAAAATAAAAATGTCAGTAGGGTGATTCTCTCTCCAGTGGCTCTTTTGGAGAACCACATTTTCTTGCCTTTTCCAGCTTCTAGAGGAATTCCTTGTATTCCACGGCTTGTGTCCCCTTCTGCCTGCTTCAAAGCCAGTAGTATGTCATCTTGCTTCAGTTTGCACATTACCTTCTCTCTTCTGTATCTAATTTCCCTCTTACAAGGACATTTTAAGTTATATTTAAGGTCCTCATAGGTAATCCAGGTTAATCTCCCCATCTCAAAAATTTTAACTTAGTCCTTCTTGCAAAGTCTCTTTTGTCATATGAGGTAACAACCACAGGTTGTTACCTCAAAATATCTAAGACTAGATATTTTGTTTTTAACTTTTTGAGGAACCTCTATACTGTTTTCCACATGGTTACACCAGTTTGCATTCCCACTAGTGGTGCACAAGGATTCCTTTTCCTCCACATTCTTTTCTTTTTTTTTTTTTAATTTAATTTAATTTTATATTTTTTTTAAGTATAATTTTTTATTTTTTATAAACATATATTTTTATCCCCAGGGGTACAGGTCTGTGAATCACCAGGTTTACACACTTCACAGCACTCACCAAAGCACATACCCTCCCCAATGTCCATAATCCCACCCCCTTCTCCCAAACCCCCTCCCCCCAGCAACCCTCAGTTTGTTTTGTGAGATTAAGAGTCACTTATAGTTTGTCTCCCTCCCAATCCCATTTTCTTTCATTTATTCTTCTCGTACCCACTTAAGCCCCCATGTTGCATCACCACTTCCTCATATCAGGGAGATCATATGAAAGTTGTCTTTCTCCGCTTGACTTACTTCGCTAAGCATGATACGCTCTAGTTCCATCCATGTTGTCGCAAATGGCAAGATTTCATTTCTTTTGATGGCTGCATAGTATTCCATTGTGTATATATACCACATCTTCTTGATCCATTCATCTGTTGATGGACATCTAGGTTCTTTCCATAGTTTGGCTATTGTGGACATTGCTGCTATAAACATTCGGGTACACGTGCCTCTTTGGATCACTACGTTTGTATCATTAGGGTAAATACCCAATAGTGCAATTGCTGGGTCATAGGGCAGTTCTATTTCCAACATTTTGAGGAACCTCCATGCTGTTTTCCAGAGAGGTTGCACCAGCTTGCATTCCCACCAACAGTGTAGGAGGGTTCCCCTTTCTCTGCATCCTCGCCAGCATCTGTCATTTCCTGACTTGTTGATTTTAGCCATTCTGACTGGTGTGAGGTGATATCTCATTGTGGTTTTGATTTGTATTTCCCTGATGCCGAGTGATATGGAGCACTTTTTCATGTGTCTGTTGGCCATCTGGATGTCTTCTTTGCAGAAATGTCTGTTCATGTCCTCTGCCCATTTCTTGATTGGATTATTTGTTCTTTGGGTGTTGAGTTTGCTAAGTTCTTTATAGATTCTGGACACTAGTCCTTTATCTGATATGTCGTTTGCAAATATCTTCTCCCATTCTGTCAGTTGTCTTTTGATTTTGTTAACTGTTTCCTTTGCTGTGCAAAAGCTTTTGATCTTGATGAAATCCCAATAGTTCATTTTTGCCCTTGCTTCCCTTGCCTTTGGCATTGTTCCTAGGAAGATGTTGCTGCGGCTGAGGTCGAAGAGGTTGCTGCCTGTGTTCTCCTCAAGGATTTTTATGGATTCCTTTCGCACATTGAGGTCCTTCATCCATTTTGAGTCTATTTTTGTGTGTGGTGTAAGGAAATGGTCCAATTTCATTTTTCTGCATGTGGCTGTCCAATTTTCCCAGCACCATTTATTGAAGAGGCTGTCTTTTTTCCATTGGACATTCTTTCCTGCTTTGTCGAAGATTAGTTGACCATAGATTTGAGGGTCTATTTCTGGGCTCTCTATTCTGTTCCATTGATCTATGTGTCTGTTTTTGTGCCAGTACCATGCTGTCTTGATGATGACAGCTTTGTAATAGAGCTTGAAGTCCGGAATTGTGATGCCACCAACGTTGCCTTTCTTTTTCAATATCCCTTTGGCTATTCGAGGTCTTTTCTGGTTCCATATAAATTTTAGAATTATTTGTTCCATTTCTTTGAAAAAGATGGATGGTACTTTGATAGGAATTGCATTAAATGTGTAGATTGCTTTAGGTAGCATAGACATTTTCACAATATTTATTCTTCCAATCCAGGAACATGGAACATTTTTCCATTTCTTTGTGTCTTCCTCAATTTCTTTCATGAGTACTTTATAGTTTTCTGAGTATAGATTCTGTGTCTCTTTGGTTAGGTTTATTCCTAGGTATCTTATAGTTTTGGGTGCAATTGTAAATGGGATTGACTCCTTAATTTCCCTTTCTTCTGTGTTGCTGTTGGTGTAGAGAAATGCAACTGATTTCTGTGCATTGATTTTATATCCTGACACTTTACTGAATTCCTGTACAAGTTCTAGCAGTTTTGGAGTGGAGTCTTTTGGGTTTTCCACATATAGTATCATATCATCTGCGAAGAGTGATAATTTGACTTCTTCTTTGCCGATTTGGATGCCTTTAATTTCCTTTTGTTGTCTGATTGCTGAGGCTAGGACCTTTAGTACTATGTTGAATAGCAGTGGTGATAATGGACATCCCTGCCGTGTTCCTGACCTTAGCGGAAAAGCTTTCAGTTTTTCTCCATTGAGAATGATATTTGCGGTGGGTTTTTCATAGATGGCTTTGATGATATTGAGGTATGTGCCCTCTATCCCTACACTTTGAAGAGTTTTGATCAGGAAGGGATGCTGTACTTTGTCAAATGCTTTTTCAGCATCTATTGAGAGTGTCATATGGTTCTTGTTCTTTCTTTTATTGATGTGTTGTATCACATTGACTGATTTGCGGATGTTGAACCAACCTTGCAGCCCTGGAATAAATCCCACTTGGTCGTGGTGAATAATCTTTTTAATGTACTGTTGAATCCTATTGGCTAGTATTTTGTTGAGTATTTTCGCATCTGTGTTCATCAAGGATATTGGTCTATAGCTTTCTTTTTTGGTGGGATCCTTGTCTGGTTTTGGGATCAAGGTGATGCTGGCCTCATAAAATGAGTTTGGAAGTTTCCTCCACATTCTTGTTAGCACTTGTTGGTTCTAGTGCTGTTTGACTTTAGCCATTCTGACACGTGTAAGGTGATATTGCACTGTGGTTTTGATTTGCGTTTATCTGATGATGAGTAACGTTGAGCATCTTTTCACAGGGTCTCTTGGTCATCTGGACGTCTTCTTTGGAGAAATGTCTGTTCATGTCTTTTGCCCATTTTTTAATTGGATTGTGTGTGTGTGTGTGTGTGTGTGTGTGTGTGTGTGTGTTGAGTTGTATGAGTTCTTTATATATTCTGGATATTAACCCTTTATTGGGTATGTCATTTGCAAATATCTTCTCCCATTTAATAGGTTGTCTTTAGTTTTGTTGATTGATTTCCTTCATTGTATAAAAGCTTTTAAAAAATATTTATTTATTTATGTGAGTGAGAAAGAATGAGTGGGGGGAGAGAGAAGGAGAGAGAATCCTCAAGCAGACTCCCTATATTGTGTGGGGCCTGACATGGCACTGGATCCCAGGACCTTGAGATCAAGACCTGAGCTGAAATCAAGAGTCAGATGCTTAAATAGATGAGCCACCCAGGCACCCCTGTATAAAAGCTTTTTATTTTGGTGTAGTCCCAATAGTTTATTTTTGTTTTTATTTTCCTTGCCTCACAGGACATGTATCTAGAAAAATGTTGCTTCAGCCAGAGGAATTACTGCTTGTGTTTGTGTTTTCTTTTCCTTTTTTAAAAGATTTTATTTATTTATTTGAGAGATTGACAGTGAGAGAGAGCATGAGTGAAGAGAAGGGCAGAGAGAGAAGCAGACTCCCCGTGGAGCTGGGAGCCCGATGCGGGACTCGATCCTAGGCCTCTGGGATCATGACCTGAGCCGAAGGCAGTTGTCCAACCAACTGAGTCACCCAGGCGTCCCACTGCTTGTGTTTTCTTCTAGGATTTTTATGGTTTCAGGTCTCACATTTAGATCTTTAATCCATTTTGAGTTTATTTTGTATATGGTACAAGAAAGTGGTCCAATTTCACTCTTTTGCATGCAGCTGTCCCATTTTCCCAACCCCATTTGTTGAAGAGACTTTTTCCTCATTGCATATTCTTGCATCTTTTGTTGAAGATTAATTGACCATATAATCATGGTGGGTTTTTTTTTAAAGATTTTATTTATTTACTTGACACAGATAGAGAGATCACAAGTAGGCAGAAAGGCAAGCAGAGAGAGAGGGGGAAGCAGGATTCCCACCCAGCAGAGAGCCAGATGCAGGGCTCGATCCCAGGACCCTGGGATAATGACCTGAGCCAAAAGCAGAGGTTTTAACCCACTGAGCCACCCAGGCGCCCCATAATCATGGGTTTGTTTCTGGGCTTTCTATCCTGTTCTGTTGGTCTGTGTGTCTATTTTTATGCCAGTGCCCTACTGTTTTGATTACTACAGCTTTGTAGTCTAACTTAAAATCTGGAATTGTGATACTTGCAGCTTTGTTTTTATTTTTCAAGATTGTTTTGGCTATTCAGTTCTTTTGTGGTTTCATATAAATTTTAGGGTTATTTGGTCTAGTTCTGTGAAGTACACTTATCCTGTTGAGTCATGAGTCATGTATAGAATTCTTGAATCACTATATTGTACACCTAAAACTAATATAACACTCTATGTTAACTATATTAGAATTAAAATAAAAAACTTAACACAAAATCCTAGATATTTGGGGGAGTCATTTTTCAATGTATCCCACTATGACAAGTTATTCCAAAGCCATCTGTCTACTACATTTCCTGTCTGGAGCTAGAATCAACTCTTTCTCCAAGTACCTCCAATTTATTTCAGTAAGAAGTGGTATTTCAGGGTCATAATCTGGGATAAGAGATGCTCATTGTTATGAATTCATCATGGTTTCTAGGACATTTCAGGGGCCTGAATTCATTTTGATACTTCCAGTTCAAATTCAAGACATTAGGGCTTTTGCTTGACAACTTCTAGTATACCTCTGAGTCTCCTGTCTTCCACACTGAGTTCCTAAGGAATGATTCTCGAAGGCACAGATGATGACAAAATTGGAACATATGCTATACAGTCTAATGTCAGAATGATGATGCTAATACTACACCATGAATATGATTTTGAAAGCAGTGTTTAAATAGATGTTCTCCCCATTCTCCTTCATTTTAAAAAAGTGATTTTGTTTGATTTTTGCCAAATCACATAGCCATGGCATACTTTAATTTCTCCTCCTTAGTTTTTAGTCATAATTCTATAAAAGTATTCACACCCAAAGCTAATGTAGATGTCTTTTTAGATTTTTAGATTATACAAAATTCTTCAGGGTGTTGGAAATAATATTCTATGAATACTTTCATGTTGATAGCATCATGTATGTGACTTTTGTACTTGAAAGTCAGTTTTATTAGATAAAATACCTAGGTGTGTACCTTCTTTCCTTGAATAATATGTAATACTTTTTTTTCCCCTCTTCTGGTGTAAAGATTTGGTGAGAATTTGATTGTAATCTAACTTTTTCCTTTAAAAGTTATTTTCTCTTTTTGCCTAGATCCTCAAGTAATTTTTTTTCTTTAAAGTCTAATAATTTTATAAGAATGTGTCTTGAAGTTGGTCATTATGAGTTATAGCATCAATCTTTTTATCTTTATTTATTTATTTTGGGGTGGGGGGAGGAGCAGGGAGAGAGAGAGAATCTTAAGCATGGAGCCTGATGCAGAGCTTGATCCCACAATCCTGAGATCATGATCTGAGCCAAAATCGAGTCAGACACTTAACTGACTGAGCCATCCAGGCTCCTCAATCTTTTTATTTTTAATTCAGGGAAGTTTTCTGGAAATATATACTTTCATATTTATTATGTTCTCTTGTTTGGTTTTACTATTCAAGGAATCCTGTTATTTACATGCTGGCTCTTTTTTGCTTATCTTCAGTATTTGTTACTTTCTAACTGCCTTTATTTCTTTTCTCCTTTAACCCATATCCTTAAGATATTATGCGTTGTGTTTATTTGTTCTTGTATTTCTTCTGGTTCAGACTTTATTTTAATTTATTTTATTTTGATTTTCTTTTTTTTCTTTCTTTCTTTTCTTTCTTTCTTTCTTTTTTTTTTTTTTTGAGAGAAAGAGAGAGTGTGAGTAGGAATGGAGGCAGGGTGGGTGGGGTGGGATAGTGGGGAGGGACAGAAGGAGACGGAGAGAGATCATTTTAAGCAGACTCTATGCCCAGCATGGAGCCAGACAAGGCTTAATCTCCTGACCCTGAGACCATGCATGACCTGAGCTGAAATCAAGAATCTGAGGCCACCCAGGTGCACCTAGTCTTCATTTCTAAAATGATTTTTTTTCCTTTTTATATTTTTTCTTTTTTAAAGACCTATTTATTTGAGAGAGAGGCACAGTGAGAGAGGGAACACAAGCAGGGAGAGTGCGAGAGGGAGAAGCAGGCTTTCCGCTGAGCAGGGAACCCGATGCAGGGCTCGATCCCAGGACTCCTGACCCAAGCTGAAGGCAGACGCCCAATGACTGAGCCACCCTGGTGCCCCATTTTTCCCTTATTTTTAATTCTTTCCTTAAATCTTTCAACCTCTTTTTGAGTTTTTAAATTTCTGAATTGTGTTGTTCTTTTAAAACTTACATAGTTTTCTTAATTTTTAGCTTAATTTCATCTAGAAGGTCATTATTGGATCTGTTCTGTGGTCATTTGGGGGGGCATGTTTTAATTGTCTAGAGGGATGCTATTCTGTTTTTCTCTCTCTCTCTCTCTCTTTTTTTTTTTTTTGTTACTGCATTGGGGTTGACTTAGATATTTTCCTTTTGCTCATATTTGTGTGAAACCAATTTTCTTAAACTTTTCAAAGATGTGGCTCAAGATCGCTTTCTTAATTTCTTGATGCTCCCAATTCTGTTTTTGTTTTGTTTTGTTTTGTTTTTTTGTTTTGTTTTTTAAGTATTAAAATACATAATAACTTACTTTTTGAGATTTCCTGGCTCTCTACCTTCTCTACTTATCTGGACTGTGTCTTTCATTTGTCTCTATTGTTCAAATTCTCACTGAATTTTTATTTCACTGGAAGAAGTTTCTCCCAAATGTGGTGTTCTCACTTGAAAGGGAGTTCTGGTTGTTTCATTTTAACACCTCACGTGGGCCAGACTGCGTCTATCTTTTTCGACTTTACCAAGGGCCCCTTGCGATCATCCACGATTAGATGGGACAAAATACTTTACAGTTTCTGATGCTGTTGTCAGATCAGCTGGTCTTACTTTCTAGGAATTCCTGTGCAATGTTTTGCTCTTTCATTTGCAGACCCATCAGACATACCCTGGCTTCTCTCTGTCTTCTCCTGTCCAGGCACTGATGCCATGTGGATCTTCTGGATGTTGCTAGTTTATTGTTACCTGCTTCTATCTGTAGATCTGTGGGGCTGTCTTGTCAGCTGGTTCTGATGCAAAAGTTGTTTTGTTTTCCCATCTAGTTGATTGCTGTTTTATGTAGAGATTCAAGGAGATTCTTCAGAAAAGCATTTTAATGTATAAACATGAAGAGATAGCCCCAGTGAAATAACAAATTGGATTCTTTTATAAATAATACATGATGTTATTCTTCTCTTTTTAAAATGAAGTGTTGTGATTCAATGGCAAAAATGTTTAATACTTTATTTTCCAACCCAATATACAGTAACAACCGATGCTTAAACATTTCTTTCATTAAGTTTGATCTGCTGTAGAATTTTGTAACATATCAATTAATTTTATATATTCTAATAATTATTCCCTTCTATCACTTATTATTTCACCTTTCCCGTCCTCAGAACCTCAACACAATAAGACAAATATAAAAACATGTAATTATACCATTGACTCTTTGAGGTAATGTGTAGTAACCATATTTATATATGGTTATAACATATAGTTATGTTTGATTTCTGTACATGCACACTATTTAATAATACTTGCTAGCTGATATCAGAGCTCTACTGAAAAATAAATAAATAATTAAAGATAATTTCACAAGAGCTTTATAATGTTAATTTATAAATAATACCTTTTTATGAAAATTAATTAAATTTAAAGACTAAGAGTGAATGTACTAAATGGTCGATTTATAGTCCAACTTCTGGAGAATTGTGTGTACAACATAGCCCATTTGCCACAAAACTGACATGAACAATCTATTTTCAGCCTCCCCAAGGGTCTTTATATCAGTTGCCAAGTTTTTTTGAAAAATTCATAGAAATCAAACTATGACAAGTTGTGGAATTTTAGTTCACTCCTGATTTCTTAGAAGGTGTTGGATATTAATTTCTAGTATAATGTGATACAAATAAGGAAAATCCATATTTCTGCTCTTTGTGTGAATTTTCTAGCCCCATAGTTCACTGCTTCCTGTGTCTTGGGAAGCATATGTTATCTTCAGAACAGCAGAATAGTCATGGTAGATATTGGCCATTGTCCCAAGTGTGAGCTAGAAATTGGTAATTCTTTGTTTATAGGGATTTGTTCTTCTAAAATTATATTTTTAGGGGCACCTGGGTTGTACAGTCAGTTAAGTGTCTGCCTTTGGCTCAGGTCACGATCCCAGGATACTGGGATCGAGCCCCAGGTCAGGCTCCCTGCTCAGCAGGGAGTCTGCTTGTCCCTCTCCCTCTGCCCCTCCCCCTGCTTCTGCTCTCTCTTTCTCTCAAATAAAGGGACAAAATATTTAAAAAGAAATAAAACTATACTTTTATCTTCTATACACAAATTTTCAGATCAATTAATAGAGTTGAAAGTTGTAAGATGATAAGAAATAATAAGATTGTATAAATATTATGATTGTTGGGCGCCTGGGTGGCTCAGTGGGTTAAGCCTCTGTCTTCAGCTCAGGTCATGATCACAGGGTCCTGGGATCGGGCCCCACATCTGACTCTGCTCGGCAGAGAGCCTGCTTCCCCCTCTATCTCTGCCTGCCTCTCTGCCTTCTTGTGATCTCCCTCTGTCTGTGTCAAATAAATAAAGTCTTTAAAAATAAAAAAATAATTCTGATCAAGAAGTTCTCTGTTTGCTAGAGGCCTCTTGGAAGTGCCCTGTCACCATCTCTTAAGGCTGCATCTGGCAGGAGCAGTTGCTGCCAACCCTATCTTGCCAACTCCACTGATTCTGGACCTTCTAACTGCTGACCAGTCCTGATGTGCACATTGTAAATGGCTTCAGCTTCTAGTCCTACAGTCTTTCTGAATTAGCTCAGTGATTCTTCCAGCTGCTGGGAAGATGGTCCTGTCAGCAGAACATTATGTTCAGAGTGGCTTGATCTGTGTGCCCTACTTCCTTCCCCTCAGGACAGTGAATTCACACTGCATACTCTTTGCACAGCTTTCTGCTACATGCAGAAAAGTTGGCTTGGAAACTCTGTGTGAACAACTAAATATATATATATATATATATCTGTGTATTTGTGTGTGTTTACATATATGTACATATGTTTATTTCCATGCACATACATATACATATACACACACACATATATACATATAAGTAGTTTAAGTATTCATGTAATTTTGTGTTATGCAGGGAAAAATCTCACTGTAATTCATTGCTAACTATATCTGCATGGCCTCTGTTTATTTCAGGCATAATTATTTATCCTCATTAATTTTTTGGTATAGTAAGCAACAGAGTAGCTGAATCACTTAGGTTTCCAAAAAGAAATAAATTACAAATACACAGGAAATTTGAAGGGGGACTAATTCTAAATTTGTGAGTGGGATATAGGGGACCCACATGGGTAGCAAAACCCATAGCTAGGAACAGTGAGGGTGTTGTCATGCTTAGGCTAGAAGGAATGGGAGATGGAGAGGTTTTTGAAAGCCAGAAGGATGAGAGTATAGGGCATGCTGCCTTGAGACAACCAATGACTTTCTTTTGAGGATCACAGCCATATGTAGGTGACTTTTGAAGAAGAGAATTAGGGGAATAATACCCCGGCCTTGTTCTTTCCTCTTTATTTTCTGCCTGAACATGCCCATTGGCTGAACCCAACCAGAAGCTGAATTGCATGAAACCCTGTTGGGTAAGAGCAAGGTGGGAAGGAGAGAGAAGGGATCTGCATTAAGCAAATAGAAAATATCCAGTATATTAGCTATTTGTGTCATTAGAATAGAACTGTCTCAGGCTAAGCATGTATCCTGATGTTATATGATACCTCTTGTGGCTTATACACATGTCATCTTGATTTAAGAATATCTCCTTCCCACTAACAGAAAAAGGCCTCTTCTTACCCATGTTTATGCTACTAATTTTTTATTATTTTTATTTTTTATTCCCATGATCTCTCTCCTTCAAGTAGTACTCATTAAAAAATAAACCAACATGTTTAAAAATGAAAGGCAAGAGATGCCTGGGTGGCTCAGTTGGTTGGACAACTGCCTTTAGCTCAGGTCATGATCCCGGAGTTCCGGAATCGAGTCTTGCATCAGGCTCCCAGCTCTACGGGGAGTCTGCTTCTACCTCCGACCTTCTCCTTGCTCATGCTCTCTCTCACTGTCTCTCTCTCAAATAAATAAATAAAAACTTAAAAAAAAAATGAAAGGCAACAAGAAAGAAACCCTAAGCCCAGCAGGAGAAGAGAAATCATAAAGATCAGAGCAGAAATCAATGAAATAGAAACCAAAAAAACAATAGAACAAATCAACGAAACTAGGAGCTGGTTCTTTGAAAGAATTAATAAAATTGATAAACCCCTGGCCCGACTTATCAAAAAGAAAAGAGAAAGGACCCAAATAAATAAAATAATGAATGAAAGAGGAGAGATCACAACTAACACCAAGGAAATACAAACTATTATAAGAACATACTATGAGCAACTCTACGGCAATAAATTTGACAATCTGGAAGAAATGGATGCATTCCTAGAAACATATAAACTACCACAACTGAACCATGAAGAAATAGAAAGCCTGAACAGACCCATAACCAGTAAGGAGATTGAAACAGTCATTAAAAATCTCCAAACAAACAAAAGCCCAGGGCCAGACGGCTTCCCGGGGGAATTCTACCAAACATTTAAAGAAGAACTAATTCCTATTCTCCTGAAACTGTTCCAAAAAATAGAAATGGAAGGAAAACTTCCAAACTCATTTTATGAGGCCAGCATCACCTTGATCCCAAAACCAGACAAGGATCCCACCAAAAAAGAGAGCTATAGACCGATATCCTTGATGAACACAGATGCGAAAATACTCAACAAAATACTAGCCAATCGGATTCAACAGTACATTAAAAAGATTATTCACCACGACCAAGTGGGATTTATTCCAGGGCTGCAAGGTTGGTTCAACATCCGCAAATCAGTCAATGTGATACAACACATCAATAAAAGTAAGAACAAGAACCATATGATACTCTCAATAGATGCTGAAAAAGCATTTGACAAAGTACAACATCCCTTCCTGATCAAAACTCTTCAAAGTGTAGGGATAGAGGGCACATACCTCAATATCATCAAAGCCATCTATGAAAAACCCACCGCAAATATCATTCTCAATGGAGAAAAACTGAAAGCTTTTCCGCTAAGGTCAGGAACACGGCAGGGATGTCCATTATCACCACTGCTATTCAACATCGTACTAGAGGTCCTAGCCTCAGCAATCAGACAACAAAAGGAAATTAAAGGCATCCAAATCGGCAAAGAAGAAGTCAAATTATCACTCTTCGCAGATGATATGATACTATATGTGGAAAACCCAAAAGACTCCACTCCAAAACTGCTAGAACTTATACAGGAATTCAGTAAAGTGTCAGGATATAAAATCAATGCACAGAAATCAGTTGCATTTCTCTACACCAACAGCAAGACAGAAGAAAGAGATATTAAGGAGTCAATCCCATTTACAATTGCATCCAAAACCATAAGATACCTAGGAATAAACCTAACCAAAGAGACACAGAATCTATACTCAGAAAACTATAAAGTACTCATGAAAGAAATTGAGGAAGACACAAAGAAATGGAAAAATGTTCCATGCTCCTGGATTGGAAGAATAAATATTGTGAAAATGTCTATGCTACCTAAAGCAATCTACACATTTAATGCAATTCCTATCAAAGTACCATCCATCTTTTTCAAAGAAATGGAACAAATAATTCTAAAATTTATATGGAACCAGAAAAGACCTCGAATAGCCAAAGGGATATTGAAAAAGAAAGCCAACGTTGGTGGCATCACAATTCCGGACTTCAAGCTCTATTACAAAGCTGTCATCATCAAGACAGCATGGTACTGGCACAAAAACAGACACATAGATCAATGGAACAGAATAGAGAGCCCAGAAATAGACCCTCAACTCTATGGTCAACTAATCTTCGACAAAGCAGGAAAGAATGTCCAATGGAAAAAAGACAGCCTTTTCAATAAATGGTGCTGGGAAAATTGGACAGCCACATGCAGAAAAATGAAATTGGACCATTTCCTTACACCACACACAAAAATAGACTCAAAATGGATGAAGGACCTCAATGTACGAAAGGAATCCATCAAAATCCTTGAGGAGAACACGGGCAGCAACCTCTTCGACCTCTGCCGCAGCAACATCTTCCTAGGAACAACGCAAAAGGCAAGGGAAGCAAGGGAAAAAATGAACTACTGGGATTTCATCAAGATCAAAAGCTTTTGCACAGCAAAGGAAACAGTTAACAAAATCAAAAGACAACTGACAGAATGGGAGAAGATATTTGCAAACGACATATCAGATAAAGGACTAGTGTCCAGAATCTATAAAGAACTTAGCAAACTCAACACCCAAAGAACAAATAATCCAATCAAGAAATGGGCAGAAGACATGAACAGACATTTCTGCAAAGAAGACATCCAGATGGCCAACAGACACATGAAAAAGTGCTCCATATCACTTGGCATCAGGGAAATACAAATCAAAACCACAATGAGATATCACCTCACACCAGTCAGAATGGCTAAAATCAACAAGTCAGGAAATGACAGATGCTGGCGAGGATGCGGAGAAAGGGGAACCCTCCTACACTGTTGGTGGGAATGCAAGCTGGTGCAGCCACTCTGGAAAACAGCATGGAGGTTCCTCAAAATGTTGAAAATAGAACTGCCCTATGACCCAGCAATTGCACTATTGGGTATTTACCCTAAAGATACAAATGTAGTGATCCAAAGGGACACATGCACCCGAATGTTTATAGCAGCAATGTCCACAATAGCCAAACTATGGAAAGAACCTAGATGTCCATCAACAGATGAATGGATCAAGAAGATGTGGTATATATACACAATGGAATACTATGCAGCCATCAAAAGAAATGAAATCTTGCCATTTGCAACAACATGGATGGAACTAGAGCGTATCATGCTTAGCGAAATAAGTCAAGCAGAGAAAGACAACTATCATATGATCTCCCTGATATGAGGAAGTGGTGATGCAACATGGAGGCTTAAGTGGGTAGAAGAATAAATGAAACAAGATGGGATTGGGAGGGAGACAAACCATAAGTGACTCTTAATCTCACAAAACAAACTGAGGGTTGCCGGGGGGAGGGGGTTGGGGAGAAGGGGGTGGGATTATGGACATTGGGGAGGGTATGTGATTTGGTGAGTGCTGTGAAGTGTGTAAACCTGGTGATTCACAGACCTGGGGATAAAAATATATGTATATAAAAAATATATGTTTATAAAAAATAAAAAATTAAAAAAAAAAAAAAAAAAAAAAAAAAAAATGAAAGGCAAACTGAAAAAAACCCACTATTAGTCTATGTAAATAATCAAGAGGGCTTTTTAAAGCCACTTATTTATTATTATGCTCACATATGTGTGCAGTCAAATATGTTGTAAATATTTAACAAATAGCAAATATGTTATTATAGATTTGACATGATAACACTAAGCCCCAAATCATCTTTGGTGGCAATAATGACGAGATCAAAAAGACCATCCACCTGTTATCATGATGATTGATTATATATATGTATTAGTCAAGACAGGTTAGATTACGTAGCTGTAACAAATCCCTGAAATTTCAGCGGCTTAAAACATTATTAAAAGACATTCTTAAAAAAGAATACACCCAAAGAGCCCAGCAGGAGATTTCTGCTCTTCACATTCAGGGACCCTTGATGTTGCTATTTTATAATGTATTTATATGATCAATACAACAGGTGGAGAGCTCTGGAGGTCTCAGGTCTCATTAAATATTTCAGCCTGGAAGAAGCACCCAGCACTTCGCCCTAACATTGACCATAATTAGTTATTAGGCCCTGCTCGGTCACAAATGTGCCAGGAGCTGTAGTCTTCTCTGTCCTGGAGGAAGAATGGAATATTAGTGAGCCCTGACAATGTCTACTATCTTACTAGATTCCTTTTTGTCCTAACTTGAATGAGATTAAGACATCTTATGAATTAACATCTTTTCTCTTTTGTACATTCTCTATTGATACTCAACCATGACCGCTTCTTAATTTTAACCCTTAAACAGCTGGTACCAGGATTTTTTTCTTTTTCAGTTCAGCTGTGGCAGTTTTGCTCATAGGGGAGTCCTCGTTTTGAATTTTGCATCTGTCTTAAGATGATCATATACCTCACTTGAAGCTCAGTCTAGAAGCAGAGTACCAAAGACAAAGGTATTTCCTAAATGCATGAATGAGGTCTAAATGAAAGCGACTCTGATATACAATTCTCTAGCAACTGTAAGAGATGCCATTTAGAAGATGAGAAAGGGGGGCGCCTGGGTGGCTCAGTGGGTTAAGCAGCTGCCTTCAGCTCAGGTCATGATCTCAGGGTCCTGGGATCAAGCGCCCACATCAGGCTCTTTGCTCTGCAGGGAGCCTGCTTCCCCCTCTCTCTGCCTGCCTCTCTGCCTACTTGGGATTTCTGTCTGTCAAATAAATAAATAAAATCTTAAAAAAAAGGAAAGATGAGAAAGATGTGAAGAAGCAAGCTGTTTCTTTTCTTCGTGGAGGACACTGAGGGGCATCCAAGGTGTGCATGGGTCCATCCAATAGACACATCCCAAAACCATTTCCAATTACAGAAGATGAGTTGGTGTTGACTTTAATTTCTGTTAGTCATCTCTGATGCTAAGAGAACTAATAAGATAATAGGAAGAAAAAAATGCCTCAAGGAAGTTTGACTCTCTGTTGAGAGTTGGTTACTAAACTATATTTTTCCAAGTTCCTTTCTTCATTTTTATTATTGCCTACACTGAAAATTTAAACATAGAGAAGCATACAAATGGATATGTAAACAACCATTTAATATATTGTTTATTATGTAGAAGTCAATACTAAATTGAATTTTTATGGTGCTGAGCCGGTGTTAGGAAAGATTAAAAATTTTTAGTTCAAAAGGTGAAAACCCTTCTCTTCACTCTTCTGAGCAAGGATAACAACTTCTAGGAGGCCCTTAGCTGATAAGACAATTCCAAAGTATTAATAAGGAGCAGGCTTGTCCAAGTTAGTTCTTTGATTTTTAGTTTTATTGGAAACATCACAAACTATCTTGATATAAACAACTTTCTGTTGCTTCCCCACCAGAATTCTTAGATTGCTGACTTGGCAAAGCGCAAGCATTTTCATTCCTTTCAGATCATTGTTTATGTAAATCAGCACCAGCTTTCCAAAGTTTCTTGCCTAATGACTCTTAAAATCAACAATCTGAGTACCATGGGGGAGATAGATTGTGTCAGTGTTGGGTGTTACTGGGTAAAGCTTTGATGGAGACCATTCATTCCCTTCTCCCCTGTTTTTGCAGTGCAGGAACAGAGGGGACGGAATGGTCACAACTGGCATGGAAATCAAAAGTCCTATCTGTGGAGTCTCTAGATATGTACTTGGCAGGAAAAAAGTGGCAGAGAAACAAACTTGGAAGAAATGCTCTTTCTAAGCTCGCTTGCATTTTCATTATACTTTGACATATTTGATCATTTAAAAAGTAATATAGTGTTTTTATTGAAAAATTAAATGCTACACAAATATTTAACAATGAGTTAAAATTCCCCTATAACCAGCCTAGCCCTTCAGAAGTAACTGCTACTGACAGTTTGTGTAGATTCTTCCAGAGTTTATTTTTTAGTTTTTGAGGGATTCGTCCCTTCCTCCTCCTCCTCCCTTTCCGCCTCTTCTTCCTCTTCCCCTGACTCTTCATCTTCCTCCTTCCTTTCCTTTTCCTCTTCTTATTCCTCTTCCTCACATCCCTTCTCATCCCCCCACTCCTTTCCCTTGCGTGTATGTACTCCAAATTAGTGCATGTGGTGTTGCTGGACCAAAGATTCTGAACTTTCATAATTCTAGTAGATAGCCAATAAATATTTTGTCACTTGATATGTTATTAATTGCTTTATCAAATACAGTTGTATTAACCTACACCTGCCCAGATAGTTATCAATACTGGCTAGTATCAGTCGTGAGTCTTTGTTAACCTTTGTTAATCTTGTTTTAATTTTAATGGATTCAATTACTAGGTTTAACTTCCTTTTATACATTTATTTGTCCATGGTATTTCTTTTAATGACTTGCCTATTTATGTTCTTCTTTTTTATTCATGTTCTTTTTTTTTTTCTCTATTGGGTTATTTACTTTTTAAACCTTGATTTTAATATCTATACTTATATTAATATGTTATATATGTATTAGGGATGTTAGACTTTTGTCTTTTCTGAGTATTGTCTGCACTTTCCCCTGATTGCCTCTGTTGTTATTTATGGTACATTTTGCCTCGCAGAACTTTCAGATTTTCATGTGAACCGATCTATTCACTATTTATTTTATTGCTTCTCTGTATCATGTAATGCTTAGAGTGCTTCTTGCATTCTAAGTTTATAACAAAGATTTACCATTGTTTCTTTTAGCTTCTTTGTGAATTTATGTTTTTGCTTTGAATGTAAGTTTTTCATCCTTCTGGAATTTATAACAAGATATAAGGCATGGATTCAATTTAATTATTTTCCAAATTGCTATCCTTTTCCAAATGGCTGGCTCATTGTACAACCTGCCTCTTTCAATAGTCCATTTTCCCCTCCACTGATTTGGAATACCATCCTTATCAAACACTATATTTCCATATAGTTGGGTCTCCTTTGTTGTATTAATTTTGACTATCTATTTCTATGCTGATACTGGATGTTTTTATTACTATAGCTTTATTATATTTGAATATTTAAGAGACCTTCTAGTTTCCTTTGCTTATATTATGGATCCAACTTTAAAAGTACAGTGGGGATATTGATTTTTAAGACCCTGATTTTATACATTAATTTGTTGAAAAACAATGCTTTAAAACTCTGAGTCTTTCTATCCAAAAATAAAATTAAAATATGTTTTCAGGTCTTCTTTTATGTCCCTCAGTGGAGTTTTATGCTCTTTTTCTTTGGGGGACTATGCCTTTCTTGTTTAAGCTTCCCCGGAATGTTTTATAGTTTTTGTTTTAATTATAAATATATTTTTCCATTATGTTTTATAAGAAAATAATCTATTGGTTTTTATATATTAATTTTGGATCCAGCTAAATGCTGAATACTTTGTTTTCTGCTAGTACTAGTTGTTTGCTTTGGGTTTTCCAGAGAGATAATCATATAGTTTGTGAACAGTAATGACAGTGTCTTTCTCTAAAAAAAAATGTATATGTATATACATGCACATATGTATATATATAGCTACATATACATGTATGTGTATATATATATATACACACATTTAGCTATATATATATATATATGGATATATATATATATATATCCATATCTATATAGCTAAATCTTACTCTGGTGCTGTTTTCAGAGTTCTGTCAGAGCAAAGTGAATTTATCATGGTGATATTAGGCATCTTCTTACCCCATTCCTTACTTTAATCATATGTTTTAGTGTAACAATAAGCATGATACTGGCATTTGGATTATATATGCTGTATAGTTAAGTAGCTAAAAAAGTTGATTTTTATTGAAATTTTTAAAAATTAAGAATGAAATTTTTAAGCCAATTCTTATAAAAGGTTAAATTTTATCAAATATATTTTTGCTATCTATTTAGGTTACTATATGGTGAAAATTATTAGTAGAATTCTTGATTTTGATCCAACTCTGACTTCCTGGAATGATTAAAATCAGAAAAGTGAAATTAGCCTATATTTTCTTTTTAATAGCTACTTTTATGTGATTACAATGGCAGTAATATGTTATTTTATAAATAGCGAGGGGGCTATTTTTTTTTTAATGTGCTCTGGCACAGTTTAAATAGGATGGGAATTTTTTTTCCTTACAGATTTGATACAATTTATTTGTGAAGTTGTTGGGGTTAGGTGATGTTTAGGGAAGTAGCTCTATAAAATTAAAATAACCAATAATAATAAACCTTAAATAATCTGTCAATCTTTTCTTGGTCTTATATTCATGATTTTATAATAAATCTTTAAAAATATTTATTTATTTATCTTTCCTCTTTTAAAAATTTTCTTTATTTTTCATTATGTTCAGTTAGCCAACATATAGTACATCATAAGGTTTTATTGTAGTGTTCAATGATTCATTAGTTGCATATAATACCCAGTGCTCATCCCAACATGTGCCCTCCTTCATACCCATAATAAATATTTAATTTGGATTGAATTATGCATTTTACCCTAGTTTAAAAATGTATTAGCTAACAATTGTGCAAATCTGTCCTTAAAATTCTTTTAATTTATGGCATATTTGTGTTTTCCTCTCATTCTCATTCTTGAGTTTGTGGATTTTAAAATATTTATCTAGGTATCAATTTATTTTAAAATATTTAGGTATCAATTTAATTAATTTATTATTTTAGAAATTTCCTCGAGGATGATTTATCAATTCTTTAGCATTTCCATTTTCTAATTCAGTTATCCTATATCCATTGTTACTATTTCATTCTGCTTTCTCTACTTTTGTTTTGTAGTTTGATTTTATTTGATTGATTTGTTTATTTTTAGTGTTTCATAGTTAGCAATACTGGGATTTTAGATTATGAATATTCTTTAATTTTTTCTTTTGTTTCTCTTGGGCCATTTTGAAATTTTTGTATTGAACACTTATTATACCACTATAATTAATATTTATATAGCCTTTCTTTTAAGAATTACAATACTATTACTCTTATTATATTTATATTATATTACTTATGTTATTTTGAGTCATTATATACCATCGGTTCTTTTATAGTGGGTTATCTGCACTAGTGAATTTTTTGTTTTGCATTATCTTTCAATTAGCCCTATTAAGAATTCATGTACTTTTTTTCATTTTATTTTCCTTTCTTTTCAGTGTTCCAGAATTCATTCTTTATGCACCACACCAAGTGCTCCATGCAATACGTGCCTTCCATAAAGAATTCATGTACATTTTATTTTGAAGAAGAGGTTATGGTACATTTATTCCCAAGGTATCGCAAAATACTCCCCCCCCCCACCCCGGCCCTGGGCATCACAGTCTGTTGGCTGGGTGTATAGGTTTTGGATGCCATTCCCTTCCTTTTATCCCTCTGTAGATGTAGTTTTCTCATCTTTTTGGCCTTTGGAGTTGCTGAAATGGAGACCGAGATTATTCTATTTTTAAGAAACTCTTGTAGGGGATTTGATTCTTCTCAAATACTTACAAGAGTCTTTGTTTTTGAAAGAGGGTAGTATCAGTAGGAAATATGATGATTCTTTAATTGAACACAGTTCATTTATTCATTCTTCATAGAACACAGTTAAGCTTTTTAACATGGACATATAAGTGTTCTTTTAGAAAAGGAATGTTTCAGGGATGCCTGGATGGCTCAGTTGGTTAAGCGGCTGCCTTCAGCTCAGGTCATGATCCCAGCGTCTTGGGATCGAGTCCCACATTGGGCTCCTTGCTTGGCAGGGAGCCTGCTTCTCCCTCTGCCTCTAGCCTGCCACTCTGTCTGCCTGTGCTTGTGCTCTGTATCTCTCTCTAACAAATAAATAAAAATTAAAAAAAAAAAGAAAAGGAATGTTTCTTGGATGAGTGGTTTTTACATTCTGTTCTCCTCTTTATGTATTGGCTGCCTTTCAAATTTATTATCTTCACTTCTCTGTTATTTTCTGGAGCTTCCTTTCCATATTACAACCGTGTTTTCCCCAGTGTTTGGTCACCATTTTGCTGCTTTCAGTTTGGTTTTTATTTCTGTAATGATGTTTCCTCCTTAGGCTTTACCTGCTCCTTTTGACCTCTTCCTTAATTGAGACAGCATCTCTCACCTTTGTTTTCTTGCATTTCTTGTCTTTGATCTGATTACATATTTAAGATATTTGGTCTAAAATTTTCTTCTGTTTCCTGGAGTATGCCCATTTCAAAATCTCTTCTTCATCTTTTGTTTGTTGAGTATGTTCCTTTATTTCTATTAAAAAAAACTACTAACAACGATATTTTTCTCTTATTAATTTCTGACTAATGTATCAGTCAGTTAAGTTGCAGTAAAGGAAGCTACTTTAGCGATTTTAAGCACAAAGAATTTACAGCTGGAAAGTTTGTATTATAGCATCATTTGAAGGGCAGGAGAAGAAGGTTCTAGAGTAGGACACCAAAAATGAGTCCTGGAACAGCAGTCCAGAACTGATGTACTATAGGAGTGCTTCCTCTGCTAATGTCAGGAAACTGTCAAAGTAACAGGTGACAATACAGGAAACTGTCAAAGTAACAGATGACAATGGACAAGACTGTCCATTGGTTAGATGTGGTAGTCGGAATCTGTGAATGTTCTCTTCTGATTGCTTCAATTTTCATAATGAAGTTGGAAATAAAATCATGTTCAAGAGAGAATGCAGGAGGAGAAGATGGACATTTTAGATGAAAGGAGAAAAAATAAAATAGCTTCCTAGAAGAGTAGAAAATGAACAGGATAAGAAAGTATATAGTAAGAGCCAGAGAGCATTAAGGGATTGTTTGAGGTTTATGGACACGAATTCAAAGTGAAACCAGTCAAGGTATGTTTAGGGGGGTGGGGGAGTGTTTAGGGATGTGTGTGCTAGGAGAGCAGGCAGCCTGCAGCCCTGATGTACTTATTGTCTCTAAACATTTTTCAGATCTGATGAATCATCTGCCTTGAGATGTGTCTGTGTGGGGAGTTGGGGTAGGATATGGGAAAAGAGGACTGCCTTCTAGTTTTGTTTGTTTTAAAGATCAGAACAATGGATTATCACATAAAGTAAAGATGGCATGAACATGGTAACTTCTTCAACCCTGCTTCATTGTTTGTTCTCATTGTATGCAAATATGACTCAAGTGGGTGTTTTTTGTTTTTCTCCATGGTTCACCCTGGTCATTGGTTATTTATTTTTTTCTACTTAAGGGATATTCTATTTTCTCTTCAAAAAACAATGAAAACTGTGCTCTGATGAAAATTATAGGAATGGATTTCAGATCTCAAATTTCTCCTGTGGCTGGGTCCAAACTTCATCGTATATGGAAGGTAGATAAATTAAGAGTCTTTGGTATAAATTGTGGTAGTACCCTGCTATTATAGATAAGATTTTTGTATCTAAATAGGTTCATTTTATTTATTTTAATAGATTTGGTATTTTCCCTTTCTACCCAAGGGAAGTTATATTTACTCTTACAAAAAAAAAAAAAAAAGGCAAAAACTATACTCTGATGAGGATTATGGAAATGGATTTTGGTTCTCAACATTCTCCTGTGGTTGGGTCCGAATTTCATTGAAATGGAAGAATAAATATTGCATGATACCATCTTCTCCCAAGTCCTTGCTGTGTCTTTTGCTCCTAACTAATATGTAATTGAGAGTCATGGTTTCAAAGGCTTTCATTTATATGTCACTAGAGCATGAGCTGACTAAAATAATTATACTGATGTTGACAAAGAACATGAACAGGTAGGTGATATTGATACCTGCACATATCCATACTGCTCACATTTTTAATGACTTGAGGACAGAGTTCAAAACTTTTTAGTGCATAGCATTATGAATACTGCAATGATTTGGAATATTTTAAATATTTTCAAAATATTTGGAGATTAAAATATTTTGAGATTGTATTTCTCTTCTCTTGCTGTGTAACAAATGACCACAAATTTAGTGGCTTAAAACAATACCTCTGTAATATCTTACCATTCTCTAGGTTAGAAGTTTGGGTTTTCTACTCATAATATCACACAATTGAAATGAAGCTATTGGCTTAAATGAGTTCTCATTTGTTCATTCTGGAAAACACTATGTTTCTGAATTCATTTTCATTAGCAAAACCCAATTCTTGCAGTGGTAGGACTGGGGTCTCCTTTTCCTTGCTGCCCATCAGCTGGGGGCTGTTCTTAGCTCTGAAAGGCTACCTACGTTCCTTACCATGTCACTCATTTCAACTTCAAAGCCAGTGTGACAGGCTGAATAATGTGCCTCCCTGATTGCCATGTCCCACTCCCTGAAGCCTGTGAATGTGTTACCTTGTATGGCAAGAGACTTTGCAGATGCGTATAAATTAAGGATCTTGAGATGAGGAATTATCATGGACTATCTGGATAGGCCTGAATGTCATCACGAGGGTCCTAATAGCAGAGAAGGCAATAAGAAGACAGGAGAGGAGATTGGAATGATGTAGACAGGAACCAAGGAATTCTGCTGCCTTTAGAAGCTGGAAGAACAAGGTACAAATTATCTCTTGGAGCCTCCAGAAGGAACTGGCCTACTGACACCTTAATGTTTGCCTGATGGGGCACCTGGATGGCTCAGTGGGTTAAGTGTCTGACTCTTGATTTTGACTCAAATCATGATCTCATGGTCATGATCTCATAGTTGTGAGATCGAGCCCCATCCTGGGCTCCCCACTCAGTGTGCAGTCTGCATGGGATTCTCTCTCTTCCTCTGCCCCTTCCCTGACTCATGAATGCCTGTGCTCTCTCTCTCTCTCTCTTTCTCTCAAAATAAATAAATAAAATCTTAAAAATGTTAGCTACTCAAGATTCATTTTGGATTTCTGACCTCTAGAACATAAGGGGATAAATTTTCACTGTTTTAAGCCACTAAATCTGGCATGACTTGTTACAACAGCAATCAGAAATGAATACAGCCAGCAATGGGGAATTTCTCTCTCATTGACTTTCCACTTTGAAGCCCTCTAACTTTCTCTTCTGAGACAAATGGGAGAAAACTCTGTTTTAAAAGGTTAATGAGATTAGGTCCTATCTATCTATGTAATGTCCCTAATTTAGGGTCAGCTGTTTAGGGACCTTAATTACATCTGCAAAAACCTTTCACAATGGCACCTATGTTAGTGTTTTTTTGAATCACTGGAGAAGATGTGTGCACACTAGATGCCTGGAATCTCAGGGGGCTATCCTATCCACTGCAGAAATGAAAAACTTTAAAAAATATTTTGGACGTTATCTAGGCATTTAGAATAATTTAGACTTGACATTTACTTGGTCTCATGGGTATTAGGAATTTATTAAAAATATTTATTTATTTTTTTAACCAGTTTAGGAGTCCACTGCATTTCTAAATTTACACAGCAAAACATTTCATCTATCAGTTTTTACAACAGTAAAATTGATAGATCTCTCCAAATAGTTTCTTCTCTTGCTTTAGGTTCTCCTTCTGGTCACAAGACCTACTGCTTTACAGTGCATGAATATACAAAGGGAGGTTTCTATGGCTCTAATTTAGTCAAAGGACACACACAATGAACTTGCTGTGGAGACTTGCCTCTGGAGTTTTTCCACTTTTTCCTCCCAGGACAGAATTCCTTGCTGTGTTTTTCTATTCTAGTCCATATATAAGTTTCTCAGCGTTCCTACAACCTATAATCTCCACTTCCTTGATTTATTTAAATTTCTAGTCAAGTACATAGTGTATGATTGATGTTTATTGAACGAATGAATAAATAACAGTTTCTGGTACACTTCCTTTTGTGGGTACTTTGGGGTGTGTTTTGGCCTTTTTACAGTCATGTTTAACTCTGAGCTATCTCAAGGAATTAGATGCTAGGTCTCCTTGTCTGTCTATAATTTATCTATCCTCAAGTATTTTTTCCAAGGTTAATTTTTTTGTTTTTCTTTTTAAAAATTTTAATTGAATATGTTTATTTAAAAAAATTTTTTTTTTAATTTGACAGAGATCACAAGTAGGAAGAGAGGCAGGCAGAGAGAGGAGGAAGCAGGCTCCCTGTGGAGCAGAGAGCTCCATGTGGGGCTCCATTCCAGGACCCTGGGATCATGACCTGAGCCAAAGGCAGAGGCTTAACCCACTGAGCCACCCAGTCGCCCCTTGAATATACTTCTTAAAGAGCACTGTTTCATTTTCTTCTTGGTGTATTCTTTTGCATGCATGTTTTCTTACCCCAGTGAACTTTTGTGAATGACAGAAAGTAACCAGTGAGAGGAAAATTACCTTCACATGATGTTCCGTTATAGTTTGTAAATTATATTTATCTGATAAACTAGCACTTTATGAGGAAAAAACCTTGTCCTCTATGAAAAATTAAAACACAAGCACAGTTCTTTAATAAACACAGTCTTTTTGTGAAACTTTTCTTAATATTCATTCTATGGTGTTTCACATTTTAAATTTCCACTTAAACCAATGGAGGGACACAGGTTAAAAGAATAACATCGCAAGGTTTTTCCAAATGTGCCAAACATTTTTCTTATAGATCTCTTGAATATTTTATAAGGAAAAATTCACAAAAAAGGTGACATTGGGGACTGAAAACATGAAAATTAGGAATAGAAACATCTAAAATGAAAGAATATAGTGAGATTTCCTTGAATTATACATCTTTAGTCATGCCATCAGAGATTTTGCTTTGATGGAGTACTTCAATGCAAACACATTTTCATTTAATGTGAAACCTAATCTTGCTAATTTGCCAAAAGAAAATGTCAAATTAGTGATTAATTTGCTTTCATCAAGATGTTTACTGGAACCTGATTATATCAGCATATATGCAGCAAATGTAATTTCTATATTTATTCACACCCCAGTAATATATCCTTACAAACCTTTTTTTAAAATTAATGTGTAATATATTATTTGCCCCAGGGGTACATACCTTCGCCAATGTCCATAACCCATCCTTGCAAATCTTATCAGTTATACTAATAGATAAAAGTTAGATGACTTAGTTTAAATTTCCGTTTTACACAGTTGATAATTTTTAATACTAAATCTGTAACTAAATAAGAAAATATGGAAAAAACTAATTTATTATTATTATTTTTAAAGATTTTATTTATTTATTTGACAGAGAGAAATCACAAATGGAGAGGCAGGCAGAGAGAGAGAGGGAAGCAGGCTCCCCGCTGAGCAGAGAGCCCGATGCAGGACTCGATCCCAGCACCCTGAGATCATAACCTGAGCCGAAGGCAGCGGCTTAACCCACTGAGCCACCCAGGCGCCCCCAAAACTAATTTATTATTGATGGTTAACTTGCTAAGTATTTTAAAAAGTCATATTGTGAGAGAATCCTGGGCATGTTTGTTTCAATGTAGGAGTTGTACTAATCAGCTGTTACCACAATAACACTGCCTAAGAACTCTAAAACTCCATGACTGACAACAACATGAAATTATTCTCCTGCTCCAAAGGTCCTTGTTTGACTGCAGTTTGATTTAATCCAGAACAATTGTTCAATTCTTCTTCAGGCTGCTGGTTAAGGTTATATATGCCTTACGTGTCTTTCACTGTTCTTGGACTGACGTCTGTCCAGAGCACATTCCTGTGACAGAGAGCAGAGACACAGCACCAAACTTAACTGTGCAAACACATTTAAGGCCTCCATGCCCATTATCCTCTAAAGTTCCATTGGCTAAATCTAGTCATGTGGCCAAGCCCTGAATCAGTGGGGCAGGGGAATACAGGACACCCATGGAGGGAAGTGCAGAAGAAGTATTTATTGAACAGTAATCCAAACTATCCTGTGTGTTTTTTCTTTATAATAAATAGTATATAAGAATGGAAAGATTTCAATCCGTGAAATCGAATGCAGATACAGTATACATTAAGCCTTATTTTTATGGCATTCAGTAAGTTAAGTGTAAATTTGACAGTCCTTATTTTAGGACCCAAGATGAACTTTTATGGGCTTAAGCAGCTAGTGACTTCATTTTGGGTTGTTTATTATCATGTATAAAGGTGGGTCAATAGAGTCCAATCATTACTTTTATTCTTATTTTTCCTTTAAGAATAAATTCATCTCTGTCAGAAGAGAAGAAATGTAAGCGATGCTCTGGGAAATTTCTGTACCAGAGCCCACATCAGTCTCTGTTGCTGCTGTCTCAGTGCCCAGCCTAATACTTGGCTCTCACTAGGCTCCCAGTAAATACTCAACTAGCTGATTACCAACTTGCAAGAGGGTCCTCTCAGGTCCCGCCTCTATCTGTGCCTAATTTTGCATTAATACATGCAGTTCCTGAGAATACAAATAATTTTTTTTTATTGTGGCAAAATACAGATGACGTAAAATTTCCTATTTTAAAACATGTTTCATAATGTTGTGCAGCTATCACCACTATCTAGTTCCAGTAGTTCATCATCACCTGAAAAGGAAATGCTGTCCCCACTAAGCATTTACTCTCCATCCCTCTTCCCAAAGCCCCTGGCAACCACTGATCTGTCACTGCCTCTATGTTTTGAACGTTTCCTACAGATGGAATCCTACAATATGTGGCTTCTTGTGTCTAGCTCCTTTCACTTAACATTTTCAAGGTTTATTTATGGTATGTGGCACGTGTTAACACTTCATTCCTTTTTATGGCTGAATCATATTCCATTGTATAGATATACCATATTTTATTTGTCCATGCATCAGTTGCCAAATTAAGGCAAATAATATTTCATATACATGCTCATTGATTTAGACATTATATGATGTTGAATTAATTAACATCAGAGATTTTACTTATTTCCCCCTGTAGAATATATTAGTGGAGAGGAACTCTTTTGTAGCACTTCACTGGAGAGGGAAGAGAAGATAACAGAAAGACTGTGCATGGTGAATTCCCACTGCCCAATTAAGCTGTGATAATGTGATTTATTTTTTTTTTAAACTTCAGCCTAGATTACTATGATCAGATATCATGGTCACTTGACAGCAATTTGGTAGGAAACCAGGAATCAGCAGCTGGTTATTTTAATTGTAACTTTAATCTTGCATCTTTTCCTTATTTGCTGTGACACACGCCTTACTTTTCTCTTTTATGAAATACTAACATCCAAATGGTACTTTCCCACTTCATCCCATGCTTTCTGTGCCAGTGGTACATGTGCTTTCCAACGTCTCCTGCTCGCCAGAAATGTTTTAAACCCCAGATCATGTGAGATTCTGATTTAAGATTTAAAAATACTTGCCTCCCTGAAGGTTTATTACCCAATTAGAATCTGAAAGGGGCTGCATGACTATTTCATTATCCATATAGTCTAAGGGGAGTGCCATGGAATTAATTTAAAAGCTTGGGAAAATAAGATATATGAGTAAAATGAAAAGAATTGGCATTATGTAACCTGGAGAAATGAAGGCTGAAATCTTTAATACATGAAGGACTATTATATAGAGGAGGATGAATGGTTTTTCTCTGTCTTCTATGAGAATAGAATAAGAGGAAATGGATTTAAGCTATAGCAGGAAGGATTTATTTTTTTTTTTTTTTTTTTTTTTTTTTTTTTAAAGATTTTTATTTATTTGACAGAGAGAGAAATCACAAGTAGGCAGAGAGGCAGGCAGAGAGAGAGAGAGGGGAGGAAGCAGGCTCCCTGCAGAGCAGAGAGCCTGACATGGGGCTCGATCCCAGGACCCTGGGATCATGACCTGAGCCGAAGGCAGAGGCTTTAACCCACTGAGCCACCCAGGCGCCCCAGCAGGAAGGATTTAGATTAGAAATAAAAAGCTTTCTAACTCTAGGGAATATAAGGCATCTTATCAGTGTCCTTACTAAACCCCAAAAGGGATTTAAGGAAAAGAAAGTGGAAGTGAAGAATTACTTTTTTGGTTAACATTGTTTATTAAGAGAGGTTCCTAAATACCGTTTCTTGTGAATGCTTAGGCAAGGGTGGATACCTACCTGTTTTGTATGGTCTCAGCCCCTAAAAAAAGCCCAGGGTACCACACTGTTCTCTTTCTCCTCTATGGAAGTGTCTAGCATGATGTTCTGCATAGGATCCACTTCATAAAACTTATCAAAATGAGTAAGTGCCTCTTCTTAAAGATGAGAAAACCAAGGTAGTATAGTAACCATTGGCTCTAAGCTCAAGCAGCTTGCTGGTTGTAGGATCAAATTCACATTTTAAAATTTATATTTAAATTCATATTTAAATATGAATTTAAACATTTAAATTCATATTTAAGACAAAAATGTAGATTTGAGACAGGAAATAGATTTCTACCTATTTTGTACCTAGAATACTGGGTGAATGACCCAGAACTGGGCTCAGTTAGTAATCTATGGCTTACAGGTTAAGTGAGCCAATGGCCTGGTTCTAATGAGCCACATATATTCAAGGCTGAGCAGTTTCTTTAAAAAATGATAAAAATAATGTAAGTCAATTATTAATTGACTTAGCATACTTAGCGTTATGCTAAGTCCTGGTGCTAGGCAATGCATATGATCGAAAAGACATCTATGAAATAATGTGGATATAAACTATCCCTTCCTTTTAAGGCATCTGGTAATATTAAGGCCCTAAAATAAGAAGGAAAAACAATGGGAGCAGCTTCGTGTTTCCTCTGAAGGAATCACAGTGCAGGTTTTTAAACTCCAATCTGTGTAGCCAGGTGGACTGACTGCTTCCCTCACCCTCCTCCCTGGATACTGCTTCCAGCGTGTGCTGCCCTATCACCAACACACAGACAGACTTAGAACCTATGTTTTCAGTCTCTTAACTCTTCAGATGTCAGGACTTCCTAAGGGTTCCGAATGGAGAGTAGTTTCAATGGCATTTGAAGACCCTGTGTGGTGGTGTAAGACGGGCAAAGCATTCAGGGGCACTGAGGCCCTCAGAGTAGAGCTTTGGGCCTAAATTGGAGGTGCTAAGTTTAGAATCTTGTGTTTTTTTTTTTTCTTTTAAGCATTTTATATATTTATTCGAGAGAGAATGAGTTGGGGAGAGGGAGAGAGAGAAGCAAGCTCCCCACTGAGCAGAGATCCCGACATGGGGCTGGATCCCAGGACCCTGAGATCATGACCTGAGCCAAAGGCAGACATTTAACCAACTGAGCCACCCGGGTACCCCTAAATCTTATGTTAATTTACATGGCAGGAGTAAAGTGATAAAAATTAAAATCTACCACGGAATGAGGGAAACTGTCAAGCAACACTGACAGTAGAGACTGAGAAATAAGAAAGAGAGAAAAAAATCCTTAAAGATACTAGTTCCAATAAATATGTAAACCCATTGTCAATTATGCAAGATCATCAATATAAAAGAACAATGATTCATCATTAAATATGCCAGATTAATTTTGTGTATGTTTAATGTCATTTCAATCTAAATTATTCATGTAGCTCAGTTTCAAAATTTCTTGCTTTTGTAGCATGCCTGTCTATTGAGAGAATATAAAATGATAGAACAATACCCACCCATGGAGTACCCACCCATATAATTACTCACACTGTTCGGTTGCTGTTTCATAAATAATGTGGGTTAAAACTTTTGTCTGTTGAAATGCAAAGAATATTTCAGTGCTATTTCTAAACTGCAACAATTGGCATATTGTTCTAATTGCCTTTACTGCTTTCCCTAGAGGAAACATATTTGATTCCAGGGCTGGCAAGTCTAGGCATAATAATAAATTGTTCCTAATATTAAGTTGAGAAGAAACTTAATCAGACTATTTTAATTTTGGCAATTTCAGGATTTCCAGTTTCCACCTCCTGCCTCCCCCAGCAAAAACTGAACAGAGTATATTGGATTTTCTGCTCATCAGATACTTCACTCAAGCATTTAAAAAAAAAAAGAAATTAGTGAAATTTAACCAAAAGATAATCAAAGAGAGTCTCATCCTTGGTTAGGTACTTTTTTTAACCTTAAGAGAAGAAGTGTTAAATCTGTATTTTGGTTTTAAGATTGAAAAATTAATATAGACACTAAGGGAATTAAATAAAACAAAACTTGGGAATAAACTTTTACAATTAAGGAAAGAAAAAAAAAAGAAAGCAATTAATGGCTGGCTGTCAGATAGGCCTGGGCTGACCCATTTAATACATTCTCTTTAACACACTAGTCTCTATTATCTGGGTTGAGCTGTGAGTCTTTGTCGTCATCTAGTTAATGTTTTTGTGTGTTTTCCCCCTCTCCCTTGAAGGAGCTCTCCCAGATTCTTGGCAGCCTTGCTGAACTGCAGTGGAAGCAAGGACTTTTATGTATTCAAATTTTTAATTGTAAACATTGTGACAAGCGCTGGCAAACTCAGATTTGGCAGAATTTGTGTGATGTCATGGAAAAGAATTTCCTTTGTTTTATTTAAAAGTCGTTTCCAAGTTTTTTCCCCAGTAAGTCTGCTTTTATCTTTGGCTCTGAGAGGGCCCTTCACCAGATGTCAGAACCAAGACATTATCTTTGAATTCTAAGGACTTCATCCAGGCTGACCTAGATTACTCCCCTTCATGAACTGAATGCAAACTTCTTAAATAACACCATTTCTCCAGGCCAATGTTCTTTTTGTTCCGTATCTTTCACCCTGTCTGCCTTCAACTTTTGTCTTATGCATACTTTCCCCTCAATTCCCTTAACATGAAAGTGACTCTCAAACACTATCATCTCCTTAAAACATTATCAGAAGGAGATACTGATTTCCAACCTGGTTTCATCCTCTTTAAACAGGCAAGTGACAAATGGTGAATCTGATATTAGTTAGTGGCAAAATCCTAAAACAGAATGTGAAACATGCAGTTTGTTGGCACTTGGGGAATAAGTTGTCTCTTCATAATAAATTATGAAGGTCTGTATGAATTTTCTAAGAACGAGTGGCAAACCAATCTCTCTGCCTTAGATAGGGTCGTTACATTGGGAGGTTAGAGAAACCAAAAGCATTTTGATTTCAGCAAGGCACGGGAAGTAGTTGCTCCACGTGGCTTCATGGACAAGATGAGGTAAGCAGAGCTGGGTGAAATGGACATGTTTAGTATAACAGTTATGGCTACTTAGCGAAATTGTATAATTTAGGTGATCTTTGGGGGCATCCCACAGGCCTTAAATTGGCCCAGCCTCCAATAGCATTTTAATTTAGGATTTGGACGAGCCGTGGAAGGCACCCTTTTTAAATTTCCTATTTGATCTTCAAAGCACTGCTTCAGAATCCCTCCTAATGGGAGTCTGCATTGTTCTGTGATCCCTCACCTACCTCTCTGTTTCCTCAGTTAGGCTGTGACTACTTGAGGCCAAAGAGCAATCTTACTTTATATCCCACAGCATCTGGTACTTACTGTCCATTGGTAAAATTTTTCTGAACATATGAAAGAATGAGTGATTTAATGCTGCATTTATCGTTATTTTCATGGGACACAAAAAAGCTGTACAATTAATAACAGAATGAAGATTCAAAAAGAATCGAATGGTTGGGAAAAAAAAAAAACAACCGGATTGAACTAAAATGATGCCGCTGAGAACCTCCATCCACTGATCCTACCAGCCACCTTCCATTGCCTCCTAACCCCTTGATGTTCTCCCTCTTGCTTCCTCACCACACCTAATTTCATGTCTGATCATTATAATCACTCCCTTGCCCATCTCTGGCTTTGTCCTTTATAACCAATAACTCTGGAAATATCCAATCCAATCTCTGCATGCATCTGTGGATGAACATGGCTGAAGAAATGTCCACTGCTCTGCTGACTTTCTTCATTTTTAATCCATGACTACCAACCGGAAGTGGATCCTTAATACTGCTACCACTCACCGAAAAAAATGGAAGCCATCTGATGAGAACTTCCACATCGCCCATCACCTCCTCTGCCCCTACATACTTTGCCTCCTTTATGTTTCTAGAGAGATGAACTGTGTAGGACCTGACATATAGCCACCATATATACTGGATCCTGCTCCTCTCATTTATCAAAAAACATTATTCCAGGAATTCTTGGATTTCACAGTTGCGTTTGTTTGTTTGTTTGTTTTTTACTTCCCAGTGGGTCATATTCACGAACATGTAAACATACTACTAGTTCTTCTATCTTAAAAAACCTTTAGATTTTTACTTCTGCTCTAGTTCTTTGGAACAAAACTCCTCAAAAGAGTCTATTTGACAATGTCTCTATTCTTTTCCCACCTCTCTTAATCTCATTCTAATCAGGACTTTGCCCCCATAACTCTTTTAAAACTGATCTTAATCTTTATTTGACTTGATGTCAGTTGGCACTGTTGTTGCTTCTTCTTTTCTCATTCATGCACTTTCTTCCTTTGGCTTCAGGACACTGTACTGGTTTGTGTTTTCTGCTCCTTTACTTGCTACACATTTTCAGTCTCCTTGATTTTTTCCCTTCTTCTGTGTGATCTCTTCTTCTCTATGAGCCCTAGAAGTCAGGCTCACTCCTGATTTTATTCTCTCCTCTTTCTGCATTTAGTGCCTTGATGATCATCTAATTTCATGGCTTTAAAACTCATCTCTAGGGCGCCTGGGTGGCTCAGTGGGTTGAGCCGCTGCCTTCGGCTCAGTCATGATCTCAGGGTCCTGGGATTGAGTCCCGCATCGGGCTCTCTGCTCGGCGGGGAGCCTGCTTCCCTCTCTCTCTCTCTGCCTGCCTCTCCATCTACTTGTGATCTCTCTCTGTCAAATAAATAAATTAAAAAAAAAAAAAAACTTAAAACTCATCTCTAGGGGTGCCTGGGTGGCTCAGTGGGTTAAAGCCTTTTGGCTCAGGTCATGATTCCAAGATCCTGGGCTGGAGCCCCACATTGGGCTCTCTGCTCAGCGGGGAGCCTGCTTCCTCCTCTCTCTGTGCCTGCCTCTCTGCCTACTTGTGATCTCTGTCAGTCAAATAAATAAATAAAATCTTTTTTTAAAAAAAATAACAACAAAAACTCATCTCTATACCATGACTCCCAAATTTGCATGTCCAGTTCAGATCTCTTTTCCAAATGCCTTATTCTTACAAATGTCTAGAAATGACCTCTCCCACCCCAACGGATTTGCTATATTTATAATGTTCCCTCAGTGAGTGCCACTTTATCTTTCCAGTTTTGTAGACCAAAAATCTTGATATTATCTCCCTTTCTCTCATACTCCATGTCCTCTTTGTAAAGACAGACTTTTGACACCACTGTCAAAATATATCTAAAATCTCCTCACATCTCATCAACCTCACTGTTGTTACCATGGTCCCAGGCACTGTTATTTCTAACCTGGATTGCTGCACTAAACTCCAAGAGTTCTTCTCCCTTCTTCTACTTTTGGCCTCTTTAATCTGTACACAAAATGCTGTCACATTTCATTTGGAATAAAAGAGCCTTACTGTGGCCACAAAACTCTGAGTGCTTTGCTCTTTTACTCCTGCTGCTTCGTCTCCTCCTAGATCCCCCCTTGTTCCCTCTGGTCCAGTCACAATGGCCTTCTTGCTGTTGTGCAAATCTGCCAATTACATTCCCACCTAAGGGCCCGCATCTACTGTTTCCTCTGCCTGAAACACTCTTCCACCAGCTACCTCTGTGCCTAATTCTGTCACCTCCTGCTCAAGTGTCACTGTCTCAGTAGAGACAATAGTGCCACACTATTAAATATTAACAGTTGCATCCCATGCCCCCCCAACCCCAGAACTTTTGATCTTACTCTACATTTTTTTCTTTTTACATAGCATTTGTTATTTTCCAGTGTACTATGTTATTTATTTATAAGCTGTATTGTTTGTTGTCTTTCTCTCCTTCTAGAATGCAAGTTCCATGAAGGCAGAATTTTTTTGTTGTGTTTGCTGATGGATCTCAAAAGACCTGGATATACAGCATATTGTAGGTACCCAATAAGCATCTGTTGAGTGAATAAATAATTGTTAATTTAAAAACACTTCACAATTACATGATGGAAGAGTTATGGCTTATTACTTGCTTGTGACAAAAAAATAACAGTTTTAGTAGATGTAAATACAAATACACATTTATCCTCTCAGTGCTAAACAAGCTAAGTATTAGATTGTGTTAATGGTAAAGAAACTAAGTAATCCATTTTTCAATCTGTTCTACAAATATTTATTAAGTATCTCTTATGTATTAGTAACTATCAGAGGTCCTGGGACTATAACAGTGAATAAAACATAAAAATTCTTGACTTCAAGGAGTTATGTTCTAGTATATTTCATTCTACACTGTTGTATCTAATGTGATACATTGTATTCCATATAGGCTGTGCCAGACCAATCATATTGCATTTCTTTTGGTTATCACTCTTTGAATGATATATCACACTACTAAGGAGCATGGGCTTTGGAATCTGAGAGACAAAGATTTTAATTTTGGTTCAGCCAACTATTATTTGTTTGACCTTGGGCAAGTTACTTAGCTTCTCTGAGTCCTGGTCTTTATTAATTAATTAATAGTTAATTAATTAATAGCTGTGAGTTATTATTACTATATTACATATAATATATTATATATTATTATATGTTAATAAGTTAATAAGTGTGAGTACTAATACCTACAGTAAAAGGTTATTTACTTGGACTGCCAGGGCCTAATTCATTACAGATTAATATTTCTTATATTATATATCTTAACTGCAAAAGAATACAATGTTTTACACATTTTAGATGTTTTACACATTTTAGATGGACAGTTTGGTATATGAGATGTCCAGTATGGTAAGAAATAAGTTAAAATGCATAGATGTCCTACAAACACTTTTTTTTACTTACCACTTCAAGTTGCTTAAGGAATTTATTGCATATCTATAGATATTTTGCTTTGAATGAAAATATTTGCTTACCTGTGAAAGGAAAATATGTATCACATAAAATAGAAGTATTTAATGATGTGAATATGTGTAATTAGTATATTTTGCCTACCAAATTATTACTGCAAAATTAGAATTTATAAACCATACTCATTTCCTAAACAATGGTTAAAAAAGGCGTCTAGTAATCTCGTTAAGTCTGAAATTTATTTTAGAAACATGAAATTTATTCCTAACCTGCAGAAAGAAGTTTGGGAAGATCACTATTCATCAGCATTTGCTTTTCTGTAGCAGCCACAGGAGAGAACAATCTAAAAGGTCTTTGGAAAAAATCAGACAGGAGCCTCTACTTGCTGGTGTCATTCTTTATTTTCAAGGCTCTCCCCCAAACTATATATCCGTAATAACTTCACATTAGTGAATAAATTTTGTTCCATGGGATTTATGAAATTTGCACAGCATCAAACAGCCTCATCAGAATCAGTTTCGACCCATCCTTTATAAATCCACACCACCTTGTTCACTTTGTCATCACCTACCTCTCATTTGTAGCCTTGGAGTTTGCACTGCTCCTCAGCACAAGTTGCAGCAAACTGATTATCTATTATTATACAATGTATCAGAGAAAACCTGTTTAAAAGAACAAGTTCATTATTTGAATGATTACAGTATTTAAAGTCTTAGGTGAATCACCTTCTATTGTACCATATACAGTGGTTATGAGGAGTTCAAGAAATCGTGGTATACATAAAGAATTTAGCACAGAGCATGGTACAGAGTAAGTGCTTAATAAATGACTTCAGTTGTTATTTGTGCAAACAATGTAGTATATATTTTTAGAGGAGAACTCCTATGAATGTTTAGGGACTCAATATTATGTGAGGAATTTTTCAAAAAGTAATTATGCTTAACCATATACATATAGTTTATAGAGTCATATTTCCTTTAGAACTCTCGCTATACATATCCATATATCTGATGAGTTCCTAGGCGACAAGAACCAGGCTAATTTAATGTGCTTTTTTCCAATCTCTAACCAAGCACCAAGAATATTGTAGACACATTCTGTTTGCATTATATAAAGCTAATTGAATATTTTTCTTTCCACTGAAGGAGCCGAGAGTTTCTAGTGATTCCTGGAAATCATTAAATTAGGATTAATGATTATCTATACAGAGAATGCTCACTGTAGGGATTGATGTTAGACAAGGTCAGGGATTTACATTACTCATTCATTTATTCAGCCTGTCATTTTCAAGTCATTCAATAAACATTTACTGAGGGTTTCTCACTCCTCATTAAGTACGCTTGATGTTGGGGGAATCAAAGATTTAAAATAACTTTTTGACTCTATTATTAATATGATATGTATTTGTGCTGGAAGACTATTTAGATGGGAACATCTGTGAGGGGTTTTGCCTGCATGATCTATGGAAGAAGACTAGATCATACTGTATTTTAAATATACTTATTACACATTCATGAATGTATTAGTCAGGGATTTTTAGTTCAAGTGATAGAAAATCCAATCCAAACTGGCTTCAGCAATGAAAGGAGCTCATCGACTCCTATACCTGAAAGTCCAGGGTATTTCTTATCTGCAGTATTGCTAAATCCAATGTATTGGTATAACCAGAACCTTTTACTCTTGGTCCTTTATCCTTCATCCTTCTAGAGTTGGCCTCCCTCTTAGGTGGGCTTTCTCTTTGGGCTATCTCCTAGCAGCTCAGACCTGGTATCTTCCCATGTTCTGGGGTGCCTGGGTGGCTCAGTCAGTTAAACATCCAACTCTTAGTTTTGGTTCCCCGCATGATCTCATGGATAGTGAGATGGAGCCCCATATCTTGCTCTGCACTCTGTGGGGAGTCTGCTTGAGAGATTCTCTTTCTTCTTCTCTCTCTCTCTGCCCCTCCCCCCATTCACTTGTACTCACTCTTTCTCTCTCAAGTAAATAAATAAATCCTTTTATTGTATTTATTTATTTTTAAAGATTTTTATTTATTTATTTGACAGAGAGAGACACAGAAAGAGAGGAAACACAAGCAAGGGGGAGTGGGAGAGGGAGAAGCAAGTCTCCCACCGAGCAGGGGACCTGATGTGGGGCTTGGATCACAGGACCCCGGGACCATGACCTGAGCCACTCAAGAGCCCACATAAATAAATAAATCTTAAAAAAAATCTTCCCATGTTCTAAGGTAGAAGAAAGGAAAGGATTTTTCACCTAGTGCCCCTGTCAAAAGTCTTGGAATGTCTGATATGGTGATGTTTTCTTTGCTTAACCAATTACTATGATTGAGGGCGGGGGACAATGTTCTGACAGGCCCTCAAGGATCAGATGTCCACCCTCAACACCTGAGGATGGACTTGGTTCCATGTAAACCACTTTGTGTGAGAATTGGCAAAAAGTAACACCTGGCATCGTTTCTCAAGGAAGAGGAAATGCCTGATGAGAAATCACATAAAAATTCACAGCAAAGGTCTCCGTGACAGGTGTGGGACTGTTTAAACTGATGGGACTGGTAACAGAGAGGAAGAAGGGCTTTGGATTAACATTAATCTGTTTTTTTTATTATTTACATTGGTGTTCAGATAACCTGCTAGAAACACTGTCACCATACTTATATTTTCTTTAACTGTGTTTTGTTTGTCCTTCTTTCTTTCTTTCTTTCTTTCTTTTTTTTTTAGTGCTTCAGGGCAATATGTTACTAGTCCATATCATTAGGGTTTATCCTGTTTTTACTTATTTATTTGAGAGAGAGAGAGAACAAAGAAGGAGAGGGAGAGGCACACTCCCCTCTGAGCGAAGAGCCAGACTTGGGGCTCAATCCCAGGACTCCGAGATCATGCCCTGAGCTGAAGGCAGATGCTTAACTGACTGAGCCACCAGACAGTCCTGTGTTATCCTGATTTTAAATTATTTATATTCGCTCATGGTTTCCCACACAGTTCCAGAAGCAAATGCCTATAAAGAAGAGTGTGAATCTGAAGATTCTTACCTCTTTGGATCGCTAGATATGTAACCAGCCATGAATGTGCATTAAGGTAAGGAATTTTCCAGTTTTTATAGTATCCATGCTGCAAGTTTACCCCTTGTAACTGCTAAGGACATAGTCCTTCCACTTTATTTAACATCAACAACTGCAGTGGAGCAATAGAAACACAGCAAAATGCTCCTACCTTTGAAGTTATATTGTGAAAATAAATATTTACTTATTTTCAGGGGGAATAAATGTACAGTTAATTCCAAGAAACTAATGGCTGCCTTATAAGCACCTTCAGTCAGCCAGATGCTGTGAATTTACAAACTCATATAATTATCACAAAGCCCCGCCAGGCAGGTCTGATCTCCCTGCTTCATATTTCTCAATGTCTGATCACTCTAGACTGTTTCCATAGAAGAGAGAAGCAGCAGAGTACTGATTGGAGTCTGCGTATTTGGCTGGGGCTTACAGATTGGTGGATATCAACAAGACGGTCAGCAGGCTTTTCCCTCCAGATACAAATTTCTGTAGATTTTTATTCTAAAACAATTCTCAGAAAGAGGATATTCCGGCTTCCTGCCTGGAGGGTAATACAGTGGCTTTTAGTGTACAAAATCTGAAAAGGCAGAGAGGCTCTTGGGAGTTTCAAGGTCTATTATGCAGATAAAATTTAATCCTCCGGTTTCAGCAAGGCACAAAATCCTACCCTCCTCTGTGTTGGTGACCCAGTCTAGATTTCTCTGGTTCAGTATTTAATTTAGGGTGGGAGATGTATGTTACCTGGTTATAGAGGTGAGGACCTAAAGGGCTCACTGCTCCTTATACAGACTTTTCAGCTGGTTTCTGTAATGACTACTGGCCCCATTTCCAGCAACTTTTCAGGATTCAGAGGATCAGAGTGGCTTCTCATTTATATCACACTGTTGTAGATTTAATCTTCCTGTTGCTGACTAATTCAGTCATTTACAATTTCTCCATCCACTCTCTGCTTTCAAATATTTGGTTTAGGGTTATAGGAATCTCCTGGCTGCCCTGAAGTTGAAGTTTTCGTTTCTGTTTCTTGTTATTTACGTATTTTTGAGAGTGATTTTTAAAAAAGATTTATTTATTTGAGAGAGAGAGCATGAGCAAGCAGGGGGAGGGGAGGAAGGAGAGAGTCTGAAGGAGCCTCCCTGCTGAGCACAGAGCCTGAACCCGACTTGATCCCAGGACCTTGAGTTCATGACCTGAGCCAAAACTAAGAGTTGAATGCTCAACCAACCCTGCCACCCAGGTACTCCCTGAGAGTGACTTTTTAAAAGAAGGGGACAGAAAGTGTTTTTACTATTTTAAAATCAGATGTCATCTAATTTATAACCCCCTTGGCCTCAGTTTCCTCATCTGCAAATTGAGCCACATGGCCTCTAAAGTTGTAAATTCCATCATCATTACTATTTTCATATCTGTGTGTGTGTGTGTGTGTGTGTGTCTGTATTCTTTTAAATTTCTACCTCATTGATTTAGGACAAAGTTTTCCTGTTGAGGATACACGAAAAGTGAAACTGTATGTGAATTCATTTTACTTCAGGTGTATAATCTCAGCTGTATCCACTATGATGTTATAGAGTGTCCCACACAAAAGCAATTAGTTAATTGAAGCATATTTTTAAAATGGGACATCTTCCAGGCAAACCAAATCATAAAAAAAAAAAAAAAAAAAAAAAAAAAAGAACTGTGATTTTTTAAACTAACTGCTCTGGCAATAATATCCTTGTAGCTTTGAAAAAAACAACTTTCTAAAATGCAATAAATCTAAACCTAATCTTAGGTGATACAATTACTTGTTTTAAAATAGTTCAAAAAACCTAAACTTGTATGAGAACTCTAACACATCTTACTTTTTTTCACATGAGCCATTTAGTCTATTATGATTCAGATGCTAACTCATGAATTGGAGCACTAATGATTTTTAAAACAATTTTTAAAAGTTCTATACTCTTCCATTGTCTTGGCTATAACAAGTCCACTTTGGAAGTTCACTGCTAGTAAGCCAATTACAAAAATAATACAATATAAAAAAAATTTCCAACCCATACTTGGGATTTGAATGTAACATTACTCTGATACATAAGTCCAAAGAAAATATTTCTTGTTTAGTGTTTCCAGTCCCCTTTCCCTCTCCTTCCCTGTATTTCTCTTTTTCTGTCCTGAATGCCTTTAGTTCTATTTTGTCACTAAGAGAAAGTTGCTACATGTCTGGCCAAAGGCCAAAGGTGAATGCCAAATAAACTTAGTGACCTCTTTGAGGATTAATGTTGGGATTTCTACCCAGCATGCCCTAGGTTTTCTGTGTTCCAGTTTTGCCAAGATAAATCTCTGGGCAGCCCAGGACTTGTTTAGAAGAGGACTTGAGAAAAATTTAGTCATTTATGGGGTTGATTTTTTGGCAGGTCAGTAGAAAACTGCTTTATTTAATCCAGATTAATATATCGAAATAAGACTGAGGAAATGAAGAGTATTGGTTTTGGCAACAGGCAAATACAGGGAGTTCTTGGTGGGGCTACCAATAAGCATATGTATCTCTGGGGAAAAGAAACCCTTGAACACATAAAGAAATCAATTTTCTGGTTGTATAGATATCAAGTATCAATTGTTTCTAGACACAACTGACTAGAGAAGGAAATACTGGGCTGTGGCCTATGTTCGTCATATGATTATGACCGCCAATAGCAATGGCAACAATATTAATTAAGCCATGGGTTCTCAGAGAACCCTTCTAGAACCTTTAGTGAAGTCCTTGGAATAGAAGGGCAACTGGGAATTGAGTGGTCATGCAATAAGGATGAAGGGAAAAATAAAGCTCAGGTACATAATGATGCTACCAACAGCTGAAGGGAGAGGAAGAAAATGAAAGAAAAAAAAATTCCATGTTCTGAATGGACATGTGCTCCTGCATGCAGTGTCTTTGAAAAGAGAGGCCAGCTTTGGAAGTTGGTCATCTTTGGAATTCCCAATGACTTGTATTTCCCAGGAGTGACCAGGCCCTGAGAACCTGACTCATCCTTACTAAAATGCTTGCATGACAGAGGTGGGCACCAGAATGCTATTTTATTTATTAACAAAGGAAAATATAACTACTCTGTGGCCTGGGAGTATATGTGAGGGTATGATCAACAGGGCCCTTTCCTGTTGACAAACCTCTGTGAGAAGCTTCATCATAAACCATAGAAAACGTACAATGATTTCAGGAATGAAATTTATATCATTAGTCTTTTCTTTTCCCAAAGTTAAACAGCTTGGGAATTAGAAGTTTCTTGGCAATCATGGAATCAGAACAAGGGGCTTAAAAAAAAAAAATCCCTGTGCAGTGGCACCAGTTCAGGGATATGTGATCTGTCCATCTCTTGAGAGGGATGGTTTTATCAGACGGGTCAGAGTAGTCATGACCCGATGGCAGTAGTGTCCAAGATCCAGCTCAGTGATGAAGCAGCCCGCAATGGGACCAGAAGAAGTAGAAACAACTCTCCTTTTCAGTTTGCTAGGATTTTCAGAACTGCTCAAACTTCATCCTTAAAACCACTTTTATTTGATAATGGAGTGCTTTGGGAACAGCTTTAGTTCAGGGATTATGTTCTCCCTTTATTACTCTCCAGCCTCCATCCATCTCTTTGACCAACCAAACTGGAGAATTGAGCTTCTCCATATATATATGGATGGTGACTTCTATCCATCCATATATATTTTTTGGATGCCACCATCCATATATATTTTTTCTTTTTTTTATATTTAAACTTTATTTTTTCAGTGTTCCAAGATTCATTGTTTATGCATACCCAGTACTCCATGCAATATGTGCCCTCCTTAATAACCACCACCAGGCTCACTCAACTCCCAACCCTCTTCCCTCCAAAACCCTCACTTTGTTTCTCTGAGTCCACAGTCTCTCATGGTTTGTCTACCCCTCCAATTTCCCCCAACTCACTTCTCCTCTCCTTCTCCTAATGTCCTGTGTTATTCTTTATGCTCCACAAGTGAACCCATATGATGATTGACTCGTTTCACTCAGCAGTAATCTCCTCCAGTGCTGTACATATTCATACAAAAGGTAGGTATTCATCCTTTCTGATGGAGACACAATACACCATTGTATATATGGACCATATCTTCTTTATCCATTCATCCATTGAAGGGCATCTTGCCTCTTTCTGCAGTTTGGTGACTGTGGCAATTGCTGTGAACATTGGGGTACAGATGGCCCTTCTTTGCACTAAATCAGTATCTTTGGGGTATATACCTAGTAGTGCAAAGGCAGGGTCATAGGGAAGCTCTATTTTTAATTTTTCAAGGAATCTCCACCATGTTTTCCAAAGTGGCAGCACCAACTTGCCTTCCCACCAACAGTGTAAGATGGTTCCTGTTTCTCCACATCCTCTCCAACACAGGTTGTTTACTGTCTTGTTAATTTTGGCCATTCTAACTGGTGTAAGGTGGTATCTCAATGTGGTTTTGACTTGAATCTCCCTTATGGCTAATGAAAATGGCATTTTTTTCTGTGTCTATTAGCCATTCTTTGGAGAAGCGTCTGTTCATGTCTTCTGCCCATTTTTTGACATGATTATTTGTTTTTTGAGTGTTGAGTTTGAGGAGTTCTTTATCGATCTTGGATATCAGCCCTTTGTCTGTAGTGTCATTTGCGAATATCTTCTCCCATTCCATGGATTGCCTCTTTGTTTTGTGGACTGCTTCCTTTGCTGTGCAGAAGCTTTGGATCTTGATGAAGTCCCAAAAGTTCATTTTTGCTTTTGTTTCCTTTGCCTTTGGAGACATATCTTGAAAGAAGTTGCTGTGGCCAGTGTCAAAGAGGTTACTGCCTATGTTTTCCTCTAGGATTTTGATAGATTCCTGCCTCACATTGAGGTCTTTTATCCATTTTGAGTTTATCTTTGTGCATGGTATGAGAGAATGGTCAAGTTTCATTCTTCTATACACAGCTGTCCAATTTTCCCAGCACGATTTATTGAAGAGATTGTCTTTTTTCTGCTGTATACTTTTTCCTGCTTTGTCAAAGATTATTTGACCATAGAGTTATGGGTCCATATCTGGGCTCTCTACTCTGTTACATTGATCTATATGTCTGTTTTTGTGCAAGTACCATGCAGTCTTGGTGATCACAGCTTTGTAATATAGCTTGAAATCAGGCAACGTGATGCCCCCAGTTTTGTTTTTCTTTTTCAACATTTCCTTAACAATTCAGGGTCTCCTCTGGTGTATTTCACATCCTTACTGACGTTATCAGTTCCCAGAACTGACTGCAGTTCCCAGAATTGCAGTATGGCTTTTGTTGTATATTTTATTAGGGAGAGATGTTCCAGACAGTTTTATTTGTTACTTACTCCTATACTCTTTACTCTGTGAATCAGGAAGCTGTTAAGTGGGTGGGGAGTCTATAATTGATTAAGGATATCAGTTCTTCAGTTCCCAAGTTTGTAATTGCAGATAACTCCAAAATAGGTTCAGGGTCCTCTTGGACCCACTTATAAGGCCATCAACAATCCATTTTTAACCTGAATTCCCTATACCCTCACTGTGATCAGTAGACTGTAGTGATGTTCTAAATCCCAGGACTAAGCATTAGCTCAGAATCAGAGGGCAGGATTACTGAAAATTTCAGCGGTACATTCACTGGTGCAAAGTAATTCCATTTAAGACTGCAGCTTTCTGTGTCGATGGATAATAAGAATAGGTAACATTTATTGAGCACTTGTTATACAGCAGGCAATGTTCTCATACTTGTTTCGAAATTTTCTGAATGCTGGTATCTTCTTCAGCAATAACCAAAAGCTTTACGAGGAAAACATTTTACTGGGCCCAGCAGGGGCAGAGAGAGGGGATGGGTGAGTCATACCCTAAATCTACCAAATATTTTTATCATGTGAAAGGAGAATTCCCTTCAAATAAGAAATGGGTCTGCAGACTGGATAGCCAAAATCAAAGCAAAAAACAACCAAACAAACAAAAACAAAACCTCACAAAGACCTGGCAAATGTCTGCTCAAATGAGGTTCACCTCATTCTTTTAACTGCTGTGTAATATTCCATTACTTTGATATCCTACAGTTGGTTCGCTATTCCTGCATCAACAGATGTGGTTTCCCTATTTATGGCTACTTCAAACAATACTTCCTAAGTATTTTTATATGTTTCTGAGTACATCTATGTAGATTTTTCTAGGATTTGTACCAGAAGGAAAGTTTAATTATCCAGTTTGTCTGTATTTTGCCTCTATTTGGAGAAACCAAGTCCTCACATTCCTTCCCACCTTAAAGAGAAGACTCCAAGTAACTATAATTATGAACTATAGTGAACAGAGATGGAGAGATATTTAGGAAAAACCAATGCATGGCAGATGGAACCCCTCCAAACAAACAAACAAACACACGAGCCAAAAACAGCAATGAAAACCAAACACAATCCTGTTTTAATAATAAAAATCAACCTCTGTGTAGATACCCCAAACTGAAAAAAGCTAGGATAGACCACTTATGTCCCCTAGAATCTGAGTAGGGACAATTAAAACTTTAAACTAGGCTCTGGCTTTTAAAAGACAGGTTTTAAAAACATTAAGTTTTCTAAGCCAAATATATATAGCATATGGTTTTATATATCCAATGCCCTCATCTCTGTTTCCCCACCGTGAGCTTACAGGAAAACACTGTTTATTTCTGACATTCGGTAAAGCTGTTTCAGCCCCAGTGTTGATTGATAGCAATAGATTCAAGGATTAATAAAAGAGATGTGTTTAGTGAGTCACCAGCACAAGAGCTAGAACAGGTCACATCCCAAGTTAAATTAAGCAGGTCCTGCCATCACCCCATAGGGTTTTGAAGCTGTGATTGAAAGTCAGAAGGAGAGAGTATGTGTTTGCCAAGGAACATCAATGCTTTTGAATTCTTTCAACCTAGACTGTTTGGTGACATTTCCAGATAGCTGGTGAGGTCTGGAGGGGAGCGTATAAAGCTAAAGGCAAAAATCCTATTGAAGTGGATTTGCTATACCTTTTTATTTTAAATGCATGGATGTTTCATGGTGAAAATGCAAAATGGATGATGTTAGCATGAAGTGATATGCCAGTCCTCACTCATATCTTGGCTGGTCTGTCTGATTTTTTCAGTAAGGGCCAAAAAGCCAAAAAATTTCTTGTTGCTCCTATTCCTACTCATATCCTACTAATGATATTCCTCAAAACAAACAAACCTGAAAGAGAAAAAAAACACTTTGATCAACAATTTTATCCTAATAAGGAAAGCCACCCTCTATATAGATACCAGAAAACTGGAAAAAGTTTGGCTAGACAACATCATTGACTTGATATCCCATATTATAATGTCATTACAAATGATATTACCATGTTTTCCAGTAAAGGAGCTTCATACATAATTAACTCTGATCTCAACTTAAATAATCCTAAATTAGCTGTTCACTTTTCAGTTAAAAATGTTTCTCTAATTTATTGATAAATCTACACCTTTGGATATTATTTTTCTTAGTATGAATTAGTAAGGGCCAAATGCAAGAACCAATGTGTCTCTTTCAAGTTGCTACTGCTTCTTTTCTAATTAAGAATATCTAAAATTCCTTCCGTCATGTGGTGTCAGCACTTGCTTGACATTTATTTTGGTTGTGTGGGCTCTGGTGAACTTATTTATTTGGAATTAAGTGCTAAGGCTTTCCTACCCATCCACAGTTGCTCTCTTAAAGAAAAAGAAACTTAGCAAAAATATATAGCATGTGTCTCCTGAAACATTCATGTACTGATGTCCTAACAGCCAGACCTCAGAATGTGACTGTATTTGTAGATAGTCTTTAGAGAGATGTACTTAAGTTAAAATAAGACCGATAGTGTAGGCCCTAGGAAAGCAGAACTAGCAAAGGTATATGGCACAAATGCTTTATTTCCTAGATTTTCCTGCCTAAAACTCCTCATGTATTCTTAGATGTATTTGTCCAAAACATATCCATTCACAAATAAAAGGTCATAAAGCAATTATTTCTATTTCCAAACTCAGCATGACATGATGCACACTGTCTTCACTAGAAAATATTTTTAATTTTGTCCATCAAAATGGAATTGTCTTTGCATATGTTTTATGTATCCTCTTAACACTATCAGATCCCTGGCTCTCTGAGACTCAAAGCAGGTTTTACCTACATTTAATATAAACTGTAGGATTTTCCACCAGCATGAGAATTGGCTTTCTTCAGATTCTCTCTTTTCTACTTTAGTGATGGCTTGCTGTTAATCTATAATTTGGGAGGGGGAGCTAGTATGATGTGGTTGATTTGAGAATGTCTATAAGCTAACAGGGAAAAGAATAATCACAATTCTTTTTATTTAAATTTATTTGACAGAGAGAAATCACAAGTAGGCAGAGAGGCAGGCAGAGAGAGAGGAAGGGAAGCAGGCCCCCTGCCGAGCAGAGAGCCCCATGTGGGACTCGATCCCAGGACCCTGGAATCATAACCTGAGCCGAAGGCAGCGGCTTAACCCACTGAGCCACCCAGGCGTCCCAGAATAATCACAATTCTTTTGCCACTTTCTGTACAACTCCGCTTTCATTGCCTGGCATTGAGAAATGCTTTTAACTTAATTTTGTGGCCTTTTGGCCCACTAGTTAGTTTTACGGTTTGCTACTCCAGGCAGTCTGGACAACTTACCAAAGAGCATTACAGATGCTCTTTGATTTTCTCCCTTCATACTTTTGTCTATGTAGAATATCATCTCCCATCACCCCAAGACCAAATTAAATGCATGAGTGCATTCAGTGCAACTACTGACAGACTAGTTCTTGTCATGGGTCACATTTCATGCCCTATTTTTTTTCCATTTTATTTTATTTCTTTTCAGTGTTCCATCATTCATTGTTTATGCACCACAACCAGCGCTCCATGCAATATGTCCCTCCTTAATACCCACCACCAGGCTCATCCAACCCCCCACCCCCATCCCCTCCAAAACCCTCAGTTTGTTTCTCAGAGTCCACAGTCTCTCATGGTTTGTCTACCCCTCTGATTTCCTCCAACTCACTTCTCATCTCCATCTCCCAGTGCCCTCCGCGTTCTTCCTTATGCTCCACAAGTAAGTGAAGCCATATGATGATTGACTCTCGCTGCTTGACTTATTTCACTCAGCATAATCTCTTCCAGTCCTGTCCATGTTGATACAGAAGTTGGGTATTCATCCTTTCTGATGGAGGCACAATATTATATATATGGACCATATCTTCTTTATCCATTTGTCCATTGAAGGGTATCTTGGTTCTTTCCACAGTTTGGTGACTGTGGCCATTGCTGCTATGAACACTGGGGTACAGATGGCACCCTTCTTTTCACTACATCTGTATCTTTGGGGAAAATACCCAGCAGTGCAATGACAGGGTCATAGGGAAGCTCTATTTTTAATTTCTTAAAGAATCTCCACACTGTTTTCTAAAGTGGCTGCACCAACTTGCATTCCCACCAACAGTGTAAGACGGTTCCCCTCTCTTCACGTCCTCTCCAACACATGTTGTTTACTGTCTTGTTAATTTTGGCCATTCTAACTGGTGTAAGGTGTATCTCAATGTGATTTTGACTTGAATCTCCCTGATGGCTAGTGATGATGTACATTTTTTTTTGTGTCTCTTAGCCATTTGTATGTCTTTGGAGAAGTGTCTGTTCATGTCTTCTGCCCATTTTTTGACATGATTATTTGTTTTTTGAGTGTTGAATTTGAGGAGTTCTTTATAGATCTTGGATATCAGCCCTTTGTCTGTAGTGTCATTTGCGAATATCTTCTCCCATTCCATGGGTTGCCTCTTTGTTTTGTGGACTGTTTCCTTTGCTGTGCAGAAGCTTTGGATCTTGATGAAGTCCCAAAAGTTCATTTTTGCTTTTGTTTCCTTTGCCTTTGGAGACATATCTTGAAAGAAGTTTCATGCCCTATTTTCTGTCTAGATGTGAATTGGAAATAAGATAAGGAGATTCTAAAGCCCTTATTTGTGAGTGTACAACCCAACTGGATGGTATGTATACTTACAGTTAATGTTGTAGTGAACACAGAGAACTGCTGTGTGATTTCTGAGTGATTCCTGATGCTTCACCCTGGGCAGTTGAGAAGTCAGGAATGCCTAAGTGATATTTACAAATAACAAATCATGTGATTTCAAAATGCCATTTCTAAGGGAAGCATATAAGCTGATGAATAGGAGGTTGTAATCCTCCGACAGTGTTTCTGTACTTTGGCAAGAAACAGTTTCCTTCTGTAAATAGTAACTACATATTGTCTATAACCTTCCAAGACATTGGGAATCAATGTAGATTTTTATAATACCTTGTGGGCAACATTCCTATTATACATTTGTATGCCACAATAGGCCATGATGATGAATTCACTTCAGGTTTCTCTGAAACTTAATATTTGGAAAATGATAGAAACTGTTATATGTAGTTGAATGGCATGCTTTATCAACTCTAGTAGTATTTCTCTTGAGAACATATCTTTTCAGATAAAACTGCTTTTCTCATCTTGAAAGAGAAAATAAAAAAGATGGCTCATTATAAGATAACTCATCTATTTATGCTTTCATGAAGAAACAGATGCCATTAGTTTATGAGTTGTGTGTGTTTCTTATGTGTTTTCAGAGTGATGTGGTTTAATGTTGGTGTTTCTGCCTTTCTGTGGTTAAATATGTCAGTGGTGTAATATGCGAAGAATCAAAGAGAGGTTAATTGTAGGAGGAGATTGAACTCAACACACACCTGAATTTCCTCTTGTCCTGAATCCCTTAGGTGGCTGAAAATTCATAAAGATCCAGGAAAAGAAGAATGTCATTAGCAGGCAAGTAATTAATGAGGATTTTTGTAAATTGGAATCCAAGCTTGGAGTTTCCTAATATAGAGGAGAGGGAGGTGAAGGAACAGCCATCAGAGTAATTAAACAGGAGCTAAAATTCTGAAAAACAGACCAGTTCAGCTTTTTCACTTCCCCTACTATATTAAATGACAGACACAAGTGGAATTCAGTGTCAGGATAAGCCTGGAAAGTATTACAAGAATAAATCCTTTAGGGGTCTGTGTGAGAAGAGTAGGTCACATGGGGATTTGAGACACATGCAGACACAGGGGGAGAAGAGGGGACAGACTGCTCTGCCAGGAGGTTCAAGCTTTGAAGCACTCCTCTGCCAAAATGGACATCTTCCTAAGTTGGCAAGGGGTGGAGGGGACAGATACTGGCCTGCCAGCCCATGCCCAGGGAGCCTTAAGGGATTTGTGCAGTTGACCCACCATAACCCTTTATGGCTAACTAAACTAAAAGCAATCTTACAATCAAAGTTGAGGCTCGGTGGAGTATCAGAACTTCAGAAGTAACCCACGCCAGCTACTAATTGATGGCCACCTATCACCAGATAGTTGATAAAAAGCAATAGAGGGACCAAGATTAACTAACAGAACCACTGATCCAAGGTTTAAAAAAAAAATTCAAGAAACAGATGAAAACTTAATTTAAAAAAACTTTAAACTATCTTGAGAGAGTCAAGTGGCTATTTTCATTGAAAAAAAAGCAAACAAAAAGGAGGGGGAGGGGAAGGAGGAGGAGAAAGGAAAGGCTCCTATGATGGTGAGTAATTAGCCCAAATTGGTTCTAGAAATTAAAAATATTAATGGCGAAGTAGAAACGAGATGCAAGAGATGAAAAACAGGATGAACATTGCTGAAGGCTGAATTGTATGCTAGACAATAAAATATTACAAAAATCTGGAGAAAAAAGTGAAAGTGATGGAAAAAATGAATGAAAAATTAAAACACAATACTTTTAGTTCATGTTGTTAAACACCCACTTAATAGTTCTAGGAAAATAAAACACAAGAAATGAAAGAGATGAAAAGGAAACAGAAGAATTTCCTTTGAGCTGAAGGTTTTGAGTCTTCAAATTAATGGAATGTCCTTATATAGCTACATTCTAAGGGAATTGCTGGTCTCCAAATTTTAAATTTCCAGAGAGAAAATCAATCAATCAAAAGACCAAACAGATGGCCAAGAAAAGAATAAGAGTCAAATTGTAGTCAGACTTCTAGTTAGCAACACTAGATGCTGAAGAAGTAGTTTAAGGAGGCTTTTTCTGTCTCTGAGCAGATGGAGAACTCCTCCCCACTTTTATGCCCACTTAGAATAATTTTAGTTTTGGCCCTCTATTTCCCCAAACTTACTGGTCTTCCAATCACCTGTAAAACTTTTGAAAATTGCAGATCCATAAGCCCTATTCCAAGGATGTGGGTGTATTAGATCCAGGGCGTGGTTTGGGAATCTGTATTATAAAAAAACTACTTAGTTTGGAAGCAATTGGTTTAGCCCCTAGAGACTGATGACTCAACTCCATTAGCTGTTTGGTCCACATGGGGCTCCATTCCATGACATGAACTCCAGTCTGGGACTCATTCCTCCTCCTTCTAGACCACAATGCTGACTCAGTGTACTCTGTCTGAGTCTTTGTGTGTCTCATGTGGCCAGAACCCAGGCCACAAAAATAATGTTCATGGCCTCTGCTTTGTTTTAGACTAAACATGTCCTAGATGACCAACTGACAAAAGATGTAAAATATTTTTGTGAATCCAGCTCCGTCAGAAACTGTTACCATTCATTAGGATGCATCAATCATTTGAAGGCTTGGATTTCACAAATAAGATAAAGAGAGCTTGGCCAGAGTTTTGCCATTCAATTGCAGCTATTCTAGGCAGGTGGGTTTAACTGAGATTAAATTCATTTCAAAATTAAAGATTTGTCAGATAACCATACTGAATTGTGTTATTCATGGAGAAGCCCCTAGAGTTGCCTTTTAATTCTACCAAGTTTGTCATTAAGAGAGAATGTCTCATACTGCCCATATTGTCAGAAGTCACATTAAGGAGCAGCTTCTACAGTTTGGGACATGCCACATGCACAGGGCAATAAGGCCAGATGCACAAGGAAATCAACAACCCATAGTCCAGCTGGATCAATACAGTCTTAGCAGACCTTATTCATGCGGTGGACGACTGACTCCGCCCCTCCGCTTGCCTCTTTAGATGGAGAATGCAGATCCTTGCAGAAGGCATGCCGTTCCTACAGTTGAATACCGCAGTAAGAGGTATGTGAAACTGAGATTTTTTTAACCGCCAAGAGCTATATTGTGAGGGTTCGGAAAAAAGACGTGTGTGGGTGAGAGTGCACCGTGAATCCCAAACACCGACGGGATGGGAAGCCTTTCTATTAGCTTATTTTGTTGTTATTAAAGCATCAGTGGACTTTTGAAGGCACACTCCTTTCTTTCCCGTTTGAAGTTCTTTTCGGTTGTATACTCTGATAAATGACGGAGATCCATCAAAAGCTTGGGTTGCATTTTCCCGGGTGGCTCTGTTTCCACCTCTGACTTCCCTCCGGTGTGCTGCTTTGTTCCCTTCCTCTCACCTCCTTTTTAAAATCCTGACTTTCTTCAGTTTTAAAGGAGAAGGAAAAAAAGCCCCAAAGTTCTAACATTTAGATAAATCAGTTTTGAACCTCCCTGTCCTGAAGAGCTTCCTGAGCAGCCCGCCACGCCTCCCCTGGAAGGTGCAGATAGCTGTTCCATTTCTTTGGTACACGTCACGGTTAAATATTTTTCATTTTCATTTTTTAATCAGAAAACAGGGCTGAAATAAAATTTGGCTCCAAGGAAATGTCTGTGTTCAGCTAAGCATGTTTTGGAATTTCCAAAAGCTTATACTCCTCTCAGGTCCAATAAGTTGGAGGGAAATTTTGATTACAGTGCCTGGTACTTGTGGAGAATGTGATTAAAAACTGATAAAAGGCCTATCAAAAGATGCCATTGAGATACAGGCGATAATTTTAGGAGTTAATAAAAATCATGATCTCAGTGTTTCTCAATTTCTTTTGAAACTAATGAAGATTTCCTTGACCTAAGAAATAAAAACAAGGGAAAACTTAGTTTACATAAGAACCTCAAAGACAGTCTTAATATCAGTTTCTAAGAATTGTGTGTCCAGGGGAGAAGAGCCCCAGCAATCCTACTTTAGCTTTTGTCAGTATGACATATAGTTCTTTTTCTTTTTTTTTAAACTGAAGAGATATTGAATGCATCAGCACACTATGGGAGTAGAATACGGATTCTGTTAGGAAAAAAAAAAAAAAAAGGTGACATTTACTTGGTCATGATTTAGAGAGTAATTACTGTAAATTATTTTTAAAAACAAAAAAGCCGGAGCTGTCAAGTTTTCCTGATAAGTTTCAAGTTAGACCAACTTGAACTTGTGTTAGACCAACACATTCATTGGCCCATCATCTTATATGTATTTGTTTTTATTATTGTTAATGGAAAACTATTAAAAAATAGTCTGGTCCACATCTTCCAGGTAACAAGTGGTCACCTTGACCTTGCTCTTCAGAGTCTTGTTATTTGAGACCTTGTATTTGAAAAATGTCTGGAACTGACAACGTTATTGATGTGTAGCTCACTTTCTGCATTTTCATTAATTTATCAGAAGTGGGTTTGATGTCCACAGAAATATGCTAGAAGGGGTTTTTAAACTATAGTGCCATGTTCTCTTTTGTTCTTATTTTAAAATCTTAACTGTGTAGAAATAGTTTTGAACACACTATCACATTTAATTATTTATGGGATAATAGCAAGTTTAGAATACAGTTAAAGAAAAAGAAGTAAAGACTAAAAATCTAAAATAGACTTTGCCACATTTTCAACAAGCCTGGCACTTTTCTTTTTTTGTTCTTTTTCTTTTTTTTTTTATTGTTGGAAAATGTTTCTAGGGAACCACAAATGAAATGAAGTTAAACAGAGAATCACATTTTGGATGTATGTGGAGTAAATATAGCTCTTTATTTGTACTCTTAAGAGACAAACCATATTCTGCCTTGTATTATTTTTATTTTTATCATATCATATTTTTTGTCAAGACTCCAAATCCTTTGAGAGCTTATAGACCTACTCAGGGTGTAGCCAAGTCCTTGACACATAGGTGTGTTGATAGAGGATAAATGGATAACTCAAGTTGTACTTCACATCTGTATCACCAAGCTTAGAATCAGTTTATAGTCTGTTGGAGGAGAATAACTTGTTAATGATAGCACAAGATAGGATGAAATAAATACTTTAGTAATAATACAAGCGAAATGATGGTGAAGCCTAAAGTAGAAGTAATAGCCTTAATTTGGGGATGGAGGAAGGAAAGGGAACTGGGAGTACATCACAAAGGGAAGCCATACTGAGCCTAAATCTGTAAGGATCAGGAACATTTGTGCAGGTGGAGAAGGAGGAGGAAACATGCATTTCCAGCCTGGAGGCTAGATAAAGCACTTCCCATATGGGGACTAGAAATCAGTCCCATTAACCTGGAGCTTATTTCCCTGGAAGGAGCGAGCAGTAGGGTCACGTGGCTCTGAGGAGTTCAGACTTTGTTCTGCACAAGAGGAGAGCCAGTAAAGATTTCTGAGCCGAGAAGTAACATACTGTGAGCTGTAAGATTTAGGAAAATGGCTCTGGTATCAGCAGACAGGGTGGGTTGAAGCCAAGCCAGGTTCTGCAAGGGAGACCTGTGAGCCTCTGAGGCAGGAGTGGCTGAGAAAGGAGCGGGGGAGGGAAATATGGGACACATTGTGGGAGCACATGGACACCAGAAACAAGCCTGCCATTGCCTCCTCACAGCAGAGGCCTTCCTCTTCCCTGCAGCCCATTGTTAACATCTCTGGAAGGACCCACAGAAATCCTCTCTCACTGCATTGGCTCCTTTCTCTTTCCCCTTCATGGCACACTGGGCTCCACCTAGGTAGATCGCTCCATTCTTCGTGCTCTCACATCGCCCTCTGATTCTGAATATTTTATTTCCTATGCTAGATGTATGGTTCTCTTCTCTCCAGTTTCTGAAGATCTACTCAATTTTTATTTTTTTAAAAGATTTTATTTATTTATTTGACAGAGAGATCACAAGTAGGCAGAGAGGCAGGCAGAGAGAGAGAGAGGAGGAAGCGGGCTCCCACTGAGCAGAGAGCCCGATGCGGGGCTCCATCCCAGGACCCTGGGATCATGACCTGAGATGAAGGCAGAGGCTTTAACCCACTGAACTACCCAGGTGCCCCTACTCAATTTTTAAAAACCCAACTCAAATGATGTCTCCTTCATAGATGTTTTCCTACCATACCTCTCCTGTCCTGCCTCCCCCACATGCTGCTGGATATAGTTGCTCTCTCCCTGGCCTCCTAGGGCAAGAGGTTCACCTGTCTTTTATAAAGTTAATCACCTGACACCATACACCTATCAGAATGACTAGAATAAAAAATAGAGACAACTCTAAATGCTGGTGAGAATGCTGAGAAACGTGATCATGCATACACTGTTGGTGGGAATATAAAATGGTACAGTCATTCTGGAACACAGTTTGGAAGCTTCTTTAAAAAAAAAATCTAAACATTAAACTACTCTATGACCCAGCAATTGTGCTCCTCGGCATTTATCCCAGAGAAATGAAAGCATATGGCTCACACAAGAACCTGTACATGAACGTTCATGGCAGCTTCATTTGGAATAGCCAAAAGCTGGGATCAGCCCAGATGTCCTTCAACAGGTGAATGGTTAAATAAACTATGGTAAATCATTCTATGAAATACTACTCAGTAATAAAAAGGAACAAAGTGTTGATCAATGCAATAACTTGAATGAATCTCTAAGATACTATGCTTAGAAAAAAAGAAAGCCAATCCTTAAAGATTATGTACTGTAAGATTCTTTTTATTAATGGTTTTGAAATGACAAAATTTTAGAAATGGAGGACACATTAGTGGCTGCCAGAGTTTAAGAATAGGGGAGGAATATGGGAGAGAAGTGGGTCTAGTTGTAAAAAGGCGACACAACTTTTGTAGCAATGGGCTTCAGTATCCTAACTGTGGTGGATAGAGGAACCTACATGAGTGATACAACTGTGTAGAGCTCCACACACACCCAAGTGGGTCCAAGTAAAACTGGTGAGATCTGAGTCAGATGGGAGGATTGTATCAATGTAAATATGCCAGTTTGACCTAATATAGATTTACAAAGTGTTACCAGCGGAGGAAATGAGGCAAAGTACCGAAGAAGTCACTTTGCATTATATATCACAACTATATGTGATTTACCATGATCTCAATGAAATTTAAACAAACAACCAACGAACCATGATTACATGGGACTGAAAATTGGTTTACATGACTTTATCCTTGAGGGCAAGTACAGTGGCTCATATTTTTGTACTCTTAACCTGTTGTAGGTTGGCAGACATACAAGGGTGCACAATTCATTATTGCTAAGTGAATGGATTTTGGAGATCAAAGAGAGTGAGGAGTCAAAGAAGTCTGACATTTCTGGGAAGAGGAGGATATATTTAAAAGACATGAATACAACTCAAATTTGAGTTGAGGTAGATAAGGTCTTTGTGTCTCTCTCTCTCTCTCTGGCATTCTCACTCTTTTTTCTTTAAGTGTTGAATTCGAAATGTTAGTGGTATATCCAAATGGAAGTATCTAGTAGGCAGCTCAAAGTATTTCTATTGTCTCTAGTATTCTAGCTAAACAACAACCACTCTAGGTGTGATGTGACTTTATGATTCAAGGACACTTCAGTACACTTCTTGCCAAGGACTTAATAAGCTTTCATAGTCTGTTATCTTTAATACTGGATATTCTACCTGAAGCCCCCAAATTCAGATGAAGTTGTCACCTTCTGAATAGTTTTTTCATTTTATGGCTGAAACCTATTTATTGATTTTGATCCTGATATTGAATTTGAGTTTAAATTCTTAACTCTTTGTCAGAGGGATTATTAGATGATTTTCCTCAAATCGAAGGCATAGGTGTTGCTTTTAATTAAATATCTGTTAAAAATGGACATAAGAATATTTGGCATGAAATCAAAACATTAGTCAATGGGCAAATATAAATTCAGTTACATATACTATTCTTATATATCACTTTTAACATCACTTTTTAGGAAACCTTTGACTGTAAAACTAGGGTATAGGTTTTAGTATCACAGATCTAGAAAGGAACTTTTGTGATCATCTAGTTCTAGGATCATATCCTAACTATCTTGAGTAGTAATCAGTATTCTTGACAATCTCTAGGCATTTATATTACACATGTTCCTTCACTCATTTCTTGAGTTTTTATCACCTGGCTGTTCATAAGAGTTCTTATGTCCACATGAAACGGTTTCTTTTGGCAGAGACTATGTTGTCTTCATTTTTGGGCTTCTGCAATCTCTTATTGGGTTAGGCAAGGCAGTGCCCATATGATGTGCTTATTGATTGAATCAATGGCTAAAAAATGCTTTAACTTTCTCCTGTCTAGGAGAAAGTCTAGGCCGTTAAGGAAAAGAAAATCATAAAATCCCTCCTGATTATGAAGGAAAGATAATAATCAAGTCAGCCCTTAGTTTTCTCCAAGTTAAGTAGCTTGAATTAATTTAATCTTTTCTTATAGAACCTGATCTCCTTTCTTAATTAATAATCCTTACCATTCTCCTTTGAATCCACTTCAGCCTTTATACATCCTTTAAAAATTTATCACCGATTGGATACTCCCTTCCAGTAAGGACCTCATTAATTCAAAATATATCAGCTTGGTTACTTTGTGACTTATGCCAATTATTTGTTACCCAGTTTTTCTTGGGGCACACAACCCTATGGCTCTTTCTGCCATATTGTAGAATGTTTTGATATGCCATATTGTAGAATATTGTTTTGATAAATATTTGTTGAGTGGGTTACTTTGGTAACATTAATATTTGGTCATTTTAAGATTTGGTCATGTTGTATACCTTTCTCTTTGAGAAAAGGGTACCAAGCTCTGTTCTTAACTGGCCCAATATCTTACAGATGTTAATGAAAACATCCCTTTCTGCTTTTACTCAAAGGGCAAAGGAAACAACTTATTGACAGCCACAGGTTTTTGTAATTGCATCATTGTGACAATGAAACATTTCTACCAGGTCTTGTTTACCTTCCTGATCCTGTCTTCGTGATACCTTCTTTTTTTTTTTTTTAAAGATTTTATTTATTTATTTGACAGAGAGAGATCACAAGTAGGCAGAGAGGCAGGCAGAGAGAGAGGAAGGGAAGCAGGTTCCCTGCTGAGCAGAGAGCCCGATGCGGGCCTCGATCCCAGGACCCTGAGATCATGACCTGAGCCGAAGGCAGCGGCTTAACCCACTGAGCCACCCAGGCGCCCTCATGATACCTTCTTATGAAGAGCCTCATGTGGTTGGATTCCTGGTAGGCCCATGATCAAGCACATTTGAATTCTAATGGTAAATGCCGGTAAATGCTTACGTTGACACCTTTGTGCAATATATGATATCCTATTACCTTCTTAAAAACATGAATGTTATTTACATTTTTGGATTTTTAAATTTATTGGAAAGCTGAGACTGTGTTTCACTCACCTTGTACTTTGTAAAAGGACTTGCAGAGTGGACATGCAAGTTATTTGTTGAACTAAGGGCTCAGTGAGTGAATGCCTTTTTAAACCTATATGAGTTCAGTGAAGGTGGAATATTTAGTTTTACTAAAATAGCAAACAATAAATATTTGCCCATTGATTGAAGCTGCTATTCTTATACCATTGATGTAGCAAACTTGGCAAGTGTTAACATTTTAGCATTCCGGGGTTCTATTTAACTTATAGCTTGTCATTATACCAAATAGACATTCAGAACTTTCCCATTGTTTCCTAAACTGGGAGTTGACCCATAGGGAGATCATGGACTGTTGTCAGGAAGTCACAGAGATGGCAGCCCCAGCGCCCTGAATAGCTGCTTGGGGAAGAGGCAGTGAACTGTGGGTGACCCAACATTCTCCACCTACTGCCTCCCCTCGGGCTCTTCCTCCTTTCAGATCTGTTGTGATACTGAGAGGGAGACCAGAGCTACTGCAGAATTTGTAGGATGAAAAGTGAGCTTACTTTTTTGGAGACAGTTGATATGAGTCATGGAAAACCCAGGGGAGTTCACAGGATGGAAAAAGTTTATGAAGTCCTGGGGTGACCTCAGGCTGATGCTAATTGAATTCCCTTGACAAAGTATCTTAAATGATCTAGAGCAGTTACTGTTTTTAAATGAGTGCAGGGAAAACAGTTTTCCCAGGGAGTTTTGTTGGAGACCGAAAGGTCACACAGATTCTGCAGTTACAGTCATGTGCACAGCTGGCTTTGGATTAAGTGAGGACTCAATCTAAGGGATCTGGAATTAGAAGACTTGAGTTTGGCTCAGTGATTGTAATATTCTTATTAGCTGAGAACAGTGTGATTTCACTTTAGCATCAAGTCTTAAAAATATGTCAAGCAAAACATTTGAATTTCTATTTTCTTTAACAGAAGTTCAGGATAGTTCTATACATCTACAGTTCATTAATGATGGGCAGCAGACTTGATTTGTTTGTGGCATCCCAGGGTTCAGACCTTTACCTTTCTCTGTATTTTACACCCCTCACAGAACAACCTCACCCAGGTTCATGATTTCTACCATCCCTGTAGATAGGATTTTCTCAAGACAGACACAGTTAAAAAATAAAACTAAAAGTTATTAAATTAATTATTAAAAATTATTTATTTTTAAATAAATAAATTATTTAAATAAATAATTTAATTTAATAAAAATAAATAATTTTTTATTTATTTGAATAAATAAATTATCTGCTTTCTGGGGAAATTATTAGTAGTCCCCTGCCTATCATTCTCAAAAATACCCTATAAAGAGTGCTTCTTTTGAACTCTAGACTGATGAGTCTTCTTAGACACCTCTACCTTGATATAACGTAGACACTTTACCCTCAACACACCAATACCGAACTAACTGTATCCTGTATCTAACTATACTGAATTAACTTTCCTATATTCCTTGCCTCCCTTGACACTCCCCAGCTCCTGTGATCTCCATATGCATGTCCCTCCCCCATTGAAATCCATGGCCCTCTACTCCCCTTGAAATTGTTGCCCAGAAACTTTCTGGGTGTTTCTTCTCTTTCTTTGAGGATTCTGGGTAGATTCTTGCTCAGTCTCTTCCCTCCTAGTCCCACTATCTATCTGAATTACTTCAATGTCCCTGTACATGACTATGGCAAACACCACAGTTTGCCTACCCCCAAAGCCATCATCAGCTCTTAGGTTTTCTTCGCAGACAAATAAAATCTGCCTTTGTTCATGTGGGAATATGCATGGCTCCAGGAAATGAATGGAGCACAAATACTGGTGTTTTCTAATTTGCTGGTTACTCTGTGGGTAATTCTAATACGCAAACAGGCATGGCAACCCTGGCTCCAAATCCATCACAGCAATCTCAGATCCCTTTGTGATTGTCCAAGGATGCTCACACAACCCAATTAGGGAATTTTTACTAAAATTTTCTGGGAAAGTTTTGCTCTTAGGAAAAAAAAAAAAAGAATTATACAAGAAAAAGTCTTCTTGCCCTTTACTTTCCTTCTTTTTTGGATGCTCTCCGATGAGGATGCTTTTAGCTGTTGTAGCCATCTGGAGACTCTGAAGTGGTAAGTCAACCTGCTGAGGATAGCAGGATAGAAAAGGGTAAAGATCCTGGGTCTCGGATGCTACTGTTGAGTCTATAAATCTGGAACCCAGCTAACTCTGGAATTTAAGTTAGGAAAGCATAAATATTATTAAGTTAAAATCACTGTGTGGTCTTATGTATCAGTTTTTTTTTTTCAGTAGGCTCCGTGCTCAATGTGGGGTTGAAATCATGACCTTGATATCAAGACTTGCATGCTCTATTGAGGTCTTATGTATTTTGCTAAAAGAATGCTTACGATAGAGTGCCCCATCTAACTTCCTAGAGGCCAAAACTTTGACCTAGAGGTCAAAACACTTTTTCTGTAAAGGGTCAGATGACAAATGTTTTAGGCTCTGCGAGCCATAGAGTGTCTGTTTACAATTACTGAATGTTGCCATTATAGCACAAATGCAGCCAGAGACAATATATAAACTAATGAGTGTGGCTGTGTTCCAATAAGTTGTTACTTACACAAATAAGCAGACAACCAGATGTGATCTATGGCTGTAGTTGGGGGACCCCTGACCTAAATCTCATTAAGAAGTAGCAGAGAGGGGCGCCTGGGTGCTCAGTTGGTTGGAGCCTCTACCTTCGGCTAGGGTCGTGATCCTAGGGTCCTGGTATCGAGTCCTGTGTCGGCTTCTCTGCTCGGCAGGGAGCCTGCTTCTCCCCCCACCCCTCTCTGCCTGCCTCTCTGCCTACTTATGATCTCTGTCTGTCAAATAAATAAATAAAACCTTAAAAAAAAAAAAAAAAGAAGTAGCAGGGAATCAGCCTCTAGAGGGCTAACTACATCTTTTGCTATTTCTTTTCTTTTTTTTTTTTTTAAAGATTTTATTTATTTATTTGACAAGAGATCACAAGTAGGCAGAGAGGCAGGCAGAGAGAGAGAGAGGAGGAAGCAGGCTCCCCGCTGAGTGGAGATCCTGACGCGGGACTCGATCCCAGGACCCTGAGATCATGACCGGAGCCAAAGGCAGTGGCTTAACCCACTGAGCCACCCAGGCGCCCCTCTTTTGCTATTTCTTGAGCAAGATAAGATTAGCATTCTCATGTGGGACACTGTAGTGTAGGAAATTACTGCAGAATTGGGAATTGAGTAGGAGGGATGAAAAGAGAAGTGTATAACCTAGACTCAAAAGGTAAGAGAAAGGATTGTGTGGCGGCAAGAACCTTAGACAGGACTCCCATAGAGGTTTTATGTGGTCATTAGTACTTCCAGCGATCTTTGTGTCATGTGAGTAGAGAGAAGGAGACATTACCTATATCATCAAAAGTTTTATGGGATTTCCTGGAGCATCAAAATCTATTTTGACTAAGAACTTCAACCTTTGTTATTTGGAGAGAGAAAACTTTTCTGGTGTGTATAAATGACAGTGGGAGGACAGAAGGTATGGATGAGAATCTGATTTATCAGGTTGGGCTACTGAATGCACAGACTTTTCTTCCTGCAGCAATTTTATATAATAATGGGACAGTTTTTGCCATAAGATCTGGTCTTCCTTTGATATAGGCACCAGCTGGCTTTAACTTAACAATTCACACATGTTTTGGAGGTAACCTAACAGGTACTACCTGACTAGTACGAAAAGCCTTTGCTGGGATTTGGTGGAGGTACTCAGCTCTGTGTTACTAGAATGTATGAGGTTTCTACACTTGATCTTAGCCAAAAGGCCGAGAAGCGATTGTATGAGGTTTCTAGATGGATAGTGAAACTCATTAGGGTTCCTGGTAGAAGAGAAAGAGCCCATCTTTCAGGTTCATAAGTTGTCCACAATTGTCTAAGTAAATTGGGTAAGATTACTTTTCTCCCCTAATTTACCATTAATGCTACTATTGCTTATTTAAATCTGAATCCATTTGTACAAAAATCATGGAAGCACAATGGTTACCTTTAGGGGGGAGAAATAAGAGGTTGGGGAAGGAAGTCAGGAAGTCTTCATTTTTTATTGGGTATCCTTGTGTAATATTTGGAAATTCTATCTGCCTATATTACTTTATCCAAAAGATTGAAGAATAACCTCTATTTTAAATACTACTGGATGTATCTGTGTCAGGTAGGTTGGTAGATGAAGGTAGGAAGGTACACTGTGAAATTCATTTCAGGTCCTGATCCCTGCTAGGGACAACAGTATATTCTCACACATTTAGCTGTGGCCAATGTTTATGCCTATTTTCAAAAGAATGCACACATCGTGCCTTGCCTATTCACACAGGTTTCAACATAAACACTGATAAAACTACATGCCACTGATCTATGAAACTCATCCTGAGACTTAATAGCTTGGTAACATCGATCCCAGGAAATGGAATTGTGAGGGGACATGAACAAATAGCAGTTTTAAAGAAGAAAGAATCAGTAAGTTTTGAGGCATAAAAGTTATGGAGTTGATGTTGAGCTAATTAGTAGTGGAGGAGAATTAAGAATCCATACCACCATAGAACTGCAATGATGTGATGTGATGGAGGTGTTAGCTAATACCACAGTGGTAATCATTTTGAAGCACTGACATACCTTGAATGTACTGCAGGTTCATTTGCAGGCCACTGCAAGAAAGTGAATGCCACAATAATAGTCATTGGTTTCCCACTGCATATAAAAGTTATGTTTAGGGGCGCCTGGGTGGCTCAGTGTCATGATCTCAGGGTCCTGGGATTGAGCCCCACATCAGGCTTGGCAGGGAGCCTGCTCCCACCCCCCACCGCCTGCCTCTCTGCCTACTTGTGAACTCTTTCTCTGTCAAAAAAAAATAAATAAAATCTTTAAAAAAAAAAAAAAGTTATGTTTATACTATACTATAGTCTATTAAGTGTGTAATATGATTATATCTAAAAAAAAAAAACAATGTTCATCCCTTAATTTAAAAATGCTTTATTGCTAAAAATTTCTCATCACCAGTTGAGCTTTCAGCAAGTTGTAATCTTTTTGCTGGTGGACGGTCTTGCCTTGGTGTTGATGGCTGCTGACTGCTCAGGGTGGTGGTTGCTTCAGATTGGGGTGGCTGTGGAAATTTCTTAAAGTAAGACAACAATGAAGTTTGTTACCTTGATTAGTTCTCCCTTTCACTAATGGTTTCTCTTTAGCATGTGATGTTATTTGATATCATTTTATTCGCAGTAGACCTTCTTTCAAAATTGGAGTCAGTCTTCTCAAACCCTCCTGTTGCTTTATCAACCAAGTTTATGTAATATTCCCAATCCTTTGTTTTCATTTCAACAATCTTCACCAGGATTAGATTCTTTCTAAAGAAACCACTGTCTTTGCTTATCCATAAGAAGCAGGCCCTCATCTGTTAAAGTTTCATCATGAGGTCGTAGCAGTTCAAATAGAATAATAATAAAAAAAATTTGGAATGTTATGAGAATTGTCACTATTTGGTAAAATAGTGACACACAGACATGAAGTGAACAACTGCTGTTGGAAAAATGGTGCTGATAGACTTGTTCTACAAGTCTTGCTACAAGAGTTGCTACAAACCTTGGACTTGTAAAAAACTCAGTTATCTGCAAAGCGCAATAAAGCAAAGCCCAATAGAATGAGGTACACCTGTATATAAGTGTATCAAATCAACACATTGTACATCTTAAACTTATGGAATGTTGTATGTTAATGATATCTCAATAAAGCTGGAAAAAAAAAAAAAAGAATTGGTACCAAAAGTAAAGAGGTATAGAAAGTAATTGAATCCCTTCAATATTATTGCCATTATAGGGAAGATGTGTGGATTTTGCTGAAGTCCCTAGAGTTCCCCCAGTGCAACTCCTGTCTTGGGATTCACTAGTTTCTGTTCTTGGATTCCCGGGAGATATCTGTTTTTGTTTCTTTTTATAATTAACCCACTTTTCTTGACTTAGCCTGAGTGAGTTTGTGTTCTTTTTTAAAAAACAAAACAAAACAAAACAAAACAAAACAAAAATAAACAAACCTTAATTTAAACTAATTGAAATTCCTGCTCTGAACTTTAGTCATTTTCTCCCAAATGGAATATCTCCTTAGCTAGACAGTCTGACTTAACATTACCACCCTTAATGGCTACACCATGAATCATCTCATGTTGATGAAGAATATATAAAACAACTCCAATATTCAAATGATATTTCAAGATCAAAAAGTAAAAAGTACAAATGATATTACAGGTTTAATAGAAAAGACAGAGTGAGAAGGAGAGGTCATTGAGTATAAGAGGAAAAAGTACAAAGAATCAGCCAGGGTCAACACCGAGAGAAACTGAAAATAGACTTTCCCTGTCTAAGTCTCTCCCTACCTTCTCCAGGCACACATTTTGCCTTTGATTTCTCTAATTTTGGCTTCCACAGCCAATCTTGTTTGACTTTCTAGTGTTAAAACCCATCTTTCTCCATGTACACCTTGTCTCCATACATCAAAAAAATTGAAAGATCTCAGATAAACGATCTAAATAGAACCTAAATTTCTAGTGCTCAAGGAATTTGAAAAAGAAGAAAAACCCCAAAGTAGAGATGTAAGGAAAGACTAAAGATAAGAGGAGAAATAAATGAAACAGAGAACAGGAAAACAATAGAAAAGGTATATAAAACTAAGAGTTCTGTTCTTGAAAAAAGATAAACAGAATTAACAAATCTTTAGTGACACATTATATTTTATTCCCAGGTTGAGATGCTTATAGACCCCTAAAAGGTAATATAATTAATGAAACAATAAGGAACAGACTTTATTGCTTATGTAAGATATTTTTCAATTCCACAAAAATGTACATTCTGTTTCAGTCAAGACAGCTAACTGCTGTAACAACCAACCTTCAAGTCTCCGTGGCTTAACAGAATACGTTCTCACTCATGTTACAGAGCAGAGTACAAGAGGGAGCTCTGTTCCTTGCTGTCGTTCAGGGATCCAGTCTTCTTCTGCTCTGTGGCTCCACCGTCCCATAGTCTTCCACCAAATCATTTCATTTGACTAGAGGAGAAAGTATGAGAAAAGTGGATCCATTTAAGACCCTTTCAACCTAAGGGATGTGTTACTTGTTCACATTCCATCCACTGAAGGGCTGGGAAATGTAGAGTCCAGGAAGAAGAGAAGGACAGAGATGCAAACATACTTTGGGAAATACATGCAGAAATACTAGAACTGAAGCAATGGAAATCATTCAGAGGTTTCAAAGGGAAGGTTTCACAGGATATGTTTGGCCTGTAGATTAATTTCTCTTAGCCCAGTGTTCTTAAAATGTGAACTGGAGTGTTTTTAAATAGGCATGCATTCTCCAATTTACCACTGTTCCCAGTGCTTCCTATCTACCACTCATGACCCACTCTGCACTTTTTTTTTTTTTTGCTTAATCCCTAGAGGCACTTGTGTGATCTGGAATGAGCCCGAGTGTCTTTATTTTACCGGTGGTGATGAAAGAAGTATTGGGAGGAGGTGAATGAGGAGTGACATGAGAGGTAGGAGGCAAGAAAGGTAAGGAGCTGGGCCTGGAAAGAAAGAGCGTAAGGAAGTATGAAATCAAGCACTAGTATCATGTGTAGGAAAAGACCAGGCCAGTCCAGCCAGGGCTGAAGAGTCCTCTGGATTAGTAGGTAGATAGCAGAAACTTTCTTGGCTTACACAACACCACTTCCCTTTCTTCATATTGGTAGGTTCCAGAAGCCAATGTCCACAACTCTGACTATGAAAATGCCAGATACTTGCCTCCCCCTGCATCCCTTGCAGCTAGGGGTGCCCCTAAAACACACTTGCAATGAGACATGAAGGGAAATGTGGTGATTCTTGCCTTATGTAAAGAGGAAAATGTATAAGCAGTGTTTCTGCACACTTTGGGTGCAGTTGGGTGGAGGCATACAGCTCTCTTAGAATCATGGGGCAACTGGCTGGAAGATAGAAGTCAACGTGTAGAAAAGCGCAGAACAGAAAGATGGAAAAAGGGCGGGTCTCTGAGAACATTAATGAATACTGAACAAATACCAGGCCTGCCCAGCTTCAAGCTCTCTGGTTATGTGAAAAAAGCAAAACGAACAAAAAGACAAAACGCAAAAACCCTTTATTAAGGCTATTTTCTGTTGGATATTTTGCCAACTATATCCCAAAACATCCTAACTGTTTTACTCTGTTTTACATCTCACTGTACAGTGAGAGCAGGTCCAATAGAGTGGTGGGGATAGAAAGTGACAGCTATCGTTGAGGTCCAGTTAAACTGCATGTGAAGGAAAGAGACAATGGCTTGGCTGTGAAGGAAAGAAGAGAAAGATGAGATTAAACCTAGAACTTTCTTCTACAAGGCAGTATATATGGCGGTGAAGGGTGTAGACTCTGGATTCAGAAAGACACTGGCTTACATCCCAGTTCTACCGTTGGTTAGTTGTGAACTGATTATTTTCTCTCTCAGAGCCTCTATTTCCTTGTCTGTAGAATGGGGATGAGAGTAGAACACACTCAGAGGATCGTTGTTGCAAGACTTAGGTGAGTTCACATGGGTGAAGCTCTTAGCCTGGGGCCCAGCAAATGTTTAACACATGTTAGCTATGATTTAGACCATCACCGATCTTTTAGCTGTTTATGTCTTTTCTTGCATATCTCCCTCTGGATTGCCCCATACACACCTCAGACTCCTGGTGCCTGCTCTCCCTCTCCTTCTGTCTTGGATGCAGCAGAAAGACATGTGGCATGGGTTGTGTGAAACTGGATGTTTGGGTTTGGATAGATTTAATTCACAGAGTATGCTATGTGCTGTCTGGTTATCCAAGGAACCCAATAAAAGCTGATCTCATCCTACTGATTGAATTTGCTGACACGCTTATCATTTCCTTTTACAGTTTTTATGGTCCAGAATGACTCTGTTGCCAGCATCTTCTGATAGGAGGAATTACTTTTCCAGGCAGTGCAATCATGCTATTTATCAAAAGAAACACTGGACAATCAGACTGGACTTCAGAGCTGTGTCCTGACCCATCTGGCCAACTCTCGGCAAGAAACTTCTTTGTTCTTTAGAGACTGAGATTTATCCCCAAGCACTAACAGAATTGAAACGGAAGAAGTTGGAATTATTCGTCTTTGGTATGTACACAATAGCTTACTATTTATGCATACGAAGGGACATTTTTAAAGGAAGGAAGCAATTGTAGAATGTTTTGTCCCTGCCTTCACTGACCTCTCTATTTTAACTTGCTCTTTTTACATGAGGGGTGTTTTTACTGTGTTTATGAAGCTGTGTCTATGAATACAAACCCCTTACGTATTCATTTATTTAATATTTGCTGAGTGCCTACTATGGTTCCCGCATCATTTTAGGTGTTGTGATACTGTAAGGTTCCTGCTCCCAGGAGGCTGAGCCCTGAGCTTGGGGTACATGGTAGGACACACTTGGGCTGAAGGCACTGAGGTGCAACAAAGGAGAATATTCCAGGAAACAAACGGCAAAACTGTTCTGAAGGGAACACTGGATATAAAACCTACATTTCTTAAAGTGTCAAGGATACCATAAAACAAATACCAGTTTTTCTATCCTGCTATACATTTCACTCTAGCATTGAAATATTCAGAGCTCCTATTCAAGTCAGAAGCTGTTATACAATCTCTTCTGAATGAAGGTAGCAATGATTCCTTACAATGTAGCTTATTATATGAAATTAGGGAAATCTTAGGCCTCAAAACAATATGCACCATAAAATCATGGTATAACATAGTTCATCTATACTTTGGGGGTTAGCTCAGTTCCCCTCAATTATCATTATAAAAAGGTTTCACTCCAACTAGAAGAAAGAACAGCTTAATTTGTAAGAGTTCTATATGCTGCTGCCTTAGTTAAACAAAGACAGAAAAGCAGGAGGATGGAATGTGCATTTGGTGAAATGCTGGCATAGAATATAAAGCAGCAGTGAATCCTTAATATGAATGCATTTCACTCTAATAATTGCAGGTGAAATTAACTATTTTGGGGGGAGAGTAATAGGAATGAGTCAATTCTATTTCAAATTAGCATTTTGATGTGAGGTTTTAAGCATTTGTAATTCCAAGTTAAGAAACACAAAATGTGGCATTTTTCATTTTGGGTATGAATTTCTATGTTTATGCATGCTGTTTTGACATGTAATACATATTTTTTTAGTATAACTATTTTCCTTCTCAAGCATTTTTTTTTTTTAACTACATCCCTACCTGAATTATCCTGCATCCCTTACATTAGTCCCTAGACTTCCTGAAGGAGTCTTCATGTTAATCTACTGATCCTATACCCTAGTTAAGGTCCTCTTCAGGGATTTTAGAAATGGGATTAAAGCCCCTTCTGCCCCTCTGGCTCTGAATTGTTGAGGCTGTAAAATGTGGTACAGGGGGTAGTGTTAGCATCCTTATTTCTTACTATGTGGTGTGGTCTGCAGAGTCCAAGAGAAGATGAAGCATGAGCCCAGAGTAGCAGGAGGGCAGACAACAAAAGCCTTGGTTCCATTTGTTCCCAGGGTCAGTGCCAGTTTTTTGTTCTTGAATTGTGTAAGACACCCTGCTATCCTGATTTCCCCTTTTTGATTAAACTCGTTCAAGTTGGGTTTCTATCACATGCAACCAAGCAATTCCTGACTAGCACAATCACTCTTCTCACTGCCCTTTATGAACTCTTCAATTAATTCAGGCTCTTCATCCTACTTTCTTTTCTTTTCTTTTCTTTCCTTTCCTTTCCTTTTCTTTCTTTCTTTCTTTTTTTTTTTTTTTTTAAGATTTTAGTTTTAAATAATCTCTACACCCAATGTAGGGCTCGATCTTACAATTCTAAGATGAAGAGTCACACACTCTTCCAGCTGAGCCACCCAGGTGCCCCTCTTCATCCTACCTTCTAAACCTCTTTTGTGGTCCTGTGGTCACACCCCTGCATTGAGATCTTCACCATTCTCTCCCCTATGGAAGCCCAATCCTTAACATCATCCAGCCCAAGTTCCGCCTGCCCTGAACATCTTTCTCTAACTACCTGTGCTTTTTCTCTATGTTCAGAACTCATGTAGCCTTTGTTCTCATTATATGCTCACTGGCACTTTGTTTTTTTCCAAACCGAGCTCAACTCCTTGAGCACTGAGGCAATTTATCCTACCTTTGTGTCTCTCCACGACCTTAAATATTATAAGTGGTTGGTTTTGATAGAGGTGATGTTACTAGCTATAATTTTATAGCTAGATGATAATCTTGATGATATCATTTAAATGTAAAATTAACTTAAATATAATGAACTCATGTTAGCTGAGTAATTATTTTAGGATTAGGTTACATTGAATGGCAATAGTTCTTTGTTGATGACTTCTGTATAGAGATATTATTTATAAGATGTACATACCCTGTTGGGCAAGGAGGATGTGTTTTGGGAAATAGGGCTGCTAACAATGTCACGCAGGGTTGTTACAGCTCAACTGTCAAGACTGCATTCCTGGCATTTTATATTGACAGTGCCTCTTCCATTCTCTTTAAACCACTTCAAGTCATGACATGCTTCTGGCCCAATTTTCTTCTAGGTGTTTTTCAAGCAAGACCAGGTCCAATTATCCCAGGCTACAGAGATATTTATGATGCCATTCTAATGTCACCATATTTCCACAATCCTGGAATTGTCTGCTGGGCTTCTCCCTGTGTTTTCACATCAATTTCTTGGAGTGTAACACCAGCTGCCTTACAATGAGTATAATTATAGCATCCAGCATGACATTTTCCTTGCTTTCTTTGGAGCATGTCTGACTCTATCACTTTCAAACATTATGTTAGCCATTAAGAATAAAAATTCTTGATCAGACCCAAAATAATTGACAGAAATAAAGGCCAAGGAAGTAGATACCCTGCAGAACACGCTTGCTGTAGGAGAGCAAGGCAACATACTCAGAGGCAATGGTTTTTTTGCAGTATGTGACCCAGCTCTTGTTGGTTGAGTGCCTACAAGTGTAGCTAGCACACATAGCATGGCAGAAATATTCAGTAATAGAGAACCAAAATGGGGAGTATACATATATTGATACATGTGTATGTGATTTGGGAAAATACTTCAGAAACAAATTGCTTTATAAAATTTAAGGACAGATAAATAGCATTAAACCTGGTAATTTGGATATAGAAAGGAGACCTTATATATAGATATGTACTCAACTTACAAATATGGCTTCTTTGCTAACTACAAATGAAGGATTCAAAACTCAGAACTTTGATATAGGTTTGTGAAAAGAAATGGAAAGAGAGAGGTCCTGAAAGGTGAAAGTCGATGACAAAAATAACAGACCATTAGTCACAATACTAAGGCAGTTACAAACCAGAGCTGGGATGACCATTATTCTAGTTAATGAAGACAACAAGGTAGAGAATGACCTCTGGGTAAGCAGCGTAGAGGGAAATGTCAGAAAGGTCTTAGTCCCAGGCTTGCTAGGGACTTGTGGAATTGCTTTCTCAGGATTCAAGGCTTCTGAGGGATGAATAAAATATGCTCTCATGAAAACTCTGACAAGCCTTCATCCTGGTCAAATGACTGTGGCCATCTGTATTATTAAAAATAGCTTTGGCTAACTCAGAAATGTGGAGAAGCATTTTTTCCTTAAAAAAACGAATGCCTACAAGTATTATATATGGATAGAAGCTAGCAGGTCATCGCAGGTCCATTGAATTTCATCTTAATAAGAAGTTCCAACCTTAATTAAAGAAACTTTTTTTTTTTTTTTTGCCATGTGGGGCAAATTATAAATTAAGATTTCAGCTTCTGGTACTGTAAGATCAGAAGAAATGCTGAGGGCTACATTTTTGAGAAATGAGTACAGTAAAATACACAGGAGAGAAGTCTCTCTTTCGGTTGTGTTCTTGAGATGACAGCATAACGTGGTCACATCCCATTTAATTCCTAGCCAACTGCAAGTCTTCCCTCCCCAGGAGGGCCAGCCTAATAGGTGTACAAGCCTTCCAGTAGCACATGACTCTGTTCGCAGAAGGAGCTCTGTGCTTGTTTTAATGTTTTGCTGTTGCTGTTTGCATATGCTTGGTAATTTTACCTTTAAACTTGTGTTTTGTAAAGTGGAGCCTGATGGGACAAGGAGTGTGCTCATTCATAGAGGGGCTCCTCGAGGGGTATGTTCCAGGGGCTGCAGAGAAAAGTATATACATGGATCACCATCCAGCACACACATACAAGCCTGGGGTGGTCTAGGATGCAGAGAAGACACCAAGGAGAGGACTAGCCCTAGGACTGGACCTGGGTCTAGATTGGTGGTGGCAACAACAGCACTGGCAGCCTTGGGAAAGAGGAGATTATGGCAGGGGCCAGAATTGAGACCCAGGTTGTGACACTGGCTTGGTGATCCATCTAGGAAGCTGGCTTGGTGATCCATCTAGGTTCTATACAAACATTAATTATCTAGACAGCATGGGTATAGGGAATGCTGGCATCAAGGAAGTAAATTTTGTCTATAAATAATTATAAAATAAAAGCATACATGTGGATATTGCTGTAAAGCATATTAAGGAGTTATCATTATTCAAAGAGTTTAGAATTTCTGAGTTTGAAAACTGCTGCAACATTATGAAACAAATATCAGATTTATAAATAGAAATTAAATGTAAAGATTGTCCCATTAGGGATACATGAGTGGCTCAGTCATTAAGCCTCTGACTCTTGTTTTTTTGTCAGGTCATGATCTCAGGATTTTGAGATCAAATCCCATGTCAGGCTGTAGGCCCAGCATGGAGTCTGTCCAGGATTTTCTCTCTCCCTCTGCCCCTCTCCACTTCTTTCTCTGGAAAAAAAAATCATTCCATTAGATGGAAAAGAACGCTGTTTTCATATGAAGCTTCAGATGAATCAGTTACTAATGAAGGTGACAATTCTAAAATTAATTTTAATTGAAAATACAATGAAGGAGTCGAGGGGATGATTGCTCAGTAGGAGGACTCTGAGCTCTCTCCATCCCATGTTTACAACAAGATATCATCCACATGCAAGTCAATAAACTGGAGAATAATCAGAAGACTGGCAGAACAAACTCTACAGCTAAATATGAAGAAGTTTCATCTGAAAGGAAGGATGGAGAAACAGAGGGAGTTGCCTACAGGAGGGGAAGAGCTCCACACACAGAAAGGGCAGAAAAAAATGGGTCCTTGTATCAGGGAGCTCACATGAAGAGACTAATTCCCGTAACATATGACTTTAAAAACCAGAGGGACTGAATTTTGTGAGTTTGTAAAACCAGTGGGACTTGGAACCTGGAGCTTTAAAGTCAGCTGACTCAGCACTGTATGAGTTGGGAGGGCAAATGATAGCTGGGTTACCATGCTTAAAGAGACAGCAGCCTGCACAGAAAGGCAACATAAAATCAGCAGTTTATACAATGCTGGGGGCAACTGGGAGACAGATCTATTCATATGGATTTTGGAGCATGGTGGGGTACTTCTCCAAAAATGAGGGAACTGGCCAGCACTATTTTCCTCCTGGACCTCCCAGCATAAACACAGAACCACCTGGGAAGCAGGGGCTGCATGGACACTTGGCACCTAACCAGCTAGCCAAGTGCCAGACCCACAAGTTCTCCCGAGGACTCACCCACTCCAAGCCTGCTAGCATCTGCCCTAGGCTCACAGAAGATTTTGTTAGCACACATGCCCCACTCAGCTGCTAGCTGCACAGCTGCCACTGTGTACCATGCCCAGTGGCACCCCCCCCAAGCCACCCCAGGACATAGCCCCTGGCCACTATAGCACTTCAGGGGATCCAGCATAGGACTATTTCCCTAGCACAAATTTTCCCAACACTATTTCCCAGCTCCCAAGTTCCTCAGCATGTACACTCTCCCAGAGCTTGCTTGTCTGGGTCCCACTGAATCTACAGAAAGCAAGCACAGCCCACAACATGTAGAGACACAGTGCAAACAATTGCACTGAAAGGAAAAGTGACTCAGACACAGCAGCAGGGCTTAAGCAACAAACATAGGATACTCTCCTGAAGTACCATGTTCTGGTGAACAGGGGATATGCACCGCAGGACACTCCAGGACCTCTTTCTCATAAAGTCACTACTTTCAAGAGTAAAAGTTGACTTTCTTAACATACAAAGACACAGAGAGGAGGACAAAATGAGAGGACAGAGAAATTTATCCCAAATGAAAGAACAGGACAAGGCCACAGCCAGAGATCTAACTGGAACAGATATAAATAATATCCATGATAGAGAATTTAAAGCAATGACCATAAGGAAGTAGAAGATATGAGTGAGACCCTAACATAGCAATAAGGAATAATATAGCAGAGAAGAAGGGCTCAATGATTGACACTAGGAACATGCTTGATGGAATCAACAGCAAGATGGAAGAAGCAGAGGAATGAATTTGTGACCTAGAAGACAGTAATGAAAAGTAATCATGCTGAACAAAAGAGAGAAAGAAGAATTATGCAAAATGAGAATAGACTTAGGGAACTCAGACTCCATCAAATGTAATGACATTTGTGTTTTAGGAGCTCTAGAAGAAGAGAAAAAAGGGGCAAAAATTTTATTTGAAGGAATAATATCTGAAAACTTCCCTATTCTGGGGAAGGAAACAGATCTCCAGATCCAGAAAGCAGAGAGAACTCCCTCCAAAATCAACAAAAGCAGACCTACACCAAGACATATTGTATTTATGCAAATATATAGTGATAAAGTGTCAAAATATAGTGATAAAAAATTTTTCTTAAAGCAACAAGACAAAAGAAGCCAGTAACTTACAAGGGAAAAATCCATAAAGCTAGCAGGAGACTTTTCAATAGAAATTTTCAAAGCCAGAAAAGAGTGGTATAATATAGTCAAAGTGCTGAATGGGAAAAATCTGTAGCCAAGAGTACTCTATCCAGCAAGGCTGTCACTCAGAATAGAAGAAGAGATAAAGAATTCCCCAGACAAACAAAAACTAAAGGAGTTCATGACCATTAAATCAGCCCTGCAAGAAATACTAAAGGGAACTCTGAGTGGAGAGACCAAATGTGACAGTATAAAGGTAGGAAACACAATAAGCAGTAAAAAATGAATATTTCTGTAAAAAAATCTAGTCAAGGAACTCACAAAAAACAAGGATATAAAATAGTAACATATACCTTAAACATGGGGAGGACAGAAGAAAAGAATGGGTTCAAACTTAAATGACCATCAACTTAAGGTATATTGCTATATGCAGAAGATGTTATATACAAACGTAATGGCTACCCTATATAAAAACTACCAATAAAAATGCAAAGAATAAAGAGAAAGAAATCCAAATATATTACTAAAGAACATCAGCAAACCATGAAAGAGAGAAAGATGAGAAAGAATCTGAAAAAAATCTTCAGAAACAGCCATATAGCAAGTAATAAAATGAAAATGAATACATATCTAACAATAATTACTTTGAGTGAAAATGGACTAAATGCTCCAATCAAAAGACACGGAGAGACAGAATGCATAAAAAAAAAAAACAAGGTTCACTTATATGCTGCCTATGAGACTCATTTCAGACCTAAACACACATACAGATTGAAAATGAAGGGATGGAGAAGAATTTACCATATAAATGTATGTGAAAAGAAAGACAAGGTACCAATACTTATATAAGACAAACTAGACTTTAAAACAAAGACTGTAACAAGAGACAAAGAAATATACTATATAATAATAAAGGGGATAATCCAACAAGAAGATATAACAGTTGTGAATATTTATGCACCCAAAATGGGAGCACCCAAATACATAAAACAGTGAATAGCAAACATAAAGGAACTAATTGATTTTAATACAATAAAAGTAGAAGACTTTAATACTCCACTCACATCAAAGGACAGATCACCTAAACAGAAAATCATCAATGATACAGTGGTTTTGAATGACACACTGGAACAGATGGATTTAACCAATATATTCAGAGCATTCCATCCTAAAACAGGAGAATGCACATTTGTTTCAAGTGCACACAGAACATTCTCCAGAACAGATCACATATTAGTCAATAAAACAAGTGTCAACAAATTCAGAAAGATTGAAGTCATGCCATACATCTTTTCTGACAACAATGCTAAGAAGCTAGGAGTCAACCATAAGAAAAAATCTGGGAAGATCAAAAATAAGTGGAGGTTAAATGACATGCTGCTAAATAATGAATGGGTCAACCAGGAAATCCAAAAAGAAATTAAAGATACATGGAAACAAAAACCCCATGGTCCAAATGAAAATGAAAACCCCATGGTCCAAAGCCTCTGGAATGCAGCAAAAGTAGTTCTAAGAAAAGTGTATAGCAATACATGCCTACCTCAAGCAGCCAGAAAAATCACAAACTATCTAACCTTACACTAGGGGGAAAAAAAACAACAAACAACAAACAAAACCTAAAACCAGCAGAAGGAAGCAAATAATAAGTATTAGAGCAGAAATAAATGATATAGAAACAGACAAACAAAAAAACACATCAATGAAATCAGTAGCTGGATCCTTGAAAAAACAAAAACAATGATATTGATAAACCTCTAGCCAGACTTATCAAGAAAAAGAGAAAGGACTCAAATTATAAAATCACAAATGAGAGAATATAAATAACAATCAACACCACAGAATGCAAACAATTATAAGAGAATGTTATGAAAAACTATATGCCAAAAAATTGGACAGCCTGGAAAATTCCTAGATATTGATAAATTCCTAGAAATGTATAAATTACCAAAACTGAAACAGGAAGAAATAGAAAACTTGAATGACTGATAATCAGTAAAGAAATTGAATCACCAATCAGAAAATTCCCAACAAACAAAAGCCCAGGATGAGATGATTTCATAGGTGAATTCTACCAAACAGTAAAGAAGAGTTAGTACCTATTCTTCTCAAACTGTTCCAAAAAGTAGAAAAGGAAGGAAAATATTCTGCCAAGAATTCTTTATCCAGCAAGGATGTCATTCAAAATGAAAGGAGAGATAAAAGCTTCTAGAAAATCAGAAACTAAAAGAATTTGTGATCACTAAAGCAGCCTTTCAAGAAATATTAAAGGGGGATCCTTTAAGGGAAGAGAGCCCAAAAGTAAAATAGATCAGAAAGGAACAGAGACAGTATACAGTAACAGTCACTTTACAGGTAATACAATGACACTAAATTTATATCTTTCAATAGTTACTCTGAATATAAATACTAAATGCCCCAATGAAAAGATACAGGGCATCAGACTGGATAAAAAAGCAATATCCATTGATATACTGTCTTCAAGAGACTCATTTGAGACCCGAAGACACCTCCAGATTGAAAGTGAGGGGGTGGAAAATAATTTATCATGCTAATGAACACCAAGAGAAAGCTGGGGTGGCAATCCTTATATCAGACGAATTAGATTTTATACCAAAGACTGTAATAAGAATCCAACAAGAAGATCTAACAATTGTAAATATTTATGCCCCTAACATGGGAGCACCCAGTTATATAAAACAATTAATAGCACATTGATAATAATACAATAATAGTAGGGGACTTTAACACCCCACTTACTGCAATGGACAAATCATCTAAGCAGAAGATCAAAGGAAAATAGGGCTTTGAGTGACAAACCAGACCAGAAAGACTGCACAGATATATTCAGAACATTCCATCCCAAAGCAACAGAATACACATTCTTCTGTAGTGGACATGGAACATTCTCCAGAATAGATCACATCCTGGTTCACAAGTCAGGTCTCAACTGGTACGAAAAGATTGGGATCATTCCCTGCATATTTTCAGACCACAATGCTTTGAAAATTGAACTCAATAACAAGAGGAAAGTTGGAAAGAACCCAAATACATGGAGGCTAAAGAACATCCTACTAAATGAATAGGTCAGCTAGGAAATTAAAGAAGAATTTTAAAAATTCATGGAAACAAATGAAAATAAAACAGAACTGTTCAAAATCTTTGGGATGCAGCAAAGGGGTCCTAAAAGGGAAGTATATAGCAATACAAGCCTTTCTCAAAAAACAAGAAAGTTCTCAAATATATAACCTAACCTACACTTAAAGGAGCTGAAGAACAGCAAGTAAAGCCCAAACCCAGCAAGAGAAGAGAATTAATAAATGTTAGAGCAGAAATCAATGAAATAGAAACCAAAAGAACAGAAGAACAGATCAACAAAACTAGGAGCTAGTCTTTGAAAGAATTAATAAGATTGATAAACCCCTGATGAGACTTATCAAAAAAAAAAAAAAAAGAAAAATGATCCAAATAAATGAAATCATGAATGAAAGAGGAGAGATCACAACTAACACTGAAGCAATTATACGCCAACAAATTAAGCAATTTGGAACAAATGGATGCATTCCTAGAAATGTATAAACTATCAAAACTGAAACAGGAAGAAATAAACCTGAACAGATCCATAACCAGAAAGTAAGCAGCAATCAAAAATCTCTCAACAAAGAAGACTCTAGGGGCAGATGGCTTCCCAGGGGAATTCTACCAAGCATTTAAAGAATTAATACCTATTCTTCTAAAGCTGTTTCAAAAAATAGAAATGGAAGGAAAACTTCCAAATTATTTCTATAAGGCCAGCATTACCTTGATCCTAAAATCAGACAGAGACTCCATCAAAAGGAAAATTACAGACCAACATCCATAATGAACATGGATGCAAAAATTCTCACCAAAATACTGGCTAATAGGATCCAAGAGTTTATTAAAAGGATTAATCACTATGATCAAGTTGGATTTTTTCCTGGGCTGCAAGGATAGTTCAACATCTACAAATCAATCAATGTGATACACTACATTAATAAAAGGAAGCATAAGAACCATATGATCCTTACAATAGATGGAGAAAAAGCATTTGACAAAGTACAGCATCCTTTCTTGAATAAACCTCTTCAGTGTAGGGATAGATATGATACCTCAATATCATAAAATCCCTATAAAAAACACAGCAAATATCATTCTCAATGGGGGAAAAGCTGAGATCTTTTCCCCAAAGGTCAGGAACATGGCAGGGATGTTCACTATCATCACTGCTGTTCAACATAGTACTATAAGTCCTAGCCTCGGCAATCAGACAACAAAAAGAAAAGACATCTGATTCAGCAAAGAAGAAGTCAAATTCTCACTCTTTGCAAATGATATGATACTTTATGTGGAAAACCCAAAAGACTCCACTCCAAAACTGCTAAAACTCATACAGGAATTCAGTAAAGTGTCAGGATATAGAATCAATGCACTGAAATCAATTGCATTCCTATACCCTAACAATGAGACAGAAGAAAGAGAAATTAAGGAGTCAATCCCATTCACAATTGCACCCAGAACTATAAGATACCTATGATAAATCTAACCAAAGGGACAAAAGATCTGTACTCAGAAAACTATAGAATACTAATGAAAGAAATTGAGGAAGACACAAAGTAATAGAAAAACATTCCATGCTCATGGATTGGAAGAACAGATATTGTGAAAATGTCTACACTACCTAGAGCAATCTACACATTCAATGCAATCCCTATCAAAATACCATCAACTTCTTTCACAAAACTGGAACAAATAATCTTAAAATTTGTACAGAACCAGAAAAGTCCCGAAGTATCAAAAAGGAATGTTGAAAAAGAAAACCAAAGCTGGTGGCATCACAATTCCAGACTTCAAGCTCTATTACAGAGCTGTAATCATCAAGACAGTATGGTACTAGCACAAAAACAGACACATAAATCAATGGAACATAATAGAGAACCCAGAAATGAACCCTCAATTCTATGGTCAACTGATCTATGACAAAGCAGGAAAGAATATCCAAAGCGAGAGAAATCTCTTCAACAAATGGTATTGAGAAAATTGGACAGAGACATGCAAAAGAATGAAATGTGATCATTTCTTTCTCTCTCTTTCTTTCTTTCTTTCTTTCTTTCTTTTTAAAAATATTTTTATTTATTTACCTGACAGAGAGAGCATGTGCACAAGCAGAGGAAATGGCAGTCAGAGAGAGAGGGAGAAGCAGTCTTCCTGCCAAGAAAGGAGCCTAACTGGGGCACAATCCCAGGAGCCTGGAATCATGACCTGAGCCAAAGACAGATGCATATCTGACTGAGCCACCCTGGCATCTCAACTAGACCATTTTCTTACACTATACACAAAAATATACTCAAAATGGATAAAAGACCTAAATGTGAGACAGGAATCAATCAAAATCCCAGAGGGGAACACAGGCAGCAACTTCTATGACCTCAGCTGCAGAAACTTCTTGCTTGACTGTCTCCAAAGGCAAGGTAAACAAAGGCAAAAATGAACTATTGGGATCTCATCAAGATAAAAATCTTTTGCACAGCAAAGGAAACAGTCAACAAAACCAAAAGACAACTGAGAGAATGGGAGAAAATATTTGCCAATGACATAGCAGATACAGGGCTAGTATCCAAAATCTATAAAGAGCTTATCAAATTTGGAGGGGAGGGAGGTGGGGGGTTGAGTGAGCCTGGTGGTGGGTATTATGGAGGGCACATATTGCATGGAGCACTGAGTGTGGTACATAAACAATGAATTTTAGAACACTGAAAAAAAATAAAATAAAAGTAAAAAAAAAAAAAATTAAAAAAAAAGATATATCCAAAGAACAAATAATCTAATCAAGAAATGGGCAGATGACACGAACAGACATTCCTCCAGGGAAGACATACAAATAACCAACAGACATATGAAAAAATGCTCAACATCACTTAGCATCAGGGAAATAAATATAAATGAAAACCACAATGAGATACCACCTCCCACCGGTCAGAATGGCTAAAATTAACAAGTCAGGAAATGGCAGATGTTGGCGAGTGTATGGAGAAAGGGAAATCCTCCTATACTGTTGGTGAGAATGCAAGCTGGCGCAGCCACTCTGGAAAACAATATGGACGTTCCTTAAAAAGTTAAAAATAGAGCTATCCTACAACCCATCAATTGCACTACTAGGGATTTACCCCAAAGATACAAATATAGTGATCCAAAGGGACAACTGCATCCCAATGTTTATAGTAGCAATGTTCACTATAGCCAAACTATGGAATGAGCCCAAATGTCCATCAATTGATGAATGGATAAAGAAGATATGATACACACACACACACACACACACACACACATATACATATCTGTATATATACACCACACACATATATGTATATATACATATATATATATAAAATGAAATACTCCTCGGCCATCAAAAAGAATGAAATCTGGGGTGCCTGGGTGGCTCAGTGGGTTAAGCCACTGCCTTCGGCTCAGGTCATGATCTCAGGGTCCTGGGATCGAGTCCCACATCAGGTTCTCTGCTCAGCGGGGGGCCTGCTTCCCTTCCTCTCTCTCTGTAATCTCTTCCCTTCCTCTCTCCTACTGTGATCTCTCTCTGTCAAATAAATAAATAAAATCTTTAAAAAAAAAAAAGAATGAAATCTTGCCATTTGCAGCAACATGGATGGAACTAGAGAATATTATGCTAAGCGAAATAAGTCAGTCAGAGAAAGACAATTATTAAATGATCTCACTCATGTGGAATTTAAGAAAAAAACAGGATCAGAGGGGAAGGTAGGGAAAAATGAAACAAAATGAAATCAGAGATGGAGACAAACCATAAGAGACTCTTAATCATAGGAAACAAACTGAGGGTTGCTGGAGGGGAGGTAGGTAGTGGGAGGGGATAACTGGGTGATGCACAGTAAGGAGGGCATGTGATATAATGAACACTGGGTATTATATAAAACTGATGAATCACTGAACTCTACCTCTGAAAGTAATGATACGTTATATGTTAATTAATTGAATTTAAATTTAAGAAGGGGGAAAATTTAAAAAGCTTCTACACAGCAAAGGAAACAATCAGCAAAACTTAAAGGTACCCTACAGAATAGGAGAAAATAATTGCAAGTGACATAGCTCATAATGATTAGTATCCAAAATATATAAAGAACTTATAAAACTCAACACCAAAACCAAATAATCCAGTGAAAAAATGGGCAGAAGACATGAACAGATATTTCTCCAAAGAAGACATCCAGATGGCCAACAGACACATGAAAGGATATTCAACATCTCTCATCATCAGGGAAATGCAAATCAAAACTACAATGAAATATCACCTCACAGCTGTTAGAAATGGCTAAAAGCAACAACAGAAACAATAGGTGTTTGTAAACATATGCAGAAAAAGGAATGCTTGTACACTGTTGGTGGGAATGTGAACTGTTGTAGCCACTCTGTAAACCACTATGGAGTTTCCTCAAACGTTAAAAATAGAACTACCCTATAATCCAGCAATCGCACTACTGCGTATTTACCCCCAAAATACAAAATACTAATTCAAAGGGATACATGGCTCTCAATGTTTTTAACATCATTATTTACAATAGCCAAGATATGGAAGTAGCCTAAGTGTCCATTGATTGATGAATGTATAAAGAAGATTTGGTATATTGGGATGCCTGGGTGGCTCAGTCTGTTGAACATCTGACTCTTGATCTCGGGGTTGTGAGTTTGAGTCCTGAGCTGGGCTCCATTACTGGGTGTGGAGTCTTCTTGAAAAAAGAGCAGGGAAAAGAAGATGTGGTGTATATATATGTGTGTGTATATATATGTATATATACATGTACGTATGTATATAGGTACACATATACACACATATATATCTATACATATATATATACATATATTTACACATATACATGTATACACACACATACACACAAATGCTGAAATATTATTCAACCATAAAAAAATGAAGTCTTACCTTTTGCAATGACATAGATAGAGCTAGAGTGTATAATCCTAAGTGAAATAAGTCAGTCAGAGAAAGACAAATACCATATGATTTCACTTTTACGCAGAATTTAAGAAACAAAGGAGAAAACAAAGGGGAAGAGAGAGAGAAAGACAAACCACAAAACAGATTCTTAATTACAGAGAACAAACTGATGGGTATCAGAGGGGAAGGGATAGGGGTATGGGGGTATGGATGACATACGTGATGGGGGTTAAGGGGTGCACTTGTGATGAGCATTGGGTGATGTATGGAATTGTTGAATCACTATATTGTACATTTGAAACTAATATAACAGCTATGTTATGTTAACTATGTTAATTTATGTTAACTACCTGGAATTAAAAATAAATGGTAAAAAAAAATACAGCAATGCAATGTATTAGTAGGTGTTTTGAATTATTTACAAATTTATGATACCATTTTTGGTTTTGGATGTGGACCCTCCATTGCAGAAAATGTTAGAGGAAATATTTAAAAGCCATGGTACTAATTTACATTTATAATTAAATTCAGATGCAAAACACTGATTTTTATTGGGAATTAAATCTTTTTTTTTTTAAAGATTTTATTTATTTAACTGAGAGAGAGATCACAAGTAGGCAGAGAGGCAGGCGGGGTGGGGGGGGGAGCTGGAGGGGAAGCAGGCTCCCTGCTGAGCAGAGAGCCCAATGCAGGGCTTGATCCCAGAACCTTGTGATCATGACCTGAGTCGAAGGCAGAGGCTTAACCCACTGAGCCACCTAGGCACTCCTGGGAATTAAATCTTTTAAAAAGATTTTCTGGAAGAACCATTGGCTCTGGATACTTTAAAATTGATAAAATATTATTTATTATATTATAGACTTAAGCACCAAAATATTTTTATAATTAGTAAATATATGTTGTTATCCCTATTATATTTTATAAGTAGTAATAAGGTATTTTTAAAGGAAAAAAACTTTATATTTTAGTACCTTAAACAGCACTTTCCCCTTCTTTTCTGAACAAGGGAACCTACATTTATATTTTGCACTGGGTCCCACAGTTTTTGTAGCACCCTGTTCTCTTAGGGGGTGACCTCCCCTTGAGCACACTTGATCTGTCTTACTTTTAGGACATTCTTTGCTCGGGTGCAAAGGATTGAAGAAGCTGTAGCCTAACTCCCTTAGAGTCAGTATTGGGTCTCCTTGTTGCTAATCTCTCTTTGATGATGGCTTCTACTTTCTTTTCAACATCATCCCTTCTATACCTTGGTTCTGGTACCTGGATTTCTGCTCTTCTCTCTAGCTTCACTCCTGGCCACTTTCTCACCCCCCTGCCCCTCGACAACAAAGGAAAGAACATTGAGACACGCTTAGTTGTTGCTATAAGAAATGGAGCAGTTTGCAGAGGCTCAACTTTGAACTAGAACCAACTATTTGAGTGGGACAGTTTCTGAAAGAATACACTATTTTGCCATAGAAATCTCAGAAGTACATGGCTTTGTATCCAAGTATATGATCCCTGGTTGTCTGCCATCCCTATTTTCCCATTCTTCACCATAATAGACGTTTGAGCTGGGCTTGTGGCTGCCTAGGAAAAAAACTACATTTCCCAGCCTCCTTTACAACTAATTGTGTCTCTGGACTCAGCCTGATGGTTGAGATGTTTGCTGAAGCTCTAGCAGCACCAGATAAATTTAGCAGCACTAGATAGCCAGTGTATACTTTTTGCCCCTTCTTCCAGGATTCTGCTTGAAAAATGAGTATGATGTCTGGAACTCTAACTTAGCAGAAGGACAAAGAGATGGTAGAACATCAAGTTAGATTCTGTTCTGCCATCTGCCTCTAGAGCAAGTTTTTGTTATTTAGAAAAAAGTACCCATTCTGTAAATCCTTTATTACCACGTGCAGAAAAACTGCCATAATGAATTCACAGTCTGTCTTAACTGTTATGTAAATAGCCTCATCTTAGGGTTGGGCTATACAACAAAACACAACGACCTGGTCTAGAGGAAGCCTGGGTCACCATGGACTTCATGGAAAGGAATTACCATACCTGCCATAATTATCTACATCTGGACCTTGATGTATGAGAGAAACAAACTTTATTTAAACTACTACCATTTGGGGTTATTTGAAGCCAAGTCTAATTCTGATAGGATGACCCCTATTACTCATCACCTTTTTTGTGTGCTCTAGTACAGTTGCTTCTCAGATCTTAATGTCCATATAAATCACCTGGCTATCTTGTTTGTGTGCATATTTTGATTCACCTGGTGTGGGGTGGGGCATTTCTAACTAGCTCCAATACAGAATGAAATCATATGTACTTCTATCTCTTCTTGAATAAGGGAGACCTCCTTTTAACTTAACCAAACATTCATGTAAAGAGGTAGATCATCAACAAGTATTTTTCAGGTCCGATGAGAAAAATACCACATTGTACACTTCTCCAATTTAGAATCCTTTTGAGATTGTTTCTCAAAGTGTGATCTGTTGACCACCTATGTAAAGAAATTGGTTAGAAAAAAAATCCTTTCTGGGGGGATTGTCCTCTGTCCTTTCTGATAGTGTTGTCCTCTGTAGGAAGCTGTTAAACCAGAAGCCCTGAGGCTGAGATTGTGGAATCCATGCTTTTAACCAGCTGCCCAGGTGATTCTGATGCATGGTAAATTTGAGAACTGCAGCTTCCAAAGGAAGGAGAGGCAAGCAAATGACACTGTAAGAGCTCTGGCCAGCCAGACTTCTAGATATATCCACTGCCTTGAAGAAATGTGTGGTGACATGCTGAGAATGGGAAATAAATGCAGACTAGAGCCTGGAGGTCCCTAGGAGTTGGAGAGAAAAAGTGTGTCTTTGGACTTTTGGTGCAAACCCAGAACAGGTAAATCTTGATGGAATGTTGATGAAATGTCTGTCACCAGTTTGGAGAGCTAAAACACTCCAACTGAAGCCATCCTTTTGACACTGATGCAAGAAGAGGAGCTCCATCTGTATGGGCACGTAAGTTTATTCTACTTGATGTCTTAGGCACAAGATAAATTCAAACTAAACCCCCCCCCCCAAATTTAGAGCCACAGATTTTAGTTTTAAGGACCAGATTTTTTTAAATAATTTATTATTAGCCTTTTGCTTATTATAGTTGAAAAGTTACTTTTGGAAAATGCCTAACAAATTTACATTTTATACAACTGAGAAAAGAGATCTTGTGGTGCAGGTTTAGGAAGAGGAAACATTTTAAAGCTTTTATAAAGCTTTAAAGCCTGGGTCACCAAGGACCTCATGGAAAGCATAAAATGGAAAGAGAACTTCCCCTTTAATTCTGTTATTCATTTTTGTAGCAAATGAGGGTGGAGGTGCAATTTATCTCTAATAAAACTTTGCTCAGAGGCAGCCAGAATTTGGTTTTGTAGTTCTCACTCAGGCCACCATCATCACAGCTTTACCCAGTGACCAACTCCCTCCACCCCCTTCACCAACCCCCCCACCTCACCTCCCCCGCCTCCGCTCTGGGTTACTCCATATTGTAGAGTCTGCGTTCCAAACACCGAACAGTCTGATAAGCTTTCCAGAATCAGACCTACAGCCTGTATAAAACTGGCCCAGGCTAGTAATGGAGACTCTCCCATGCAGTTTTCACTCTAAAGGAGAAAAATCCAAATTTATCTCCTCATATATTTTACCTCTTGTATGTTGAACTTTTGAGGGCTGCTTCTACATGACACCTACTTAAATATTTAAAAGAGAACAATCAATCTACAGTCTTTCTTCAGGCTAAATATCACGTTTTTTTTTTTTTTTTTCTCCATTTAGGTTGTAGAAGACAGAAGAACATTTATCTCCTTTATTATAGCTACTGTATGTCTATTAATACAATTCAAGGTCATATTAGTTTCTTTTTTGGAGGGAGAGCCACATGTTGACTTATATTAAGCTTGCAATTGAATAAAATATTTATGCCTTTTCCACAAATGGTTTTGGGTTGTCACTAGCTCTTTGTCTTGTACTTTCGCAGTTTGGTTTTTGAATTGGTTGAATTTCATTCTTTTTTGCACCATCCAGTGTCTGGGACTCTTAGCTCTTTGTCTGTTTCTGTCCTTCTGTATTTGTTTTCCTTCTCAGCATCATGATCTGCAAATGTGATGACCATGAATTTGATATTTTTACCCAGGTTGTTGCATAGGCAACATTCTGTGTTCCATCAGTGGCCATCTCTTTTTAGGCTAACAATCACCCAGGAATCAGTACTTGAGGGTCCCAGTTCTAGTTGTAGTTTTTCCTAAATGTCCTAGGGTCTGGTTCATATCTCCAACTTGACTGCAATGATCTTATGGGAAACTTTGTTTAGTTCCTTTATACTACCTGGATGCATTGTATCAGTAACATTTCCCTAAGCCAGTCCTTTATTAAACAAATAAATAAATAAATAACCAAATCCAACCTATTTTATTTCTAAGTCTTTACTTATCTACCTGGGGGCAGTGGGCTGATAGTGGCGAGGGGATTGTGAAGGGTCTTAAAAATCATATTGAGGGGAGATGACTGTTCTGCAAACCTTAGGGGACTCCTGCAGGTAAACGAAGGAGCAACACCATTACATCTAAATGGGGTCTGTAGGGATGGTGGTTGCTCAGGTGCCTGGAGAAGCTGGTACCCAGAGGTCTGAGAAACTGAGAAGATGTAGTAATAGGGCTAGTATGTGTTTAATACATCAAAGCAGGAATTCTGAAGCCAAGGCCATTGGATTTCGGTCAGGGCATATTTCCCTAACTGCAGTGACGGTCTTGAATATTTTCCCAACTGATCTTGAGACATTGCTCAAGCTCCTTCAAAATCAGAGGGATTGTGGGGTGCCTGGGTGGCTCAGTGGGTTAAGCCACTGCCTTCAGCTCAGGTCATGATCTCAGGGTCCTGGGATCGAGTCCCGCATCGGGCTCTCTGCTCAGCAGGGAGCCTGCTTCCCTCTCTCTCTCTCTGCCTGCCTCTCTGCCTACTTGTGATTTCTGTCTGTCAAATAAATAAATAAATAAATAAAAAAATCAGAGGGATTGTAGGACTTCTTTCTTGTTTTGAGCCAAAAATCTTACTCCCAGCTCCTGTTCCTCTTTGTTCTGCTTCTCTCTTTGTGAGCAACTTTGAAAGCTTATCTAGTCCTTTTTCTCAACAAAAACTTCTTAAATATTTTAAGTAGTGTTCCTTTTACTCAGGCCAAACATTTCTAATCTCTGTACTTGAAATGTTACTGACTTAGCATTATCTGAAATATGGGAGTTAGTCTCTAATGCAATACATCCAATTGGAAAAGTGTAAATTCAATTTTCATATTTTGCTTTAATATTTTTGTGTGCCAGTAGGGTTCAGTATGTTAAAAAAAAAAAAAGGAATTCCCCTGAAGGATCATATTTTTAAGATTAGAAAACCCAGATTTTAAAAGATGTGAATGATATCTAATTTTCCTTGTGTCCAAGCCAAGATTTTCATGAAAGAAAATCTCTGCTAATTAAATCTTTTGGAAAATGGAAAAATTATGATTAACTGAAATTTTTTGCCTGAAAAATGTTTTTGTTTGTTTGTTTGTTTTGGCCTTTAATGTTGAAAACCATTTCCTGATGTAGATATGCTATGAAGATATTCTAGAAAGAGTATACTTAAGTTATTTTCTGTTCATGAATTTTGTAGTAGATTTTGCTGTTGTCCTACTTACCTGTAGTGGAGACAGTTAAAAAGCAACCTGTTTTTTTCAGATTTTATCCTTTACCCAAGCAGCAGGAGTCAATCACGAGGCAGGTTGAAACAGGTGAAGGAGATAGGGAGAAAGATCTCTTGATGTCTTGGCTGGAGTAAAGGAGCTATGGAGATTTCAAGTAAGATTACAAAAGGGATGAATTAGCCATTGATGGATGAGTCTGGTGTCAGGATGAGGTCTTTAACCTTGACATCATAGAGAAAATAGAAGCCATTGCACCACATAAGGGGAAAGGGAATGAACTATAACGTTGGGAAAAACAATTAAATGGGCAGCTGTGTGCCCACAAACCAAAGTGAGTCAGATCAGTTGGGAGCCTGCAGGAAACTAGAAGTGAGATATTAAAGCACGCATTTTAATTGTGGCATAGGTAATGACAGGAAGGAGTTGTAGGGAAAAAATCTGGACAAAGGAGGGAGAATCATTCTCTACATGTTAATGGTGCATAATGGTCTGGCGCATCAGAGTTGTTTATCCCTATCCACCAGATCAGGGGTTCCTCAACCTGGCCCCCTTGGCGTTTGGGGTTGGATAATTCTTTATTGTGGAAGGTTGTCTTGAGCATTTTAAGATATTTAGCAGCAGCCTTGGCCTCTAGCCCTAGAAGACAATAGTACTCTCCCCCCAGTTGTAACCAACAGAAAGTCTGTAGGTATTGTCAAGAGTCCCCTGGAGTTGGGGGGAGGAGAATCACCCCAGAGGAGAACTGATGCCTTAGACCCTTCATTTGGTACCATCACCCTGCCACATCCAGGCCATGGAGAAGCTGTGCTGACAGTCTTTTTTTTTTTTTTTTTTTCTTCATTAAACTACCACCTCTGATTGTTGGCAGGAGAAAAAAGCCTGGAAAAAAATGAATAAAGATGACAACACATGTTTTAAAGTTTTATTATTTAAAAATAGTAAATGTCTTGTGAACTAAAAGTAAGATTTACTTTATTGCAGTTATAAGGCTTTTCTTGCCCTTGTTTTCTATTTAATTCCTTCCTTTAGCCCATATTTTCTGCTTAATTATTCTTCTTCTTTCCTCCTCCTCTCATTTCTTGAATTTTGCCTTTTTGTGTTTGACCTTTTTCCAATCTTATCAAATATTTCTGTTTTATTTTTTTACTACAAATTATTTTCAGAAGCGGAAGTATTAATAAACAACATGAAACAACCTTAATAGCACTATATCACTTTTTAAAAATAGGTTAACTCCACATGAAAAAAAAGAATCGCAATTTCAAATTCAATATCAATCGTTTCAAGTATTTATAACCTAATTTAAAAAACTAAGTGTAGATTAAAAACAAAATTGATTACAAAGAAGTGGTGCGTTGAAGCCATTTTCTTTTATGTGTTTTTATTTTAATCAATAGGTATTTACCAGGGAACTATAATTGTCTGGTCTTTTGTCATCTTTATTTATCTCTTGCTCATTCTGATCTCTTAAAAGCAAATTCCTTCTATAATGGAATTAGCATTAATTCCATGCTCTTTACCACCCAGTTTTCAATGATCCTCGTTTTTTTGTTGTATGCTTTTCCCAAGAGACCGGAATCTTTACTTTTTGCTCTCTGAGGATGAAGATCTGTTAGACAGTAAGCTCACTTCCCCACTATAGTATTTCCAGATGTGACCACTGACCATCGCTGGGCATTTTGGAAAGATCATCCACAGCCTGCTTGGGGCCTATTAGCTTGGGAAATCCAGATTGCACTCCTATTTCCTCAACTGCCCATCCTCCTCATTTACAGAACCCTGATCCCCACCCCCACCCCGCCACAAGAGTACCTGGTCTTGCTTAGGAGACCTATCAACCAGTTGCAATGTTTGGGATTTACTTGGATTGCAACTCAAATAAACTATATTTATTTATTTATTTATTTAAAAGATTTATTTATTTTTATAAACATATAATGTATTTTTATCCCCAGGGGTACAGGTCTGTGAATAGCCAGGTTTACACACTTCACAGCATTCACCATAGCACATACCCTCCCCAATGTCCATAACCCCATCTCCCTCTCCCAACCCCCCTCCCCCCAGCAACCCTCAGTTTGTTTTGTGAGATTAAGAGTCTCTTATGGTTTGTCTCCCTCCCGATCCACTTAAGCCCCCATGTTGCATCACTACTTCCTCATATCAGGGAGATCATATGATGTTGTCTTTCTCTGATTGATTTATTTCGCTAAGCATGATACCCTCTAGTTCCATCCATGTTGACGCAAATAGCAAGATTTCATTTCTTTTGATGGCTGCATAGTATTCCATATATATATATATATATATATATATATATATATATATATATATATCACATCTTCTTTATCCATTGTCTCTTCCAGTCGGCGACGAGAGAAGAATTAGGCACAAACAAGTCAGCTGCAAACGACTGGGAGCAGGGGACAACAGTAGAAAAGGACTGCTGCCACAGCAGCAATCTCACTTTTATTGGATAGAAAACAATAGCCAACAGAAGGACTGATGAAGGTCAAACGTTAATCCCATCTTGCACACAAGCAAGAAGGAGGATAAAGTTTATAGTTAAGCACATTCAAAGGACTCATCTAACAAACAACGAGCACTTCTGGGAAGAGAAAGGAGCAATAACGAAAAAGGGAAGCAGGTGGTTTTTGTTCCACCCTGAGCTGACCGGGCATTCCCGGGTGCTCGGCTTTCCTGAAGCAGGCTGCGTTCTGCCCTGGGCGGGCCGGGTGTTCCCAGCTGCCTGGCTTCTGTGAAGGGGCGGCATTCTGCCCTGAGCGAGCCGGGCATCCCCAGCTGCCCAGCTTCACGGTCATACATCGTCCTTCTCCTTAAAGACCTGTTGTCAGTATCTGTATTTCTTAAGGCCATATCTAAATGTGCTTGGCAACTAGTAAAATCCTCCATGGGTTACAGCTTAAGTAACAAATTATTCCGAGGGGCAGCAGCAATCCATTCATCTGTTGATGGACATCTAGTTTCTTTCCATAGTTTGGATATTGTGGACATTGCTGCTATAAACATGCGGGTGCACATGCCCCTTCGGATCACTATGTTTGTATCTTTAGGGTAAATACCCAGTAGTGCAATTGCTATTTTCCAGAGTGGCTGCACCAGCTTGCATCCCCACCAACAGTGTAGGAGGGTTCCCCTCTCTCCGCATCCTCGCCAGCATTTGTCATTTCTTGACTTGTTTATTTTAGCCATTCTGACTGGTGTGAAATGATATCTCATTGTTGTTTTGATTTGTATTTCCATGATGCCAAGTAATGTGGAGCACTTTTTCATGTGTCTGTTGGCCATCTGGATATCTTCTTTGCAGAAATGTCTGTTCATGTCTTCTGCCCATTTCTTGATTAGATTATTTGTTCTTTGGGTGTTGAGTTTGCTAAGCTCTTTATAGATTTTGGACCCTAGCTCTTTATCTGATATGTCGTTTGCAAATATCTTCTCCCATTCTGTCAGTTGTATTTTGGTTTTGTTAACTGTTTCCTTTGCTGTGCAAAAGCTTTTGATCTTAATTAAATCCCAATAGTTCATTTTTGCCCTTGCTTCTCTTGCCTTTGGCGATGTTCCTAGGAAGATGTTGCTGTGGCTGAGGTCAAAGAGGTTGCTGCCTGTGTTCTCCACAAGGATTTTTATGGATTCCTTTCTCACATTGAGGTCCTTCATCCATTTTGAGTCTATTTTTGTATGTGGTGTAAGGAAAAGGTCCAATTTCATTTTTCTGCATGTGGCTATCCAATTTTCCCAACACCATTTATTGAAGAGGCTGTCTTTATTCCATTGGACATTCTTTCCTGCTTTGTCGAAGATTAGTTGACCATAGAGTTGAGGGTCTATTTCTGGGCTCTCTATTCTGTTCCATTGATCTATGTGTCTGTTTTTGTGCCAGTACCATGCTATCTTGATGATGACAGCTTTGTAATAGAGCTTGAAGTCTGGAATTGTGATGCCACCAACTTTGGCTTTCTTTTTCAATATTCCTTTGGCTATTCAAGGTCTTTTCTGGTTCCATATAAATTTTAGGATTATTTGTTCCATTTCTTTGGAAAAAAAATGGACGGTATTTTGATAGGAATTGCATTAAATGTGTAGATTGCTTTAGGTAGCATAGACATTTTCACAATATTTATTCTTCCAATCCAGGAACATGGAACATTTTTCCATTTCTTTGTGTCTTCCTCAATTTCTTTCATGAGTACTTTATAGTTTTCTGAGTATAGATTCTGTGCCTCTTTGGTTAGGTTTATTCCTAGGGATCTTATAGTTTTGGTTGCAATTGTAAATGGGATTGACTCCTTAATTTCACTTTCTTCTGTCTTGTTGTTGGTGTGGAGAAATGCAACTGATTTCTGTGATTGATTTTATATCCTGACACTTTACTGAATTCCTGTACAAGTTCTAGCAGTTTTGGAGTGGAGTCTTTTAGGTTTTCCACATATAGTATCATATCATCTGCAAAGAGTGATAATTTGACTTCTTCTTTGCCGATTTGGATGCCTTTAATTTCCTTTTGTTGTCTGATTGCTGAGGCTAGGACCTCTAGTACTATGTTGAATAGCAGTGGTGATAATGGACATCCCTGTTGTGTTCCTGACCTTAGCGGAAAAGCTTTCAGTTTTTCTCCATTGAGAATGATATTTGCAGTGGGTTTTTCATAGATGGCTTTGATGATATTGAGGTATGTGCCCTCTATCCCTACACTTCGAAGAGTTTTGGTCAGGAAGGGATGCTGTACTTTGTTGAATGCATTTTCAGCATCTATTGAGAGTATCATATGGTTCTTGTTCTTTCTTTTATTAATGTGTTGTATCACATTGATTGATTTGCAGATGTTGAACCAACCTTGCAGCCCTGGAGTAAATCCCACTTGGTTGTGGTGAATAATCCTTTTAATGTACTGTTGAATCCCACTGGCTAGTATTTTGGTAAGAATTTTCACATCTGTGTTCATCAAGGATATTGGTCTGTAGTTCTCTTTTTTGATGGGATCCTTGTCTGGTTTTGGGATCAAGGTGATGCTGGTCTTATAAAATGAGTTTGGAAGTTTTCCTTCCATTTCTACTTTTGGGAACAGTTTCAGGAGAATAGGAATTAGTTCTTCTTTAAATGTTTGGTAGAATTCCCCTGGGAAGCCATCTGGCCCTGGACTTTTGTTTGTTTGGAGATTTTTGATGACTGTTTCAATCTCCTTATTGGTTATGGGTCTGTTCAGGTTTTCTATTTCTTCTTGGTTCAGTTGTGGTAGTTTATATGTCTCTAGGAATGCATCCATTTCTTCCAGATTGTCAAATTTGTTGGCGTAGAGTTGCTCATAGTATGTTCTTATAATTGTTTGTATTTCTTTGGTGTTAGTTGTGATCTCTCCTCTTTCATTCATGATTTTATTTATTTGGGTCCTTTCTCTTTTCTTTTTGATAAGTCTGGCCAGGTGTATATCAATCTTATTAATTCTTTCAAAGAACCAGCTCCTGGTTTCATTGATTTGTTCTATTGTTTTTTTGGTTTCTATTTCATTGATTTCTGCTCTGATCTTTATGATTTCTCTTCTCCTGCTGGGTTTAGACTTTCTTCGCTCTTCTTTCTCCAGCTCCTTTAGGTGTAGGGTTAAGTTGTGTACTTGAGACTTTTCTTGTTTCTTGAGAAAGGCTTGTACCGCTATGTATTTTCCTCTCAGGACTGCCTTTGCTGTGTCCCACAGATTTTGAACCGTTGTGTTTTCATTATCATTTGTTTCCATGAATTTTTTTCAATTCTTCTTTAATTTCCTGGTTGACCCATTCATTCTTTAGAAGGATGCTGTTTAGTCTCCATGTATTTGGGTTCTTTCCAAATTTCCTCTTGTGATTGAGTTCTAATTCAGAGCATTGTGGTCTGAAAATATGCAGGGAATGATCACAATCTTTTGATACCATTTGAGACCTGATTTTAGGACCCAGGATGTGATCTATTCTGGAGAATGTTCCATGTGCACTAGAGAAGAATGTGTATTCTGTTGCTTTGGGATGAAATGTTGTGAATATTTCTGTGATGTCCATCTGGTCCAGTGTATCATTTAAGGCCTTTATTTCCTTGTTGATCTTTTCCTTGGATGATCTGTCCATTTCAGTAAGGAGAGTGTTAAAGTCCCCTACTATTATTGTATTATTGTTGATGTGTTTCTTTGATTTTGTTATTAATTGATTTATATAGTTGGCTGCTCCCATGTTAGGGGCATAGATATTTAAAATTGTTAGATCTTCTTGTTGAACAGATCCTTTGAGTTTGATATAGTGTCCTTCCTCATCTCTTATTACTGTCTTTGGCTTAAAATCTAATTGATCTGATATAAGGATTGCCACTCCTGCTTTCTTCTGATGTCCATTAGCATGGTAAATTCTTTTCCACTCCCTCACTTTAAATCTGGAGGTGTCTTCGGGCTTAAAATGAGTTTCTTGTAGGCAACATATAGATGGGTTTTGTTTTTTTATCCATTCTGATACCCCGCGTCTTTTGATTGGGGTAGTTAGCCCATTAACATTCAGGGTAACTATTGAGAGATATGAATTTAGTGCCATTGTATTGCCTGTAAGGTGACTGTTACTATATATTGTCTCTGTTCCTTTCTGATCTACTACTTTTAGGCTCTCTCTTTGCTTAGAGGACCCCTTTCAATATTTCCTGTAGAACTGGTTTGGTGTTTGCAAATTCTTTCAGTTATTGTTTGTCCTGGAAGCTTTTAATCTCTCCTTCTATTTTCAATGATAGCCTAGCTGGATAAAGTATTCTTGGCTGCATGTTTTTCTTGTTTAGTGCTCTGAATATCATGCTAGCTCTTTCTGGCCTGCCAGGTCTCTGTGGATAAGTCTGCTGCCAATCTAATATTTTTACCATTGTATGTTACAGACTTCTTTTCCCGGGCTGCTTTCAGGATTTTCTCTTTGTCACTAAGACTTGTAAATTTTACCATTAGGTGACGGGGTGTGGACCTATTCTTGTTGATTTTGGGGGGGGGGGTTTCTCTGCACCTCCTGGATTTTGAGTCTTGTTCCCTTTGTCATATTAGGGAAATTCTTTCCAATAATTCTCCCCAATATACCTTCTGCTCCCCTCTCTCTTTCTTCTTCTTCTAGAATCCCTATTATTCTAATGTTCTTTCGCCTTATGGTGTCACTTATCTCTCGAATTCTCCCCTCATGGTCCCGTAGCTGTTTGTCCCTCTTTTGCTCAGCTTCTTTATTCTCCGTCATTTGGTCTTCTATGTCACTAATTCTTTCTTCTGCCTCATTTATCCTAGCAGTGAGAGTCTCCATTTTTTATTGTACCTCATTAATAGCTTTTTTTATTTCAACTTGGTTAGATTTTAGTTCTTTTATTTCCCCAGAAAGGGCTTTTATATCTCCTGAGAGGGTCTCTAATATCTTCCATGCCTTTTTTGAGCCCAGCTAGAACCTTGAGAATCGTCATTCTGAACTCTAGATCTGACATATTACCAATGTCTGTATTGATTAGTTCCCCAGCCTTCGACACTGCCTATTGTTCTTTTTTTTGTTTTCAATTTTTTTGCCTTGTCACTTTGTCCAGATAAGAGTATATGAAGTAGCAAGTAAAATATTAAAAGGGTGGCAACAACCCCAGGAAAATACGCTTTAACCAAATCAGAAAAGACCCCCCAGTCATGGAGGGGAGAAAGGGGATAAAAGGAGGTTCAGGAAAAAAAAAAGAAACAATTTTAAAAAAGAAAACGAATAAAGAAAAAATATAAAAAAGAAAAAATATATATGTTAGCTAATCTACTTAAAAAATGTTTAAAAAGAAAAGGGTAAAAATTTAAAAAATTTAGCAGAAGAAGAAAGAAAAAAAATTGAAAAAAAAATTAAATTAACTGCAAGACTAAAGAATCATGAGAAGAAAGCCATGAGTTCCATTCTTCGCTTTCTCCTCCTCTGGAATTCCTCTGCTGTCCTTGGTATTGAAACCCCACTCCTTGTAGGTGAACTTGATCCTGGTTGGATTTCTTGTTGATCTTCTGGGGGAGGAGCCTGTTGTAGTGATTCTCAAGTGTCTTTGCCCCAGGGCGAATTGCACTGCCCTTACCAGGGGCTGGGCTGAGTAATCCGCTCAGGTTTGCTTTCGGGACCTTTTGTTCCCTGAATGCTTTCCATAGAGTTCTGGAGGACGGGAATGAAAATGGCGGCCTCCCAGTCTCTGGCCTGGAGGAGCAGAGAGCTCTGGCCCCACTCCTCAGTGCGCCTCAGAGAATAGCGCCCAATAACTCCTGTTTCCCTGGCCTCTGACCGTGCTCTGAACTCATAAGCATGTGACTGGTTCAAGGTAACCCCAAGCTGAGAGCTCAATCCTTGGCTCTGTCTCTGTAGCCGGCTTCCCCATTCTAATACCTGTGAGCTCTGCAACACTCAGACACCCCTGATCCTTCTGTGACCCTGCGGGACCTGGGGCCACGCTGACCCTGCGTGGGCTTCACCCGGGTTTAGCCTCTGGAGTGATGTCACTCCGTGGAGCAGACTTTTAAAAGTCCTGATTTTGTGCTCTGTTGCTCCAAAGCTTGCCAGGAGCTGGCCCCTCCCGCCGCGGTCTATCTTCCCATCACTTCTCCGCCAGTCCTACCTTTCAGAAAGTGGTTGATTTTCTGTTTCTAGAATTTCTGTTCTTCTTCTCTTCGATATCCCGTTGGATTTGTAGGTATTTGCAATCTTTAGATAAGCTGTCTAGCAGACCTCCTGCTATCTGATGTCATCTCAGCCTGCTACTTCTCCGCCATCTTGACCTGCTCTCACTATATTTATTTTTACGTTATTTTTTAAAAGTAGGCTCCATGCTTAGTGTGGAGCCCAACGCCGAGCTTGAACTCATGACCCTGAGGTCAAGACCTGAGCCAAAGTCAGGAGTTGGATATTCAAGCCACTAAGACATGCTTCAATTCAAATAAACTTTTCAAAAACACACACATACTGTTGAGATAATTGGAGGTAGTGAATACTGCCAGGATAGAGACTGTTTTGTTTCTTTTTTTTTTTTTTTAAGGAGATAAAATTTTATTGAATATACTGCAAAGGAGCAGCAGGCAGAGCAGCAAAGTAGAGACTACCAGGAGGCAGTGGTGGGGGGCTCTAGTTAAGGAGGGAAGTGAGGATGTATGGGAAGTAGAGAATATACTTCTTTTGGTACCTATGCTGGGTTGTAAGTCACCCATTGGTCAGCTAGGGCCTATGGCTATTCTGAGGTGGGTCATCTAATGAACCTGTTTGCATTCAGCCCAAGGGTTGCTGTGGGCCCTTTTATCTTACTCAGGTTTTCATTGCTCAGGACTGTCACCTAACAAAATGGCCTCTACATTCCTCACTGACAGAATGGAAAAGGACAGGTGTTTGGCATTTAGGCAGATGTCCCACCTTCAGCAGCTGCTTCATGCTGGACAGAAGGGTGTGCTGTCCATATCTAAACTTGTAAATGCATCTGGGGTTTTGTTCAGTTAGAGACCAGAACGTGGTATTATATCCGTGTGCTGGTAGGCCATTTGAGGGAAATTTGCTGGTGGCTAGATCCATGGAGTTTAGCGAGAGGGGATCCTCTCATTATGTACTGGAATCCATCATTCATATATGGAATTGTTGGATTCAGTCAGACAGGTAGTAGCATATTTTGCCTGTAGATCAAGACGGCTACTGGATCTGTGGGAATAAGGGATAAAACGGAAGCTTGAAAGAAGCAGGGTGGTGGAGAGTCAGCCATTGTCAGAAAAGGGTTGCAAATGAGTCTGTAACATGTGCAGATTACCCCGATGAGCTGCTGCTGTCAGTTGTGCTGCATGTTGGGAATGGAGGTCAGGAGGATGGAGTGGGAGAGGAGAGGAGAGGAGTCCCTGTCCCTCAGAGGTGTGGGCAGTCTGACTCGTTCCCTCTCAACCTTCAGAGCACACCAGGAAGCTGACAGGGCCAGAGCTTTCAGTTGTCTGAGGAGTACTAGGCTTAGAATGGGCCAAAAGGAGAGGGAAGGAAGGATCCCTCTGAAGGCCAAGAGGGGAAATCCCTCACCCTTTCAAGCAAGGGATGTCCAGTGGGTTCCTCCTGGGGCCTTGGATCCTCACTGAGGAGTAACCTGGGCCTGAAGTCCTCTGTTCCCCAAGGAGTACTGGAGTCAGTGCCCTGCGGGAAAGTCCCAGTAAATTCCCGGAGAATCAGGGGAGAGCCCCAGCTGGCAAAGGGGGACCCACCGAATGTGGGGTGATCCGATCAGGCCTGGGTGGTGAAAGGAGTCACCTGAGGCAGGACAAAGGAGATAGAAGTTTATTGAACACGCCACAAGGGAGTGGTGGGCAGGATAGCAAAGGAGAGATCATTAGGCCATTGTTGTTTGAGATGTGATCATTGCATTGTGGTTTTGGTTTTTGGGAATCTTTATCTTTTAAGGATGTTCTACTGACATATTTTTAGGTGAAGTAACATGACAGCTAGATTTACTTCAGAACAATCTAGGGGAGGGGATAGGGAGGTGAAGGGATATAGATGAAGACAGGTGGGTCATGAGTTAATTATAGAGCTGGAAGGTGGGTACATGGGATGGGGTTTATTACTGTTACGCTTTTCTCTTTACTTATTTCTATGTATAAAATTTCATTTTCCACAACAAAAAATAAACATTATTTCTAATGATAGCTGAAGTTATGGGAAAAAGGTAAGGGGTACAACTACCTCCCCACAGCTGGGTACTTAGGAAAGCGACTACTTTCCAGCCTGTTAGGAATGTCTTCAATATCTCAATTGGTTTAATGCAAGTGTTTTTGCCCTTTCCAGTGACGGGCTTAGGGAGAGCATGTGATGCGATTGCTACCTATGAGGTGGGAAAGTTGGCTGGGGGCTTTAGGAAAGGTTTTCTCACAACTAAGACAGAAATCTAGCATCCTCTTCCTCTGGATGTGGTGACTGGGCATGACGTCTGGAGCTTTGTAGTTGTTCTGGAACTCTGCGGGGGTCTAGCCTGAAAACAAAGTGAGAGAGACATTCAGGATGGCAAAGCAAAAGATGGAAATTTCCCAGATCCTTGATGACCTTGTTGGGCCACTAAAACAAACAATACTGAGTTTTCCTTTTCTCAGTTTATTATGTCAAATAGTAAATGATCTCATTATTTAGGCATTTTAAGTTACTTTTTTTTTTTTTTTTTTTTTTTTGGCTGAAAGCATTCTAAGTGGACTATGTGCACACTCTTTAACACAGAAATTTTACTCTGTATGGGTATATACCCTCAAGAAACTCTTGCACATGTAAGCCAGGAGACATATTTAGGAATGTTTGTAACCATATTTTTTGATAATAGCACCAAACTGGATACATCTAGTTGTCTATGAGCAGTTGAGTGGATGAATGAAATCTGATATATTCATATAGTGGAATATTATACAGCAATAGAGGCAACAAACTACAGCTAGCTCTACGTGTCAACCTAGCTGAATCTCACAAGTATATATTGAAAATGAAAAATGTCAGACATAAAAATTTACATATAATGATGTGATTATATTAAATACATAAAAGTAAAAATACATTGCTTGGGAATACATATCTAAGCAGTCAGTTAACAGTTACCACCTAAGAGAGTCACTTTCTTTATAGATAAAGTTTTTAGTACAAAGGTTTTTTAGGGCATGTGGAGGTTTCCAAGGGACTAGCAGTGGTGTTCCTGTTCTTTGCCTTCATGGTGGTTCCAGATGTGCTTGTTTTGTTATTTTAAAAAATGCACATCTGGGGGCGCCTGGGTGGCTCGGTGGGTTAAAGCCTCTGCCTTCAGCTCGGGTCATGATCCTGGGGTCCTGGGTTGAGCCTCACATCAGGCTCTCTGCTCAGCGGGGAGCCTGCTTCCTCCTCTCTCTCTGCCTCTCTGCCTACTTGTGATCTCTGTCTGTAAGATAAGTAAATAAAAATTAAAAAAAAAGTTGCTGATATAAAAAATGCACATCTGTTTAATTTGTTCTTCTATATGCACTGATGATACTTCAATAACTATTGTTTTGTCTTAACCAATACAAACTGTGTTGTGTATTAGAAATGAACTGGATATGAAGTTAAAAAAAAAAAAGAAACATAAGTGGAGGTTGCTACTCACGTTAGTCTTGCTTTGGAGCCTTTCACTACCAAGGACTACTGTTTCTGAAAAGGGAAAGTTAAACTAATGGAGTCACTTCCTAGGGTCACTTTCTATTTTTCTTCAGCTATCACTTCATTCTGCCTTTTTCTTTTCAAACTTATTGGCTATGGTCTTGGGTATCAACTCTGTGAAACTTGTGAATTTGAGCAATGTGTTATTGAAACTTGTGTAGCAAATACAGCTATGAAAAGAACAGAGCCTGTTGGAAAACCCTGAAATCCATCACTAGACAGGGCTTTGGGGAAGAAGTTCTGTCTCCTTGAGTGGCCTGCTTTCAGTTTTCAGGTTGCTCTCATCTTTTCCTCTCATTCCGAGGTAGGGCTTGATGGTCCTTTGAAAATCTCTTGTTCTTGGCGGAATGATGCTTTGGTCCAAGGTTTGTGGCTTGTGCTTCAGAGAATTTCTCTGAGATGTTGTCATTCTCCTGAGAGATTCGTTGAGTATTTAGGGGGAAACATTTCCTCAAAGGGAAAAGTATTCAACAATTTCTTCTTTGATACTGATTTTTTTTTCCCCTCCTCTTGTAGGTTAGTTAGTGGTGTTTAGGGTTAGAGAAGGTCAGAAATGTTCTGGGTCCGTTTTATTACAGGGATTACCTTTCTTCGGCTCATCCACTGATTGTATCCATGGTTTCTTTTCTAATGACAGAAGTTTAGGATAGTCTCTTCGCTAAAGATAATGAATGAAGGGGTTTTCTCAGGCAAAATGAAGTGTATAAAAAAAACCCTGTAGGTGGTTTGAAAACAAAGGTGAGTCATTATTGTTCAAAACCAGAACAGAAGAGTCATGGTAATGAGCTAAAATGAGGCCTGAGCTGCCAGGACCACCTGAGTGTTGTCCTTATGGAGACCACTGTGGTGTGAGTCATGCCACCTTACAGAGGATTCGACTCTGCACTGGACAGGAGCCCTAAATTAAAGAAGCAGGACTTTCTTTTTAGAAGGCTGTCCCAATTTCTCTCCCCTTTTTCCTTTGGATTTTAGCTAATGGCTCATGGAAACTCACACTTCCAGTAGAATTCGACATGTTCTCAATATCCCTGTAGAATGGAAACAAAGACACGAGCTCTTCTGTTCAGTGTCTCACCACTTTAAATTGTCACTTTGCATGTTTGGTTTTGCTTAGTCCCTAAAAGCATTCAAATTTGGAGCCGTTAATTGATGGAATCAGGAGAGATTATGGTATTAGCAGTATTCAATGCTTCCTGAAGTACAGAAATTGCATCCAGAAGAAATTAAACACAGAACTATAGGACTACTTGAAAAATCATAAATGTAGAGTAAGTAAAAGCAAGTATTTGTTACCATAGAAATATGATAGAACTCATAATTCCCTAATATAATATAAATATATATAAATATAAAACACATAATGTAAACCCTTCAAATGAACAGAAAATAAATGTTACAGATGAATGTTAACTATTTTGAACATTTTTTTTTTTTACCATTTTTTAAAGCAAACTATAAGGAGAATTGTCTCCTATCAAGTGTTATTACTTCCTTCTACCATTAGCTTAGGAAATCTCTTCTAACTGGGGCAAGGATCAACGGAGTATACTTATCTATTGCTTTCTTATGGACAAAAATACAGTACTTAGTGGCTGAGGATTAATGTTTGTTTTCCATTTAAAACATATATTCAGTGGGTTGTGGTTGCTGACTGGTGAAGTGCATTATTCTCACATGGGTATGATGTCCTCCTGACAGATGATCTAAGAGAAGAAAAGTTCTGTAGATAGTAGAGCACTGGACTGAGAACCATGGGGCCTTGATTCTGGCCTCAGTACTGTGTGATCATAGAAAAGTCATGTCCCCTTTTGGGTCCGTTCCTCATCTGCAGAGTGGGAAAGACTGAGAAAAATTATCTCAAGTTTATAACTGGAAGTAGAAAGCAATTGTTAAAGGGCAGAAACTTAAAATATGACCAAGCTAGGACTTGTGCCACGCAAAAGCCTATTGTTAACATTTTACGACTCCATAAACTAAAAAAAAAAAAATTGATATCATTGGAGATTTTTGGCTCAACAGTTGATTTTTTTTTTCTTTTTAAAGATTTTTTATTTATTTGACAGACGGAAATCAAAGTAGGCAGAGAAGCAGGCAGAGAGAGGGGAGGAAGCAGGCTCACTGCCGAGCAGAGAGCCCAATGCGGGGATCGATCCCAGGACCCTGGGACCATGACCCAAGCCGAAGGCAGAGGCTTTAACCCACTGAAACACCCAGGCACCCCACATCAGCTGATTTTTAAAAAATCACTTTATGGGGTGCCTGGATGGCTCAGTGGGTTAAGCCGCTGCCTTTGGCTCGGGTCATGATCTCAGAGTCCTGGGATCAAGCCCCGCATCTGGCTCTCTGCTCAGCAGGGAGCCTGCTTCCTCCTCTCTCTCTGCCTGCCTCTCTGCCTGCTTGTCATCTCTCTCTGTCAAATAAATAAATAAAATCTTAAAAAAAAAAAAACTAACAGAATGAAAAAAACTTTAAAAAATAAAAATAAAAGGAGTCAAGATGGCGGAGAAGTAGCAGGCCGAGACTACTTCAGCTAGTCGGAGATCAGCTAGATAGCTTATCTAAAGATTGCAAACACCTGAAAATCCATCGGCAGATCGAAGAGAAGAAGAACAGCAATTCTGGAAACAGAAAACAACCACTTTCTGAAAGGTGTTTTCTTTTTTTTAAAATTCTTTTCTTTTTTTTTTTTCTTTCTTTTTTCTTTTTTTCTTTTCTTTTTTTTCTTTCTTCCTTTTTGAACCTCTTTTTATCCCCTTTCTTCCCCCTCACGATTTGGGATCTCTTCTAATTTGGTTAAAGCATATTTTCCTGGGGTTGTTGCCACCCTTTTAGTATTTTACTTGCCCCCTCATATACTCTTCTCTGGACAAAATGACAAGACGGAAAAATCCAACACAAAAAAAAGAACAAGAGGCAGTACCGAAGGCTAGGGACCTAATCAATACAGACATTGGTAATATGTCAGATCTAGAGTTCAGAATGACAATTCTCAAGGTTCTAGCCGGGCTCGAAAAAGGCATGGAAGATATTAGAGAAACCCTCTCGAGAGATATAAAAGCCCTTTCTGGAGAAATAAAGGAACTAAAATCTAACCAAGTTGAAATCAAAAAAGCTATTAATGAGGTGCAATCAAAAATGGAGGCTCTCACTGCTAGGATAAATGAGGCAGAAGAAAGAATTAGTGATATAGAAGACCAAATGACAGAGAATAAAGAAACTGAGCAAAAGAGGGACAAACAGCTACTGGACCACGAGGGGAGAATTCAAGAGATAAATGACACCATAAGATGAAACAACATTAGAATAATTGGGATTCCAGAAGAAGAAGAAAGAGAGAGGGGAGCAGAAGGTATACTGGAGAGAATTATTGGGGAGAATTTCCCCAATATGGCAAAGGGAACGAGCACCAAAATTCAGGAGGTTCAGAGAACGCCCCTCAAAATCAATAAGAATAGGCCAACACCCCGTCACCTAATAGTAAAATTTACAAGTCTCAGTGACAAAGAGAAAATCCTGAAAGCAGCCCGGGAAAAGAAGTCTGTAACATACAATGGTAAAAATATTAGATTGGCAGCTGACTTATCCACAGAGACCTGGCAGGCCAGAAAGAGCTGGCATGATATTTTCAGAGCACTAAACGAGAAAAACATGCAGCCAAGAATACTATATCCAGCTAGGCTATCATTGAAAATAGAAGGAGAGATTAAAAGCTTCCAGGACAAACAAAAACTGAAAGAATTTGCAAACACCAAACCAGTTCTACAGGAAATATTGAAAGGGGTCCTCTAAGCAAAGAGAGAGCCTACAAGTGGTAGATCAGAAAAGAACAGAGACCATATACAGTAACAGTCACCTTACAGGCAATACAATGGCACTAAATTCATATCTCTCAATAGTTACCCTGAATGCGAATGGGCTAAATGCCCCTGTCAAAAGACACAGGGTATCAGAATGGATAAAAAAACAAAACCCATCTATATGTTACCTACAAGAAACTCATTTTAAGCCCGAAGACACCTCCAGATTTAAAGTGAGGGGTTGGAAAAGAATTTACCATGCTAATGGACATCAGAAGAAAGCAGGAGTGGCAATCCTTATATCAGATCAATTAGATTTTAAGCCAAAGACTATAATAAGAGATGAGGAAGGACACTATATCATACTCAAAGGGTCTGTCCAACAAGAAGATTTAACAATTTTAAATATCTATGCCCCCAACGTGGGAGCAGCCAACTATATAAACCAATTAATAACAAAATCAAAGAAACACATCAACAATAATATAATAATAGTAGGGGACTTTAACACTCCCCTCACTGAAATGGACAGATCATCCAAGCAAAAGATCAGCAAGGAAATAAAGGCCTGAAACGACACACTGGACCAGATGGACATCACAGATATATTCAGAACATTTCATCCCAAAGCAACAGAATACACATTCTTCTCTAGTGCACATGGAACATTCTCCAGAATAGATCACATGCTCGGTCCTAAATCGGGACTCAACCGGTATCAAAAGATTGGGATCATTCCCTGCATATTTTCAGACCACAATGCTCTAAAGCTAGAACTCAACCACAAAAGGAAGTTTAAAAAGAACCCAAATACATGGAGACTAAACAGCATCCTTCTAAAGAATGAATGGGTCAACCGGGAAATTAAAGAAGAATTGAAAAAAATCATGGAAACAAATGATAATGAAAATACAACAGTTCAAAATCTGTGGGACACAACAAAGGCAGTCCTGAGAGGAAAATATATAGCGGTACAAGCCTTTCTCAAGAAACAAGAAAGGTCTCAGGTACACAACCTAACCCTACACCTAAAGGAGCTGGAGAAAGAACAAGAAAGAAACCCTAAGCCCAGCAGGAGAAGAGAAATCATAAAGATCAGAGCAGAAATCAATGAAATAGAAACCAAAAAAACAATAGAACAAATCAACGAAAGTAGGAGCTGGTTCTTTGAAAGAATTAATAAAATTGATAAACCCCTGGCCTGACTTATCAAAAAGAAAAGAGAAAGGACCCAAATAAATAAAATCATGAATGAAAGAGGAGAAATCACAACTAACACCAAAGAAATACAAACTATTATAAGAACATACTATGAGCAACTCTACGCCAACAAATTTGACAATCTGGAAGAAATGGATGCATTCCTAGAAACATATAAACTACCACAACTGAACCAGGAAGAAATAGAAAGCCTGAACAGACCCATAACCAGTAAGGAGATTGAAACAGTCATTAAAAATCTCCAAACAAACAAAAGCCCAGGCCAGATGGCTTCCCGGGGGAATTCTACCAAACATTTAAAGAAGAACTAATTCCTATTCTCCTGAAACTGTTCCAAAAAATAGAAATGGAAGGAAAACTTCCAAACTCATTTTATGAGGCCAGCATCACCTTGATCCCAAAACCAGACAAGGATCCCACCAAAAAAGAGAGCTATAGACCAATATCCTTGATGAACACAGATGCGAAAATACTTAACAAAATACTAGCCAATAGGATTCAACAGTACATCAAAAGGATTATTCACCACCACGAGCAAGTGGGATTTATTCCAGGGCTGCAAGGTTGGTTCAACATCCGCAAATCAGTCAATGTGATACAACACATCAATAAAAGAAAGAACAAGAATCATATGATACTCTCATTAGATGCTGAAAAAGCATTTGACAAAGTACAGCATCCCTTCCTGATCAAAACTCTTCAAAGGGTAGGGATAGAGGGCACATACCTCAATATCATCAAAGCCATCTATGAAAAACCCACCGCAAATATCATTCTCAATGGAGAAAAACTGAAAGCTTTTCTGCTAAGGTCAGGAACACGGCAGGGATGTCCATTATCACCACTGCTATTCATCATAGTACTAGAGGTCCTAGCCTCAGCAATCAGACAACAAAAGGAAATTAAAGGCATCCAAATCGGCAAAGAAGAAGTCAAATTATCACTCTTCGCAGATGATATGATACTATATGTGGAAAACCCAAAAGACTCCACTCCAAAACTGCTAGAACTTATACAGGAATTCAGTAAAGTGTCAGGATATAAAATCAATGCACAGAAATCAGTTGCATTTCTCTACACCAACAGCAAGACAGAAGAAAGCGAAATTAAGGAGACAATCCCATTTACAATTGCACCCAAAACCATAAGACACCTAGGAATAAACCTAACCAAAGAGACACAGAATCTATACTCAGAAAACTATAAAGTACTCATGAAAGAAATTGAGGAAGACACAAAGAAATGGAAAAATGTTCCATGTTCCTGGATTGGAAGAATAAATATTGTGAAAATGTCTATGCTACCTAAAGGAATCTACACATTTAATGCAATTCCTATCAAAGTACCATCCATCTTTTTCAAAGAAATGGAACAAATAATTCTAAAATTTATATGGAACCAGAAAAGACCTCGAATAGCTAAAGGGATATTGAAAAAGAAAGCCAACGTTGGTGGCATCACAATTCCGGACTTCAAGCTCTATTACAAAGCTGTCATCATCAAGATAGCATGGTACTGGCACAAAAACAGACACATAGATCAATGGAACAGAATAGAGAGCCCAGAAATAGACCCTCAAATCTATGGTCAACTAATCTTCGACAAAGCAGGAAAGAATGTCCAATGGAAAAAAGACAGCCTCTTCAATAAATGGTGCTGGGAAAATTGGACAGCCACATGCAGAAAAATGAAATTGGACCATTTCCTTACACCACACACAAAAATAGACTCAAAATGGATGAAGGACCTCAATGTGCGAAAGGAATCCATCAAAATCCTTGAGGAGAACACAGGCAGCAACCTCTTCGACCTCAGCCGCAGCAACATCTTCCTAGGAACAACGCCAAAGGCAAGGGAAGCAAGGGAAAAAATGAACTATTGGGATTTCATCAAGATCAAAAGCTTTTGCACAGCAAAGGAAACAGTTAACAAAATCAAAAGACAACTGACAGAATGGGAGAAGATATTTGCAAATGACATATCAGATAAAGGACTAGTGTCCATAATCTATAAAGAACTTAGCAAATTTAACACCCAAAGAACAAATAATCCAATCAAGAAATGGGCAGAGGACATGAACAGACATTTCTGCAAAGAAGACATCCAGATGGCCAACAGACACATGAAAAAGTGCTCCATATCACTCGGCATCAGGGAAATACAAATCAAAACCACAATGAGATATCACCTCACACCAGTCAGAATGGCTAAAATCAACAAGTCAGGAAATGACAGATGCTGGCGAGGATGTGGAGAAAGGGGAACCCTCCTACACTGTTGGTGGGAATGCAAGCTGGTGCAACCTCTCTGGAAAACAGCATGGAGGTTCCTCAAAATGTTGAAAATAGAACTGCCCTATGACCCAGCAATTGCACTATTGGGCATTTACCCTAAAGATACAAACGTAGTGATCCAAAGGGGCATGTGTACTCGAATGTTTATAGCAGCAATGTCCACAATAGCCAAACTATGGAAAGAACCTAGATGTCCATCAACAGATGAATGGATCAAGAAGATGTGGTATATATACACAATGGAATACTATGCAGCCATCAAAAGAAATGAAATCTTGCCATTTGCGACAACATGGATGGAACTAGAGCGTATCATGCTTAGCGAAATAAGTCAAGCGGAGAAAGACAACTATCATATGATCTCCCTGATATGAGGAAGTGGTGATGCAACATGGGGGCTTAAGTGGGTACGAGAAGAATAAATGAAACAAGATGGGATTGGGAGGGAGACAAACCATAAGTGACTCTTAATCTCACAAAACAAACTGAGGGTTGTTGGGGGGAGTGGGTTTGGGAGAAGGGGGTGGTATTATGGACATTGGGGAGGGTATGTGTTTTGGTGAGTGCTGTGAAGTGTGTAAACCTGGTGATTCACAGAACTGTACCCCTGGGGATAAAAATATATGTTTATAAAAAATAAAAAATTATATTAAAGAAAAAATAAAAGAAAAATTTTCACTCAAAAAAAAAAGTAAATAAAAAATAAAAATAAAAATCACTTTATATTCTTAACATAACCAAAGGACCACTTTTTCTTCTATAGGTTTATAGACCCTCATATATTTTATATTTATATATATATCCTTATATTTTTAATATAAAACTCAAAGAATTTTAAACTTCTAAACAATGGAGCACCTGGGTGGCTCAGTGGGTTAAGCCTCTGCCTTTGGCTCAGGTATGATCTCAGGGTCTTGGGATCGACCCCGTATCGGGCTCTCTGCTGAGCAGAGAGCCTGCTTTTCCCCAACCCTGCCTACTTGTGATCTCTCTTTCTCTGCCAAATAAATAAATAAAAATCTTAAAAAAAAAATAAAGTTCTAAACAATATATAGACATCTACTTTTAAACTATGAGCTTAAATTTAGAAACAATGAGAGTGAGTCAGAGTTAAGTATAACTTCCATCTGTTATTAACATTTAAGCTCCTTTCATTCTTGTTTGTCACAACCACTCTGATGCACTAATTTAAAGTGGGCTCCAGGCTTTCCCTGACCTTTGATCCTCTGCATTCTTGCCCAGTCTGAGCACTTTGTACTGTTCTTAGGTACTATCATAATCAAATAAAGATAAGGTTTTTGACCCATGAATTGTTTTTTCACAGAGATGATGGATTTACAATAAGACCTCTACCTCTATTGCCTTGCCCTTTTGAACAATGGCACATAATTTTAAAGGGGCTTACTGAGGAATTAAATCAAGCTGACTTACAGGCTTCAACCATTCCCCCAACCCCTGTCTCCCTCCCCGCCCCCGCCCCAGCATTCATCTACTGCATGTGTGAAAGAAGGAATGAGTGATTAGTTCAGTAGTTAACAGTGTAAAAAGTTCATTCTGACTGTAATCTGCTTGGAACAGCTGAAGTATGGAGTAGAATAATGATTCTCGTAGTTGAGGATATCAGTGATGAATAAAATTTCAGAAAAACAAAAATTGGGGATACACATAGGTTTGCAGACTTGATTTTGCTAGGTACAGATTTTAAAAAACCCATAGCCACCATTAGCATTAAGAGGCATCCATAATTTATAATAGAATGAACTTTTTTTTTGGTACTAAAAATTTTGTAAGGATAATCTTGGAATATTTGTAGTATTAAATTAACAAATTTAGTTTTATAAAAACTTGACTCTTGTTTCTTCATTGTGAAAGGATGGCAGCTGTCTATGAACCAACATTTTGGTATTTTTCTATTCCAGGTAATTTACTTTTGTTACACAGACACACACTCTCACACTGGTTATAACACATAAAGTTGATTTAAAACTCCCTTCATGAGTCAAAATGCACAGTTTGAAAAATAGTGCTTTGTGGTATATATGCAAAAATGGAATTACTGAGCTGTGAGACATAGGAACTTTCAAATTTCATACAGCTGATGCTAAATTGCTCTTTGGTATGTGCAAACTAGTTTATTTTTGCACGGTTTCATAAGAGAATACAGTTTTCCCTACTTTGTTAATTCTTGATGTTTGAGGACATAAATTTCTTGTCAATACTCTGTAAAAAGTGGTATATTGTTTTACTTTGATTTTGTGAGGTTTTAGAAAAATATGTGTTGAGGATATTCATTTTCCTTTATATTTTAATAGTCTCCAACACTGCATTTGTGTTTTAGTCATGCTTCGATATCTGTGTTTAAATTTTATACTTAGTTAATATACATACAGAAAAGATGTACACACATATGTACAGCCTGATAAATTTTCAAAAAGTGTAATCCTCACCTAGATCAGAAGAAATAACTTCACTGGCACTAGGAGAAGCCTCCTTCCCTCTGACCCCCGCACCCTGCACTTACAAACTCTTTGAAGTACTACCTACCCATCTCTGCCTCAAAGGTAACCACTATTTTGATTTCAATCACCATAGTTTAATTTTGTCTGCTTTTAAGATTTGCATAAAGAAGATTATAAAGTGAGAGTGAATTTTGGTATTTGGCCATTATGTATTTTATTTAGTCAGATATGTTTATATTTCCTTAGTTCTTTTTTTGGTGATTTGCTTGAGAAAACTTTTTCCTTCCAGGGACACCTGGGTGGCTCAGTCAGTTGGGCATCTGTTTTAGGCTCAATTCATGATCCTGTAAAATAAAGTGTAAAAATAAATACTAGTGTTTGAATATTAACTTTGAATCCAGTAACTTTGCTGAATTATCTTCATTTTAAATTATTGCATTTAGTTTTTCTTGGCTTTTCTACGTAGTAAATTATATCATTTGTAAATAATGACAATTTTATTTTTTCTTTTCTCATCTTTATATCTCCTTTGATTTTCTTTTGCACTAGATAGGCTAGCTATTAAAATTTTTATAGATAAAGAAAATTAGCTTTATGTATGTAAATTAGAAAAATGGTAGTATTAGAATTTGTCAAATATTTTAATTCTTAATTTATTAGACTATACATAAAACTTAACAAAAGAGTGTATGTCACATTACTATCGCTTGAGACACAATTTTTTTCCCAATTCTGTACATAAATTTTACTACATAATGAAAATTGTCTTATTTTTCCTTTCATGAGAATGCTTCTAAAGTTTGTCATTACTTAAGATATTTGGTATTTTTCTTAAAGCTCCCCCTTATGGACATTTTCTCTTCTTCTTACTTACCTGGACTTTTTTCTTTCTTTGAATCGTGAATGAATATTGTTCCATTTTTATCGAGTTTTTAAAAAATCTGCTGGGATGATTGTTTTATGATCTTTTGATGTAGTCAAACATGTGTATATATCTTGTCCTTTATGCGTCTCTTCTGAGTTTGTAAGTCTCTGTCTTTCCCTGAGTTTTCTAATGATACTTCCAAGTCTACTCGAGCACTGTATTTTGTTATGTAAAGATATAGGGATATGAAGTTAGACTTGCTTAGCTAATACTTTATTTTAAAATATTGCATTTGGGGTACCTGGGTGGCACAGTCTGTTAAGCACCCCACTCTTGATTTTGGCTTAGGTCATGGTCTCAGAGTAGTAGGATTGAGCCCCATGGAATCTGAGGTTCTCTGGGCCCCTCTCTGCACCATGCATGTGTCCACTCTCTCAAATTTTTAAAAATAAGTAAATAAAATTGTTGCATTCGTGTTCATAAGTGAAATTAGCTTCTTATTTTACTTTCTTGTATTCTGTCTCTGTTTGGCATATATACACTAACACCATAAAAATTAGTCTTTTTTTCCTCTTTTTATTATCTGGAAGAATATAAGATAGGAATGATCTGGGCTTTTAAGTTTGATAAAGCCATATTGGGGAAGGGATACAGAAATGTTCTATTTCTTTAATATATATTGACCCATTGCAATTTGAAAAATCCCTTATGAGTCAATTACTGGTAATTCAACATTTCCTAGAGAATTTTCCATTTTATCAAATTTTAAATTTGATGATATTAAATTGCTAAAAGTACCTGTATTATTTTGTTAAATCAAAAGTAAGTATGATATTACCCCTCTTCATTCCTGATATATTTAATCTGTGTACCTCTCCTGTGCTACCACCCCATGTTTGTTCAATGGAAGCAATCTCTTTCTTTCTCTTTGGGAAATTGAAATTTTCTTTCTAACTCTGATATTCTGCAGTATCACTAAATTACACATAAGTGTACTTAACTGGCACTTTAAAGATGAAGACTCAATCTTTCTTCACCTCTGGAAAATCCCCAACTCTTTTCTTTTTGAAAAATGAGAAGAGCCTCAATTTTACTCTTTTAACTGAATGCCTCTTTGATGTATTTTGGATTTCCTCATGCTCCCTTTCATTTCTCTTAATTTAAAAAAAAATGTTCTACTCAATTTTTTGTTTTATTCTGAAAAAAATGTCCTTAGGTTTCTTTTCAAATTTATTGTCTTTTCAATTACTTTTATATCTCTTCTCTTGAACTTTTTAATATCAATATACCATTTCATAACTTTGTTTTTGTTTCACAAAAAGATTACTTTTTATCTTTGAATACTTTTTAAAGTTTTTTAACGTTTTTATTTATTTGACCGAGAAAGAGAGACAGATAGCAAGAGAGCATGAGGGGGGTACATGGAAAGACAGAGAAGCAGACTCCCCATTGAGCAGGGAGCCCTACTTGGGGGCTTGATCCTAGGACCCAGGACCTGATCCCAGGACCCCAGGCAGACATCTGACTAAGCCACATAGGCGCCCTATCTTTCAAGAATTTAAACGTACTCATTTCAACATCCCTTACTCATTCTCTTATTTCTCTGCTGTGAGTTATGTTTGTTTTCTATTATCTTGATGCAGACATTCTAATATTTGTTTAACAGATTTTATTTATTTGTCAGAAAGAAACAGCGGACAAGCAGCGGGAGCAGCAGGCTGAGGGAGAAGCAGAATCCCTGAGTCCCATGCAGGACTTGATTCCAGGGTGCTAGTATCATGATGTGAGCTAAAGGCAGATGTTTAACTGACTGAGCCTCCCAGGCATCCCAGACCTTCTTGTCTGTGAGCTCATGTTCTCCGGGCATTATTTTCTCCTTGTGCTTACTCATTTGTACTCTGGATTGTAGAGATTTCCCCTTTTTCAGCTTTCCCTAGGGGGTTTCCCTGTGGCTGAGTAAGTTCTTTAGTTTGTATTTTGGCTCTAGATTTTTCAGACTTGGATAGTGTCACTGGGCCTCCACAATCACGTGACACAAATCCAAGATTCTGGAATCACAAGGCTAGAGTAGCTGATTTGCTAACAGGTCCTGTTTTTTTTCAGTGGAAGACTGTTTTGCCACCACAGGGGTAAGAAAAGCAATTGCACCTTTCATCTGCATGCTGGTGTTGACGTACAGCCCCTATGGCTCTCTTTACTCCCAGGATCCGCCTCTTCTCCCAGGAGTTGCCAGACTTCAGCTCATAATCACTACATTTCTGACCCCTGGGTATTTTTCTGTATGCCCTCCATCCGGGTTATGTTAATAAAGATAAGTGTGGTTTAATATATTTTATTTAGTATTTCTGGTTATTTGAGTGCAAGTGAGGATTTCAGTATATACTTAATATGTCCTCTTGACTAAGAAATCTCCACAGTGTTCCCCTAATGCAGACTCAGAAAGAAAATACTTATGGGTACTTATAAAAGGACAAGTTGTGTTTCTTACCACAAATCTTAAAATGAATGTTGTTTCTCTGTATTAGCCACTAGGTAGTTTAGGGTACAATTTGTTGCTTCTAGCACCTCCAGTTAGAGTCCCAAATAGCCTGCATTTATGTGAGATTTTCCTTTTTTCTGATGCTTTCAACTCTTAATTTTATACTTCTGCATTTTATGATTTTTTGTAAAATTTCTCCACTCTTTTGTAGAATGAGGTGGCATATAAGTAAAACACTCAACTATGTTTATCATTATCTGTTTATAGTTCTTAACCATAGAGATCATGTCCTCAAGAAGTATAAGAACTGCATTCCTCTTTGAATAGTAGTGTAGTTTGAATAGTGTGTAGTTTCTAGATTGTAGCTGGTGTTCAGTGAATGTTGGTTGACTGAAGGAATAAGACAGAGAATAACTCTTACCATAACACTTTCCTTATCTTCCCTTTGCCTTTTACGTGCCAACTAGGCAAAGTGTAAGTTTGTCTGTTCAGAGTGTCCATTTATATGGGCAAACATTCTCCTTTCTAGAGTAAACAAAAATCCCAGAATCACTCTCAAATTCACTTAGATGACTTCTTCTTGTAGTTTCATTGGAAAATTGATTTGTTCTTTGTCTTTATTCTTTATTTGTTCTATGTCTTTATTTATCTTATTTATTTATTTCTATCATCTGCAACATTTTGCACTTAGCCAATCTTTCCTATAGGTCACCAATGCTCATCAAAATATATTTTTCAATAAGGTACTGTACATCTTCTTCTTGCCCTCTCTCTGTTCTCTTTATTTATTTATATATTCTTCATTTGTTCTATGTCTTTGTTCTTTATTTAAAAAAAATCTTCAAAAAAATCATCACATGTTCAAGCACTATTGTAGGCCTCAAGTACACAAATATGAACAAGACACTGTCCTTGATTCAAGACCTTCCAGTTTGGTAGGTGGAGGATCACTTACTGGCAGAATCCTTTAAGCTCCATTGAGAAACTGAGCTGGCAGACGCGGTTCATTCAGAGGCCTGAGACGAAGTACATATGGATGGGGCTGGGTGAGGAAGACCACCATACGTAAGTCACTATATAGGGAAAGGTCATATTGAGGCACGAACAAGAAGGAGTTAAGGCAATGAAGTCTTTGTGTTAGAAATCACTTGGTACCAGACCCTTGACTAGAGTTCACAATTTTGAAGGTGAGAGTTAAAAAGCTGAGTCTGAGTTTAAAGTCAAGAAATAGTTATTTTTGACAACTTCTAAAAGGCAAAAGTGGAGCATCCGAGGTCAGTAAGATGCCACAGGGCATGCAAAATACAGGTTAGAGTGAAATCTTTGAAACAGTAATGCAGGCATTACTGTCTTTCATCTGGGCTTGACATCTTGGGTGTTACATATTGTTCTGGACTGAATTATGTCTGAGCAAAATCCATATTTTGAAGCAGGAACCCTCAATATGACAGTATTTGGAGATAGGACCTTTAAGGAGGTATTTAAGTTAACTGAGGCCATAAGAATAGGGCTCTGATGCAATAGGACTTTGTCTTCCTAGGAAAAGGGAGAGACACCAAGCAGGTATAAACACAGTAGAAAGCCAATGTGAGCACATAGTGAGAAGGTGACCCTAAGGTGAAGCCAAAAAGAAAGGCAAGAAACAGATCCTGTCAGCAGCTTGGTCTTGGACTTCTAGCCTTCAGAATTATGAGAAAATAGGTTTCTGTTGATGAAGTCACTTGATCTATAGTATTGTTATGGTAACATTAACTAATACACATCTCTTTCTTCTTAAAATCTAATCTGCTCTGGTAGTAGGTTAGTCTTTCTATCATCTGTAACATTTTGCACTTAGCCAATCTTTCCTGTAGGTCACCAATGCTCATCAAAATATATTTTTCAATAAGGTACTGTACATCTTCTTGCCCTCTCTCTGTTCCTAGCAAATGGGCACAGCATGGTCTGAGGGCAAGACCCCAGACAACATGGGACTGAGCTTCTAGCTCTGTGCAAACAGAGCTGAGCATTTAATTGCTTATGGCCTCCCTGTCCTCCTTGTAACATGAAGGGACCTTGTTACCTTTCATTTTATGTATTTTATTATTTCTTGCTTTGCATTCCTGTTCTCAACTTTCTTTTTCTATTTTTTCCCTCCTCTTGACCCTTTAATATATATTTGTGAGCTAAGCAGAAAATATTGTTCTCTAATCTAACACTACTTTGAAGTATAGAGAAATTGTCATTTGTCAGAACAAGTAGTTTAAATGATACTAAAATGCATCTATTTAGGGTTCTTTTTTTAGAGATTTTATTTATTTATTTGTCAGAGAGAGGGAGAGTGAGCACAGGCAGGCAGACTGGTAAAGGGAGAAGCAGGCTCCCTGCGGAGCAAGGAGCCCGACGTGGGACTTGATCCCAGGACGCTGGGATCATGACCTGACCTGGTTAAGCAGCCGCTTAACCGCTGAGCCACCCAGGCGTCCTTTTTTAGGATTCTTAAAAGATGTCATTCTTTGACAGTTTTGTGAGGTCAGAAAAAAATCAAACCAAAATGTACTGCTACTCAAGTCATGATAAAATTGAAAACTTCTACCAAACCAAGAACACTTGCACAGTGAAATATGTTAATGGGGGAAAGGAAATAATTATTTTGCATTACTAGATTGTGAATGAATTAAGCATTACATAGAAATTTATTTTTCTTTTTTCTGACCCAGAGAAATAATCTGCTTCCCTCTAACTTTCATTTATTAGTTCTAGCTCTTCCCCTGGACCTGGGCATAAAATGGGAAATCTCTCTTCTACCTGGCAGTTCTATCCAGTATCACAGGATATATCAAATATGCCATCATAGAGCCCATATTTTTTTTTCATTTTGGCCAGAAAATGTCATGAGAGACTTAATCATGTGCTTAGCTGAAAGTTAGATGTCAATTCACTTTAATTAAATTCAAGTTAGTAAGATGTGTAGGGCTCTAGAGAATAATGTCACAGTTCCTTAGCTGGCTCATATCTTGTTCTGTGCCCCTAATCCATCCTCAACTTGGTGACATTTCCACGGGTCCTTGTGCTTGTACTTTGAGGACATGAGGCTGGGACTTCCCATTCCTTGTGAGTGATTATTTCAGAATATTTTCCCTAAACATGCTATGCATGTCTACATTGTGCCTTTGCATGTGTTGATCCTTCTCCCTAGCCTATCCTCCGCCTTCATCATTATTCTTCAAAATTCAGCTCAAATCTTGTGAAAAATATTCCTTGATTTCCCCCAGGCAGAGGTCATTGTCCCCTGTTTTCTTCTCTGGACACTTGGTTTATTCCTCCTTCTTTCCATTCTGTAATGTGACTTAAGTGTCCATGAGATTTTTGAGGGTAGGGGCCATGTCTCTTTGAAATTTTGTATTCTCAGTACTTAAAAACATTTATGGAATTGGTCCTCAATAAAATAATTTGTGAGACTCATGATGCCTGGAGAATGAGTATATGCTCAGATAAAGCTTAAAAGCCAGAAATCCTTGGAAGACAACTAGTCTGATTGAAGAAAAAGACAATAATGGGGGAGGTTGACAGTAAATGATTCCATCTCCATGCATAGAGTATTTAAAAGGAAGCTCATTAAATCGGTGCCAAGGTGTATCATGGCCATGGCTGTGTCTGCCATGGAGTAACCTCGTAGCACGTCAGCACCTGCTTGTACATTGTTCTTCTGCAAAGTTTGTACTTGACAAGGCTTGAGTTACACTGCCTGAGTCACTCACCCCCAGGGTGAGAAGCCCCTGCTTCCTGTCCTCTAAGTACCAGCACATGTACCTGTATTTTGATAACCCACCTTGTGGTTCACTCTGGCTGAGATTGGGCTAGTCATTTACCATATCTTTTATTAAATGTCCCTCTTCTTCAACATTGCTTCATGCTGGTTTTCTCTTCCTTCATCACGATCTCCTCTCTTCCTTCCTCAAATGACTTTTCCTTCTTCTGTTTCCCTTACCCTTTGCCCGTCCCTCTCCCTAAGTTCACTTAGATCAACAGTCTTTACTATCAAACTAAGGCATAATTGGTGGTTTCAGTGCTCTGGGATTGTTCCAATAATGGCCATCCCCTGCCACCTCCTTCCCTCATTTACCCATGCAAGTTACAGAAATAACCACAAGGAAGAGAGTTTCCTCTACCATAACCAACTACATAAATGAAATAAAAGCTAGACTCTTACAAATCAATATTTGTATTCCAGAACAATATCATGGGCCCTAGGAAGATAAAAAAAAATTTTAAAAAGCTGATTTCCTTCCATCAAAGAATGTGATCAAAATCAGGTAATCCCAGAGGTACCTAGACAGGGAGCCTCAGCCTTGGAGCAGGCAGAGGCACAGATTAATCTTTCCTTCTTCTACCACCATATGCCTGCTCCTGCCTAGATGGGATGTGCAGGTGATAAGAAATGCCCTCCGGTGGTCCAATGTGGAGACCAGGTGTCCCATACAGAAAACAGAGGAGCTTCTTTTCTTTCTTCTCCCTACTTAAGAAAGTAAAAAAAGAAAAAGAAAAAGGGGGAAAAAAAGCCTCTGGGACTTTGATTAGCAGTATAATTTGTCTGTCAAAGACAAGAGTAGGACATTGTATTTGGCAGGTAGTAATTAAGAGCTATAGAAGAAGGCATACACATGATCCAGACCAACAGATCCATAGGGATAGTGTGAGTGCGGTAGAGGTGCCACAAAGGAGCATAGGATGTAGGGTCTGTGGAGGAGGAACTCTATCTGGAACAAGATGGGAGGTGTCCTTTGGCATTTTTGTGCCTCAGCCTGATCTTGGGTTGGAGTTACACCCTTGCTCTATCATTTCAATTGCTGCTCTAAAACATGTATACGCAAATAGGTATGACCCATTCTAACAACTTCAGGTTATTTGAAGCGGAACCAGAAAGTAAATGGACACAACTTGAAAATTTTTGATATTTCAGGTATTGGTGAAGATGAGGAGCCGTGAGATTGGGGAGAGGGTAAATTGGTACATTGCGTTGGAGAGCATTTAACAACATTTGGTAAAATTGAATATTCATGTAACCTTTGACCCAAACACATCACTTCTAAGTTTATACCCTGAAGTCGGGGTAGGCAAACTTTTTTCTGTAAAAGACCAGATAATAAATAGCTTCAGCTTTGCAAACCATACATTCTGTCACAACTACTCAACTCCACCACTGTAGTGTGAATGTACACACAGATAATACTTAAACAAAAGAGCATGGCTTTATTCCAGTAACTTTATTGACAAAAACAGGTGGCAGGCTGGATCTGGCCCACGGGCATGGTTTCTGACTCTAGTCCTTAAGAAACAAACATACATAAAGATAAATGTCCAAGAATGTTCATAACATCATTGCTGGTAATAAAAATAAATTAGAAACAACCTAAAGTTCATCACTAGAAAAATGAACAAATAAGTTGTTATATACATGTGCAATAAAATGCTTAACATAAAAAAGTGAACAAGAAAACTATATCATTGTGGATAAATCTCACATAATGTTTAAACAAGAAAGATGCAGACAGGATTACATAATTTGACTACAGGGAAGGGGAGGGAAAACTGAATGGGAAGAAATCAGAGAGGGAGACAAACCAGAAGAAACTCTGGACTCTGGGAACCAAACAGGTTTGCTGGAGGGTGGTACGTTGGGGGTAACAGGGTGATGGGTTTTAAGGAGGGCACATGTGGTGATGAGCAATGTGTGTTCTATGCAACTAAGGAATTGAACACTACATCAAAAACTAATGATGTACTATATGTTGGCTAATTGAACATAATAAAGTTTTAAACATACAAAGCAAATAAATAGTTTTGAAATACATACACATAGTAAAAATATAAAGACATCTTTGAGAATGACAAACACCAAGTTAAGGGTAATGATAAGTTATGTGGAGGGTAAGGTAGTGCTGCCAGAGAAGGACACATTGGAGACTTAAATTGCCATTTTATGTTTTATTTCTTAAGCTCACAAATGCATAAATGAGTGGACATTATACTATATTCTAGACTTTTTTGGAAGTCTCAAATATTTTATGACTGAAAATATTTCCAGGGTTTTTAATTTCAAATGCTTTTGCATTGGACTGCAGCTTCTGACCCATTGTTGATAGGTGGCCACAATTACCATGTATCTTACTGTCTCATTCAATAGTGTGGCCCACATATTCCATCCATGGGGTCTGTTCGATAGCATGTTTTAAGCATAAAAACATTTGTGTGGGACAATGAAATGCTTTCAGTAGCATTGGTTGTTCAGCGACACTCTGATTTGTAATTGGAACAGGTTGCTATGGAAAATTGCTGGTTGAGAAGAAACAGGGATTTTAGCATTTTGTTTTTCATTTATCCATCTTTAGGTACTTTACCATGACTTCAGTTTTCTTGTCTAGATTCCATAGTTTCATTGTTGTTCTTTGTTTTTTGTTCTATTTTTTTTTTTCCTCTTTAAACATTGTAGTAAGAGATTCACCAACAGTCTTTGCCCTTTATTTCACATCTTAGCTAGAAGAGTTTAGGTCATCAAGTCCTCTGAGTCAGGTGACTTGCTTGTCCTCCAGAGAGGATGAGACAAATTGGAAATGCCTTCTACATGGGGAATTGATTAAGTTCAGATTTTTCCCACACTGGAAAGATGCTGATTTGGATTCATAGTCATGATATGAGTCAGCCACAGCTGGGAACATATTGTCCACTTACAGTGAGCTGTTCCCTCCTTGGGAAAGGTGACAGACTGACAGGGCAGGAGAGAGAAGTTGTTGGATTTGTTTTATTATTTAGGAATTTTTTCCATGAAGCCATGCCTTGGACTACCCCTCACTTTTGCATGGCCCTTAGGCACAGCTGTCTGGGAAGAACTCTTGTTTTTGTTTCTGCTGGGCACACAAGACAAAGGGTCTTTGAACTTGATAGAATGGAAATATCCAGGACAGATTCTAGCCCACTGATTGTTGACATAGAAGTAAATATCACCAGGGCATCTCTGATGTAACCTATACAAGCAGGGTTGAGTTACAACAAAGACTGGAAGCATATATTTTGTATGGTTGTTGTGCTAAAAACAGTGAGAATTAATTTCAGTGTGAATCGGCCAGTGTTTATCCAGCACACTGCATTCTATTTTCTCCACAGCTGTCCACTGCCATATATTTCTGATCCAAAATACAAACTTGTCCAAAAACTGTGGAACACATTGACCTGAACTTCCCACTGGGGAAATATCATTACAGGAAAGATGAGATTATTAGAGTAAGGCTTTTGTGGGAAATTCAATATTTCTGGATTTATAGGGAAGATTAGTTTCCTACTTCTCTCAATGGCAATTTATCTTCATTATTAAAATCTGGGGCTAACAACAACTGTGTTTTCCAGCAAATTTAACTTTGATATTCAAATAATTTAACAGGGCTCTTAAAAACTGAAATGGCAGCAAATACTGAATTAGAAATTATGAGTAATGAGAATGAAGGTCATCAGTCTGTGATATAGAGTGTAAACATATGAACTGGTAATTGAGTAAAGGGGTCTAGAAAATTCTCAGCAACTCATAAGAAGACATATTTAAAAGATATCAAGAAAGAAATGTGTTTATTCACTTTCAGACATACATGATAACTAAAATGTTATCAAAATAATGCTTTCTGAGATGCCTTACATTAAAGTATGTATAAAAAAGAAAAATTCCCCGGGGCGCCTGAGTGGCTCAGTGGGTTAAGCCACTGCCTTCGGCTCGGGTCATGATCTCGGGGTCCTGGGATTGAGTCCCGCATTGGGTTCTCTGCTCAGCGGGGAGCCTGCTTCCCTCTCTTTCTCTCTCTGCCTGCCTCTCCATCTACTTGTGATCTCTCTCTGTCAAATAAATAAATAAAATATTTTAAAAAAAGAAAAATTACCACATTAACGCACTATTCCAAGATGTGGTCACCTCTTAGAAGGAGAAAGAGTATAATGTATTGATTAAGAGCCTAATGTTTGTAGCTTGGTTCTAACCTCTATAGATACCATGTTGGTGGTTTCCCTCTGAGACTCAGTTTTTGCATCAGAACAGATTATAATAATTACTTCATAGATTTGTTGTAAGGATTTAATAAGATAATATAAAACAGTGTAATTCCTTGCACTGCCAGTCAACACTCAATTAATATCTATTATGATTACATTATATAATTGTAATGTCACATTTCTTATTAATAATAATACTAGGGTAGACAATTCAGTTCAGTTCTTAATTGAAAGAACACAGAATGTGAATTAATGAGATCTGAATTAAAGAAGTTTTTCCTCAAGCAAATTTGGCATTTTAGATTTCCAAAGACAATATTTCAATTAATGTTAAGAAAGATTTTTAAAGTAGCCACTGTATGCAAATAACTATGAAGTATTTTGTAGGAAGAAATACAAAAACAGGGACTTCCGTATTTTACATTATTTCTTTGAATTTATACTTTTTAAAATGCCAAGGTTATGCTTGTTGGGAACATTTAAACTATAAATTGTGCTTCTGAAAATAGCCACTGCCATAGGAGAATTAAAGTTTATTCACTAAATTATGTCGTAGAAAAATAGCTGGAGTAATAGTGTGGAGATTAGCATTTTCTTGTTTTTCTTCGTTACGAGAAATTTTATGTGTTTCTCGGTTGGTTGGGTTTGATTTTGGCTTCCCAGTTGGTTGACCACACCAACTCTAGAGGATGTGTGATTGGAAGGAGGAGCAGAAATAATTTTGGAGGAAATTGGGGCTACTCTTTGGGTGGAAGTAGGGTTAATGGGAATTTATTTTTAGTTGGGAAGAGGAGTAAAGAGGAAATACACTGTCCTCTGGATACTTGTCAGCCCCTTAAAAAAAAAAAAAAAAAGAGCTCGACAGGTGGTGCTGAGGCACCTCTGTATGCTTTCTTCACAGGGGACTTTTCTGGAAAGAATGAGAATAGGAGGAGTGGAGGGAGAGGAATGACCAATTCCACATGACAACTGAGAAGATTTCAGGGGACTCTCTTTTACTATGACCTGAGAAATGAATGCATTGTGTGTAAAACAAACAAAAAAAACTATTTCACGGTGGTGTTATTCAGATCACACAAGATTTAATATGATTTGGCTGTTGTCAATGATGGTGCTATAAATACTGGGGCATGTATATCCCTTTGAATCAGTATTTTTGTATCTTTTGTGTAAATACCTAGTAGCACAATTTCTAGATTGGAGAGTAGTTCTATTTTTAACTTTCTGAGGAACCTCTGTACTGTTTTCTAGAGTGGTTGTCCCAGTTTACATTTCCATCGATAGTACAAAAGGGTTCCCCTTTTTCCACATCCTCACCAAAACCTGTTGTCTCTTGTGTTGTTGATTTTAGCCATTCTGACAACTGGAAGGGGATAACTCATTGTAGTTTACATTTGTGTTTCCCTGACGGATGAGTGATGTGGAGCATCTTTTCATGTGCCTGTTGGCCATATGTATGTCTTCTTTGGAAAAATGTCTATTCATGTCTTCTGCCCATTTTTCAACTGCATTATTTGGTTTTTGGGTGTTGAGTTTGACAAGTTCTTTATTTATTTTGGATATTAACCCTTTATCTGTTTTAACCCTTTATCTAATGTCCCAAAAGTTCATTTTTGCTTTTGTATCCCTTGCTGCAGAAGACATATTCAGTAGAAAGTTGCTAAGGCCGATGTCAAAGAGGTGACTGCCTATGTTCTTTTCTAGGATTTTTATGGTTTCAGGTCTCAGATTTAGGTCTTTAATCCATTTTGAATTAAGTTCTGTGTATGGTGTAAGAAAGTGGTCCAGTTTTAGTCTTCTGTTTGTTGTTGTCCACTTTTCCCAATATCACTTGCTGAAGAGCTTGTCTTTTTTCCATGGGTATTCTTTCCTCCTTTGTCAAAGATTAATTGATCAAAGAGTTGTGAGTTTATTTCTGGGTTTTCCATTCTGTTCTATTGATCCACGTGTCTGTTTTTGTGCCAGTACCATACTGTCTTGATGACTACAGCTTTGTAATAGAGCCTGAAGTCCAGAATTATGATCCATGTGGCTCTTCTTTTCTTTTTAAAAAAGCTTTTATTTATTTGTGTGTGTGTGTGTGTGTGTGTGTGAGAGAGAGAGAGAGAGAGAGAGAGAAAGAGAGAGCACGCGCAAGCACAAGCTGGAAGAGTGGCCGGCAGAGGGAGAAGCTGACTCCCCACTGAGCAGGGAGCCTGATGTGGGGCTCAGTCCCAGGACCCTGGGATCATGACCTGACCTGAAAACAGATGCTTAACCAATTGAACCACCAAGGCACCCCTTTGCTTTTCTTTTTCAAGATTGCTTTGGCTCTTTGTGGTCTTTCATGTTTCCGTACAAATTGCAGGATTGTTCTAGACCTAAATAAACCTATCAAAAACAAAAATAAAATTCACAAGTACAAGCAATTGGAAAAGCTCTATAGATTTCTTGTGGAAAATTCATTGTGCTTATACCAAATTTCAACTAACCTCTTTCTTTCATTAAGATGTAGGCTTAATAAATAAACAAGTAGAAACCCCTCCCACCAAAAAAGGGGGAAAGAAGACAACATGAAAATGCTTTAAAATCCATAGTTCTACACATGCATACCTTAACATTGTGAAGAACTTCAGTGTAAGACCCATACGTCCCTCCATAAACACTTGTCATTTGTGATGTTGGCAGTACTTTGTCAAGGTTCACTTGAGCATCTTGTTTTTTGGGGGGGCAGCAGCTGGTGGCATAAATTCTATGCCTATTTTGTCATGAAAGAAACTACAGCACAAAAGAAATCGAATTAAGTTGACAAGGTCTCCAGTGGATGATTAGTAGAATTGGCAATTGAAGATGGGATAGTTATTCTCCTTACTAACTCTTAGAAATTTAGTTCTTACATAAGTGCATGTTATGTCACATCACAGTCTCTTAGGAAAGTTCCCTCTCCTCCACTCTCAATCCATTTGGTTCAGGTGGGGCTCACACTTGCAAACTCCAGAGATGGGGATACATTTCAAATCAGATTAATGACCATACCACTTGTCCTCAGTGGTAGTGATTGGTTCAGAGTTAGTCACAGGATCCAAAGGAAGCTAATGCTATCTAAATGGGCTTGCTAAACCGGTTTGGATTTTTTTCCATCTTTTTACAGAAACCCCGACTGACAATAAAGCAGATACTGAGGAAAACAGGGCTGGGAAATAGAAACACAGTGTCCTTATGATATCATGTAAGACCCTGGATCCAACTATTCCAAAGCCAAATTCAGCTCTTAAATTCCTTTGTATGTGTCAACAATTTCATTTTTATTCATTTATTTTGAGGTTGGTGTCTGTCATTTCCAACAAAAATACTCTTCTTCTTCTTTTCCATTTTTCTCTCTTCTTCTACCTTTCTTTTCCCATTTTCTTTCCCTTTCTTTTTTATCCTTTTTTCTCTTCCTTTTCCTCTTTCTTAAAAGGTCCTTAAAAGAAAGGACAGCAAATAGGATCAGGTCATACAAGGCATTGAAAACTGGGATAAATGTTGGACTTGACCATATATACCCTAAAGTCTTATTTTGGAAATAAACAACATGATAAGGGCTGTTCATTAAGATAATTACTCTGGTAGAAGTGAACAGTAAACATTGATGAGTGAAGGGAATACATAGACCAAGAGTCCAAACTTACAAGAAGAGTTCTTGTTTTGGAGTGTCGGTCTATTGGAATAGAGATATAGGGATAGATACAAGTAATAATAAAAATCTTTAAGAGAAACATGGGTGGAAACTGCTAACTAATCAAGTAAGAGGGATAAAGGAGAGTTGAAGATGATTCTGAAGTTTGCATACGTAAAGTCCAGGACTTCGATGCAAAAAGGGTTATTGTTAAATAGAGAAATGGCAGGGGAGGTGAACTCCTTGAAAGCTGAGCTTTGTTCTTGCTGAATCTGATGGGCTTGAAGAAACAGGTTTGGAATTCATAGACATCATTGCTGAAAATACCAATTTGGAAGTCCTCCTAATCAAAGTGATCTTTGATATTGTGGACTGGAAGAGAATGTTTTAGGCAGCAGAATGTACTCACAAAAAGAAGCATAACTGAATCCTAGTATATAGTCACAGCTGTTAGCTGGGATTATTGTTGAAGAGTGAGCAATTGTAGGGTGCTTTATTAATGTGGTATTGAATTCACCAGGGGACAGAATGGAGATGGAAAAGGGGAACCAGTTGTCAAAGCTGTACAGAAAGTAGAACATGCTTACTTGCTGTTACTTGATAGCACGGACAGCTCTGCCGTGAATAAAAGGCACCTGCAGAGTTGCAGATGTAGTACAATGCAGCCAAGATACCAGGAAAAGCAACAGAGCCTATTTTAGAGACTGTTTTTAACCAGCATCAGGGATCTGAGTAATAACTCCATCACATGTGATCATGACTCTCACTTATCAGATGGGAATGCAAATCTCATGAGACTTTTTTTAAGTGAGAAAACTCAGAGTGCCCACAATTGAAGCAAGTATGAATCATTTTTATTTTAGTGTTATCTGATGTCATCCTCATAAAAAAATATTAAGTGATATTAAACATTTCAGGGTAAGCATCAGAATTAAAATGTTATTAACAAATAACTGTCAATACTGGCAGTTTTTCCTTAGATGATTACCATAAGAAAATAAAGAAAATGTCTGTAGTGAGGCTAGGTTAATAAAATGATTTTTATGAGAATATGATAATGCCTTTTGGAATTGATCCCTGAGACAGGTACTTTTATTTTTATAATTAAAAAAAAATTTTATAAACATATAATGTATTATTAGCCCCAGGGGTACAGGTCTGTGAATCTCCAGGCTTACACACTTCACAGCACTCCCCATAGCACATACCCTTCCCAATGTCCATAACCCCACCACCCTCTCCCGGTCCCCCTCCCCTGGACAACCTTCATTTTATTTTGTGAGATTAAAAGTCTTTTATGGTTTGTGAGACAGGTACTCTTAACATGAAGACAAAACAAGAGAAAAATTAGTTTTGTTAGTCTACAAAATGTAGACTACATGGACTGCATGTACCAAGAGTCAAATCCTATACATGGTGGAGCTTAATCAGTAGGGAGCATATTACTGAGTTCATGTAAAAGTTAAATGTGTTTAGGAAGGAAGATATAACTAAGTAGGATAGAATCTATGTAGATAATAACAGAATTTAAAGATTTACTTTCCATTGGTTGTATTCTCTTAGGTCAACCTCTTAAATTCCTTTTGAGACATGTATCCCATGCTCCAGGTCAGAATCACTAAGGCTTTTAGCTGTTAATCCCATTCCTAGATGTCTTATCATAAAATTCTAATACCAGCTTTATATTCATTAATTGCAAAAAGTGTTATGGTCTGAATAGTATCCTCCACCACCAAATTCAGATGCTGAAATCCTAGCCCCCAATACATCAGAGGGTGACTGTATTTGGAGAGTGGGTCTTTAAAGAGGTAATTAATTTAAAATGAGGTCATTACAGTGGCCCTCAATCCAAAGTGACTGGTGTCCTTATGAGAAAAGGAGATTAGGACACAGACATAGAGGGAAGACTATGTGAAGGCACAGGGAGAAGGTCACCATCTGCAAGTTAAGGAGAGAGGCCTCAGAAGAGACCAACCCTGCTGACACCTTAATCTTGGACTTTGGGCCTCCAGAATTGTGAGGAAATAAATTTCTGTTGCTTAAGTCACCCACTCTGTGGTGCTGTGTTACATAAAAGAGCCCTAGCAAACTAGTATAAAAAGGTATGATTTTGAGCTTTCACTCCAGGTATTAAACTCTTGATTATAACCAGGTAATTAAACAACCAGAAAACAAGCCTGATAATTCCCAGATGATTTTTGTCCTCCACAATTTGCAGTTGCTTTGGAAAAGGGCAGTTTTTATTTATTTGCTTGTAACCCAGAGGTTGCCAGGATCCCATAATAATTCCGGTTTTCCCCAGCAGCAACCTTGAGGCAAGATCCATTTGTTCCTTATCCCCCCACAAAAGCCTCATTTCATAAAACATAAATGTACATGGTGGTGTACATTGGGTGAGCTTCCCTGGCTGGTGATTCTCCATGCTCTCTATGTCATCAGATGCGATTGCTGGGAGAAATAGGCACTATCTTCACAACTCCACTGGGAGAGGACAACATGGGAACTCGTGCCTGGAACTCTTGACCACTGCCCTGTCTACCTCTCTCCTGGGCCACTTGTTGACGTATAGCCTTTCACTAGAATAAACTATAAACACAAGTATAATGGTCTTGCTGTGTTCTTGGAGTCTTCTAGCAAAGTACTGAACCTGAGGTTAGTCTTGGGGAAATGCAAACTGGAAGTTGGTGCTGGAGATGGTCTTCAGGACCCCCTCCCCCAGCCCCACCCCCTAACTTGCACAAGGTATCAAAAGTCAAGGTGGTCTTAAGTACTCCCAATCTTTGCACTAGGTCATTTGCCTTTTCTCTCTCTCTCAGAGCCAGGGCCCATCCTGTGATGGAGTTGCTGATGGTGGGTGATAGGGAGAGTCATCCTTGTATTTGTTCTTCCCTCCAAGGCTTCTGTAAGTTGTAAGGGAAGGGAACTATAGGTCTCCTGAGTTCTCTTCTTCTAAGCCTAGAACATGGGGAGATACACAAAGAGATGCTCTATGATCTATATATAGACCCTCATGCCTGCCCCAGCTTCCTAAGCAGGGAGAGGATGGCAGCTACCTGGGGAGGCTGAGGGGCTGGAGAGTATGACATTCAAATCAGGAAGTGGAACAGGGAGGGAACAGTATTTCAACTTTTTTGGTTGTTTGTTTTATTTTTTCTTTGGTCCCCATCCTTTAACTAATTCTGGTTTTGGTATCTCACAGTCCTCTTTCAGGTGAGGGTGTATTAGACAGCTTTATCGCAAAAGGCTGGATGCCTGAAATCAATTTTTCAATTTGTGTAAAAAGTAGATTTCCTTTGGTGGAACAACTTCATTATGAAAAACTAGTATACTGTGCTTGCAGAGCAGTGTGCAATGGAAATTCTTGGAATGAATGAATTTGGACTTGGATATATGGTTGATTTCCACGGTTGCCATTGTATTCTGTGTTGTACACGTCGTATTTGTGTTTTTATAAAGTTGTTGCATCCACTGAATTAGTGAATAACGAACCATTGCCCTGAAGGAAAATAGATGGTTAGGTTCCTGCAAACCGCTGGTCACAGCATTTTATCAACTGATCAGTAGATAGCCTTGTTTTATGTATACTTCTGTATAAAGACATCTTATTTAATAAACTGTTGATTCAGTAACTTTGAACTCATGGCCAATAACACTCTAACTTCTGCCTGAGAGAAGCTTATCTAACACATTTATTTTCTCTGTAAAGCACATCACAGCCTACTCGCACCCAGAAACACTAGACAGCATTTTGACACTACTCTTGGGGCCCTTTTAAACAGCAAAATCATCAACAAAAAACACAAAACTGTGAAAAAGTACACTAAATAGATCATGAAAAGGTTTCTTCCTTATAGTGTGAGAACTGAAACAGAAGGTAGAACATTGCCTGGTTTGACCTCAGCTGGAAACTTGCACATGGGGCAACCCAAATTTTTTGCACTCTGTGCATCCTCACTAATGACCACAAAAGTGCTGCGGGTATTGACTTGGGGCCTACAAATAAATTTTAGCAAGTAGGCAAATCCACAAATAATGAGGATTGACTGTAATATCTGAGGAAAATGCTGATTGTTGTAAAATACCTTTAAAAGGAAATTGGTACTTTGGTTATGACGTCCATGTATGCATAAGAAATGGGAGCTTCTCACATTTTCCCCCATCATTCCAAAGGGAACAAGGCCAGAGTCTCTGCCCCCTTTGACCTACTGAATGTGTCAAAGTTGTACTCTGAGAAGTCCTTGGTCTTGGTGAGGAACTTGGTTTGTTTGCTAGGTGGTATTCTGCACTGAGGGCCAGAGATCCGTGGTCTCTTTGTCAGGAATAAAAGTAGTTGCAAGGAGAGGGGGGGTGGTTTCTAGGTACTGTTGACAAAAATAAAAATCTGGGAGTGTCTCTTAGTTAGATTATGAGTAAAATAGTAAGATCAGAGCCTCTCTAGGGATGTACAAATCCAAACTGCTTTTCCAGCTATTATAAGGCATTAACAGTGGGGCTCCTCTCTTTCTCCCCCCCAGCAAGGACTCTGTTTCTTTATAATTGTTACAGAGATGCCATCATCTTTCTTAATTGTTTTGTCTGAAGGTTCTGAGAGTATGATCTGCGGGATGCTGACTGCGGTAGACGGAGTCTTCGGTCAGAAGCCACAATAATGGTAGCGAGTATTCCTGGAAGGCTTTTGATGCTCTAAGTTCTGTACTGAGCCCTTTACATGTTTGAAGGCATTTCATCCTTACCATAGGCCTTTGAGGTTAGAAATAGTATCCTTCCGAATTGGTGCATGAAAAAAATGAGGCCTAGGTTAGGTAATTTTCTCTAGAAGACATACATAGAATTAAGTGGCAGATCTAAGACTCCAACAAGGCCGTCTTCTTACAGAACCAATGTCCTTAGACTGTTCTTTCTCAAGGAGGAAGTGAACTTTGAAAAATTTTAAGTTCAAATTTCACTTGTCCGGATGCTAAGATTAATTTTTTAAATTGAACTAAAAGCTGTGCAATCTATAAAATAAGGCAAAAATCAGATGCAGTTACAGGCAATAATGTCTCACTGTGTAGCTTTGGATAGTTTGGGTTCATAAAATACTTATGCAGTAGTGTTCAGTAATCTGATGGCCCATATGATTACCCTCTTGTGCAGCAGTAGGAGAACTGGGAGAGGATATAACGATCTGTTGGTGGAGGTCTTTGTATCACAGGCGAGGACTATGGACGAAGAAGTGGAGCATCCAGTGAGGCAGACAGTGAGGGACAAAAGTCTGGCACCTTCGGGGAGGATGGCCAGGGAGGAGCATGTTACTACAAGAGCTCAGAGGCTACAGCCAGGGTGACTGGTAATCTAAGAAGGGCTGGATAGACACAAGGCCAGGGGAAACCCTGAGGGAAAGCTGAGCCAAAGAGGAGTCAAAAGGCAGAGGGGAAGATAGATACGGAGATTAGATTACACCAGAAAGACAGGGTAGTCAGAAATGGGTGCAGAAGTCAGTACAAGGAGCATTTCAAAAGGGAGGACTATGAAGTCAAAAAGCAGGTCAAAAGTCCGAGGTCAGCCTTGGTCAACCTAAATCTGAAACAGGCAGGTGAATTGGAGCCCAAGACTGGTGGAACATTGAGCCCACAGTGGTGTGGGTGAGAGGCTGGCGCCAAATCAGATGGAGAGCTACGTGGTAAGATGGGCGGAGGGGCGGACGGTCACAAGGATGGAAGTAGAGAAGCCTGAAAAGTGCCCTTTACACATTTCTAGATAGAACCAGGAACCTGGAAAGAGATTACTTCTTTGTTTGGAAAATAGAAAACTCAGTTACCCAAGAGTTGTATTTTACAGTTTATGCGGATGCTTTATCTTTAACCAGAGCTATGTCTCTTAAAACTTTGTTGCTTTTCTTGGGAGGGAGGATGGTTAATGTTTCCTTCCTCGGTATGCAGTAAGCTAGCTGTACCTTACTTGGATACTTGTTCCCAGGGTAATAGATGATTTCGGAGCAGGGGGTGGGAGTGGTAGAGAAGGGAGTAAATGTTGAGAACTTTGTACAGGAATTTTGTATTTGGAAAGGAGGGTAGGAATGATCATTACTTTATGCTGGGGAGGAGATCATAAAAAGCATTGAAAAGGCTTGCACAATTCTTTTTTGATTCATCCCCTCACTGAATTGTGGTTGAACACACTTATCACATGCAGGATTCTGCTAACTATGGGAATTACTCTTGTGAGAAAGACAGATAGGACAGGACCTCTGGACTCCTAGAGGCTACATTGATTTGTGAAGTTAACCAAATAAAGTTATCTTCTTAATTTTTCGTGTCCTTTAAAACTGAAAACCTCCATGTACTGGAGTGTAACTTCTAAGCTCTGCTCTAATTACATCATGGATGATAGTAAGACTTTCTTCCATAATTAAAACGACATAAGACTATTCTCCTCTGAAGGTGAATGGTACTATTCTCTAGAAGGAGCATTACTATTGCCAGTTATCCGATAAAGAGATTGGTCCTAGAATAGAAAATGACAGGAAGTAGACCCGGGACCGTAGGGAAGGAGAAGCCATTCTGAGAATGGGGCAGGGCAGGGGGGGTTGCTCATGTAAGTGTAGTTTCCAAAGCCAAAGAGTTAAGAATTCTTCCATTGTTGGGAATAAGATGGTTCCTGTCCATGGAAGCAGCTCATGGGTTTGTCAGGGAGACGTCTGAATGGGCCTGGAGCTGCTGACTTTGCAAGACTCCATGGCTAATAGGATTGTAATTTACTTTCTTTGCTGTATATCAGTGACTTTTTTAATGCACCTTGAGTACAAAAATTGTCAAAAGTTGTCCCTTGGTCTCTGCTGTCTCTGCAGGGAATTAAGGAGATATAGAGTCGTGCACTGGGGACACAGCCATGAAGGTAGTATGGCGATGGCTGTTGTACTGGGTCAAACAGGGCCCCCAAATTCGCGTCATCCCCAGAACCTCCAAATGTGACTTTACTTGGAAATAGGGTAATTGTAGATATAATTAGTTAAGATGGTCACTCATACTCCTTCATCTGGTATGACTCGTGTCCTTTTGAGAAGAAGCACAGAGACAGACATGGAAGAGAACTGCGTGGAAGACAAAGATGAGGCAGGGATTAGGGTGATGTGTTATGAGCAATGGGGCACCAAGGATTGCCAGAAAACTCCAGAAAATAGGAAGAGACAAGAAAGGATTATCTCCTATAGCCTTCAGAGAGAACATAGCCCTGAAGATGCCTTGATTTCTGACTACTAACTCTAGAACTATCAGAGAGTGAATGCCTGTTGTTTAAACCACCCAGTTTGAGGTCCTTTGTTATAATAGCTGCAGGAAACTAATACAGACTCTTAGTCACATGTGTCTGGAAAACACCATTAAACTGATAGAAAGGAGACTATATTTTCTTATTCTAAGATGAATATTTTGAATTTTTTTTTTGTATTTTAATTTTTTTATAAACATATATTTTTATCCCCAGGGGTACAGGTCTGTGAATCACCAGGTTTACACACTTCACAGCACTCACCAAAGCACATACCCAACCCAATGTCCATAATCCCACCCCCTTCTCCCAAACCCCCTCCCCCCAGCAACCCTCAGTTTGTTTTGTGAGATTAAGAGTCACTTATGGTTTGTTTCCCTCCCAATCCCATCTTGTTTCATTGATTCTTCTCCTACCCACTTAAGCCCCCATGTTGCATCACCACTTCCTCATATCAGGGAGATCATATGATAGTTGTCTTTCTCCGCTTGACTTATTTCGCTAAGCATGATACGCTCTAGTTCCATCCATGTTGTCGCAAATGGTAAGATTTCATTTCTTTTGATGGCTGCATAGTATTCCATTGTGTATATATACCACATCTTCTTGATCCATTCATCTGTTGATGGACATCTAGGTTCTTTCCATAGTTTGGCTATTGTGGACATTGCTGCTATAAACATTCGGGTGCACGTGCCCCTTTGGATTACTATGTTTGTATCTTTAGGGTAAATACCCAATAGTGCAATTGCTGGGTCATAGGGCAGTTCTATTTTCAACATTTTGAGGAACCTCCATGCTGTTTTCCAGAGTGGCTGCACCCGCTTGCATTCCCACCAACAGTGTAGGAGGGTTCCCCTTTCTCCGCATCCTCGCCAGCATCTGTCATTTCCTGACTTGTTGATTTTAGCCATTCTGACTGGTGTGAGGTGATATCTCATTGTGGTTTTGATTTGTATTTCCCTGATGCCGAGTGAGATGGAGCACTTTTTCATGTGTCTGTTGGCCATCTGGATGTCTTCTTTGCAGAAATGTCTGTTCATGTCCTCTGCCCATTTCTTGATTGGATTATTTGTTCTTTGGGTGTTAAATTTGCTAAGTTCTTTATAGATTATGGACACTAGTCCTTTATCTGATATGTCGTTTGCAAATATCTTCTCCCATTCTGTCAGTTGTCTTTTGATTTTGTTAACTGTTTCCTTTGCTGTGCAAAAGCTTTTGATCTTGATGAAATCCCAATAGTTCATTTTTCCCCTTGCTTCCCTTGCCTTTGGCGTTGTTCCTAGGAAGATGTTGCTGCGGCTGAGGTCGAAGAGGTTGCTGCCTGTGTTCTCCTCAAGGATTTTGATGGATTCCTTTCTCACATTGAGGTCCTTCATCCATTTTGAGTTTATTTTTGTGTGTGGTGTAAGGAAAAGGTCCAATTTCATTTTTCTGCATGTGGCTGTCCAATTTTCCCAGCACCATTTATTGAAGAGGCTGTCTTTTTTCCATTGGACATTCTTTCCTGCTTTGTCGAAGATTAGTTGACCATAGAGTTGAGGGTCTATTTCTGGGCTCTCTATTCTGTTCCATTGATCTATGTGTCTGTTTTTATGCCAGTACCATGCTGTCTTGATGATGACAGCTTTGTAATAGAGTTTGAAGTCCGGAATTGTGATGCCACCAACGTTGGCTTTCTTTTTCAATATCCCTTTGGCTATTCGAGGTCTTTTCTGGTTCCATATAAATTTTAGAATTATTTGTTCCATTTCTTTGAAAAAGATGGATGGTACTTTGATAGGAATTGCATTAAATGTGTAGATTGCTTTAGGTAGCATAGACATTTTCACAATATTTATTCTTCCAATCCAGGAGCATGGAACATTTTTCCATTTCTTTGTGTCTTCCTCAATTTCTTTCATGAGTACTTTATAGTTTTCTGAGTATAGGTTCGGTGTCTCTTTGGTTAGGTTTATTCCTAGGTATCTTATGTTTTTGGGTGCAATTGTAAATGGGATTGACTCCTTAATTTTCTTTCTTCTGTCTTGCTGTTAGTGTAGAGAAATGCAACTGATTTCTGTGCATTGATTTTATATCCTGACACTTTACTGAATTCCTGTATAAGTTCTAGCAGTTTTGGAGTGGAGTCTTTTGGGTTTTCCACATATAGTATCATATCATCTGCGAAGAGTGATAATTTGACTTCTTCTTTGCCGATTTGGATGCCTTTAATTTCCTTTTGTTGTCTGATTGCTGAGGCTAGGACCTCTAGTACTATGTTGAATAGCAGTGGTGATAATGGACATCCCTGCCGTGTTCCTGACCTTAGCAGAAAAGCTTTCAGTTTTTCTCCATTGAGAATGATATTTGCGGTGGGTTTTTCATAGATGGCTTTGATGATATTGAGGTATGTGCCCTCTATCCCTACACTTCGAAGAGTTTTGATCAGGAAGGGATGCTGTACTTTGTCAAATGCTTTTTCAGCATCTATTGAGAGTATCATATGGTTCTTGTTCTTTCTTTTATTGATGTGTTGTATCACATTGACTGATTTGCGGATGTTGAACCAACCTTGCAGCCCTGGAATAAATCCCACTTGCTCGTGGTGGTGAATAATCCTTTTGATGTACTGTTGAATCCTATTGGCTAGTATTTTGTTAAGTATTTTCGCATCTGTGTTCATCAAGGATATTGGTCTATAGCTCTCTTTTTTGGTGGGATCCTTGTCTGGTTTTGGGATCAAGGTGATGCTGGCCTCATAAAATGAGTTTGGAAGTTTTCCTTCCATTTCTATTTTTTGGAACAGTTTCAGGAGAATAGGAATTAGTTCTTCTTTAAATGTTTGGTAGAATTCCCCCGGGAAGCCATCTGGCCCTGGGCTTTTGTTTGTTTGGAGATTTTTAATGACTGTTTCAATCTCCTTACTGGTAATGGGTCTGTTCAGGCTTTCTATTTCTTCCTGGTTCAGTTGTGGTAGTTTATATGTTTCTAGGAATGCATCCATTTCTTCCAGATTGTCAAATTTGTTGGCGTAGAGTTGCTCATAGTATGTTCTTATAATAGTTTGTATTTCTTTGGTGTTAGTTGTGATTTCTCCTCTTTCATTCATGATTTTATTTATTTGGGTCCTTTCTCTTTTCCTTTTGATAAGTCGGGCCAGGGGTTTATCAATTTTATTAATTCTTTCAAAGAACCAGCTCCTACTTTCGTTGATTTGTTCTATTGTTTTTTTGGTTTCTATTTCATTGATTTCTGCTCTGATCTTTATGATTTCTCTTCTCCTGCTGGGCTTAGGGTTTCTTTCTTGTTCTTTCTCCAGCTCCTTTAGGTGTAGGGTTAGGTTGTGTACCTGAGACCTTTCTTGTTTCTTGAGAAAGGCTTGTACCGCTATATATTTTCCTCTCAGGACTGCCTTTGTTGTGTCCCACAGATTTTGAACCATTGTATTTTCATTATCATTTGTTTCCATGATTTTTTTCAATTCTTCTTTAATTTCCCGGTTGACCCATTCATTCTTTAGAAGGATGCTGTTTAGTCTCCATGTATTTGGGTTCTTTTTAAACTTCCTTTTGTGGTTGAGTTCTAGCTTTAGAGCATTGTGGTCTGAAAATATGCAGGGAATGATCCCAATCTTTTGATACCGGTTGAGTCCCGATTTAGGACCGAGCATGTGATCTATTCTGGAGAATGTTCCATGTGCACTAGAGAAGAATGTGTATTCTGTTGCTTTGGGATGAAATGTTCTGAATATATCTATGATGTCCATCTGGTCCAGTGTGTCGTTTAAGGCCTTTATTTCCTTGCTGATCTTTTGCTTGGATGATCTGTCCATTTCAGTGAGGGGAGTGTTAAAGTCCCCTACTATTATTGTATTATTGTTGATGTGTTCCTTTGATTTTGTTATTAATTGGTTTATATAGTTGGCTGCTCCCACGTTGGGGGCATAGATATTTAAAATTGTTAGATCTTCTTGTTGGACAGACCCTTTGAGTATGATATAGTGTCCTTCCTCATCTCTTATTATAGTCTTTGGCTTAAAATCTAATTGATCTGATATAAGGATTGCCACTCCTGCTTTCTTCTGATGTCCATTAGCATGGTAAATTCTTTTCCACCCCCTCACTTTAAATCTGGAGGTGTCTTCGGGCTTAAAATGAGTTTCTTGTAGGTAACATATAGATGGGTTTTGTTTTTTTATCCATTCTGATACCCTGTGTCTTTTGACAGGGGCATTTAGCCCATTCACATTCAGGGTAACTATTGAGAGATATGAATTTAGTGCCATTGTATTGCCTGTAAGGTGACTGTTACTGTATATGGTCTCTGTTCTTTTCTGATCTACCACTTGTAGGCTCTCTCTTTGCTTAGAGGACCCCTTTCAATATTTCCTGTAGAACTGGTTTGGTGTTTGCAAATTCTTTCAGTTTTTGTTTGTCCTGGAAGCTTTTAATCTCTCCTTCTATTTTCAATGATAGCCTAGCTGGATATAGTATTCTTGGCTGCATGTTTTTCTCGTTTAGTGCTCTGAAAATATCATGCCAGCTCTTTCTGGCCTGCCAGGTCTCTGTGGATAAGTCAGCTGCCAATCTAATATTTTCACCATTGTATGTTACAGACTTCTTTTCCCGGGCTGCTTTCAGGATTTTCTCTTTGTCACTGAGACTTGTAAATTTTACTATTAGGTGACGGGGTGTTGGCCTATTCTTATTGATTTTGAGGGGCGTTCTCTGAACCTCCTGAATTTTGATGCTCGTTCCCTTTGCCATATTGGGGAAATTCTCCCCAATAATTCTCTCCAGTATACCTTCTGCTCCCCTCTCTCTTTCTTCTTCTTCTGGAATCCCAATTATTCTAATGTTGTTTCGTCTTATGGTGTCATTTATCTCTCGAATTCTCCCCTCGTGGTCCAGTAGCTGTTTGTCCCTCTTTTGCTCAGTTTCTTTATTCTCTGTCATTTGGTCTTCTATATCACTAATTCTTTCTTCTGCCTCATTTATCCTAGCAGTGAGAGCCTCCATTTTTTATCGCACCTCATTAATAGCTTTTTTGATTTCAACTTGGTTAGATTTTAGTTCTTTTATTTCTCCAGAAAGGGCTTTTATATCTCTCAAGAGGGTTTCTCTAATATCTTCCATGCCTTTTTCGAGCCCGGCTAGAACCTTGAGAATTGTCATTCTGAACTCTAGATCTGACATATTACCAATGTCTGTATTGATTAGGTCCCTAGCCTTCGGTACTGCCTCTTGTTCTTTTTTTTGTGTTGGATTTTTCCGTCTTGTCATTTTGTCCAGAGAAGAGTATATGAGGGGGCAAGTAAAATACTAAAAGGGTGGCAACAACCCCAGGAAAATATGCTTTAACCAAATTAGAAGAGATCCCAAATCGTGAGGGGGAAGAAAGGGGATAAAAAGAGGTTCAAAAAGGAAGAAAGAAAAAAAAAAAAGAAAAAAGAAAAAAAAAAGAGAAGAATTTTAAAAAAAGAAAACACCTAAGAAAAATATAAAAAAGAAAAAATATATATATTAGATAAACTAGTAAAAAATCGTTAAAAAAGAAAAAGGTAACTGTTAAAAAAAAAATTTTACCCGAAGGCGAGAAAAAAAAACAAAAAATGAAAAAGAAAAAAATTAAATTAACTGCAAGACTAAAAAAAAAATCACAGGAAAAAGCCATGAGTTCCGTGCTTGGCTTTCTCCTCCTCTGGAATTCTGCTGCTCTCCTTGGTATTGAAACCGCACTCCTTGGTAGGTGAACTTGGTCTCGGCTGGATTTCTTGTTGATCTTCTGGGAGAGGGGCCTGTTGTAGCGATTCTCAAGTGTCTTTGCCCCAGGTGGAATTACACCGCCCTTACCCGGGGCCAGGGTGAGTAATCCGCTCGGGTTTGCTTTAAGGAGCTTTTGTTCCCTGAGCACTTTCCGTAGAGTTCCGGAGGACGGGAATACAAATGGCAGCCTCCTGGTCTCCGGCCTGGAGGAGCCGAGAGCCCAGGGCCGCACTCCTCAGTGCGCCCTCAGAGAACAGCACCCAGTTACTCCCGTCTGCCTGACCTCCAGCCGCGCTCCGAGCTCACTGAGCCTGCGACCGGTTCAAGGTCACCCCGAGCTGCAAGCTTACTGTCGTCTCTGTCTCTGTAGCCGGCTTTCCTGTTCCAATACCTGCAAGCTCTGCGACACTCACACACCCCCGATCCTTCTGTGACCCTGCGGGACCTGAGGCCACGCTGACTCCGCGTGGGCTTCGCCCCGGGTAGCCTCTGGAGCGATGTCCCTCAGCGGAACAGACTTTTAAAAGTCCTGATTTTGTGCGCGGTTGCTCCGCCGCTTGCCGGGAGCCAGCCCCTCCCCCCGGGGTCTATCTTCCCGTCGCTTTGGATTCACTTCTCCGCCGGTCCTACCTTTCGGAAAGTGGTTGTTTTTCTGTTTCCAGAATTGCTGTTCTTCTTCTCTTTGATCTGCCGATGGATTTTCAGGTGTTTGCAATCTTTAGATAAGCTATCTAGCTGATCCCCGGCTAGCTGAAGTAGTCTCAGCCTGCTACTTCTCTGCCATCTTGACTCCTCCTTATTTTGAATTTTTGAATATGGGGTGGACAATACAATTGTAGTCTATATTTTAATGTAATCATTGCAGGAATAATCCTATCTCAAACCAGGTGTGAGTTTATTTTCCCCCCATATTTCAATTAATTTTTATTTTATTCCACTGAGATGGCAGAAACTTAACCTTTCCTCATTCCATCATCCCCCAAGATTTACAGCTACATTTCAAAGTACATATGTAGTAAGTATAGCAATTTAGAAGGAGGTAAGGCTGTAGTTGGGCAGAATCTTCCCCTGATGGGATTGCCCATCCTTCCCTCTGGGTCTCAGTCCTTGGTCTCTGTGGGTCAATGTTTAGATGGTCTTGTTCTTTTGCTCCTGGACCTCCAGGTCCCTTGGTGCTCTCTACTAAGTACAAACCATACTAGGATATGGAGATCTCGGTGCTGTTAAGGTCCTATTTTCTATACTTAATAAACAGTTCCTTTTTTGGGGTGTGTTTAGGGATTGGCTGGAATAATATTTTTTAATCTTGCTTTCTGCTGTCACCTCCCTCCCAAGTGGTTATGAGCACAGCCTGATGTCTCTGAGAGTCAGGGAGGGAAGCAGAAAGTGAAGAAATATTAGGAAATTATTAGTTTGAAAAAAAAGTGCCGTATATCTACATTTCTCTTCTAGAAAAAGAATTACTAAAACTACCCCCCCAAAATACCTACGTAAGTATTCTTTCTTTTCTAGGTGGCCCTCTCATGCTCCTCCTAACCACCCACCTCACCATGCTTTGGGTCTCCAGAATGTGTTCTTCGAGGACAGTGACTCCCACAAGCAAAGCAGCATCTGGCCGTGTGGGTGATCTATTCTCCAGCCTCTCAAAGTTGTGTAGGTAAGTCAGGCTAAAGTTACTGCCTCTCTCTTCCGGGAGTTCTTGTTTATTCCTCCAGGAGGTTCTCTGTCCTTCCAAGATGGTCTTATTGTTTCCAGGTTGCTCAGCCACCTGCAATGACTCACACAATGTCCCACCTGGGATAAAACTCCATTGGGTTTCACATAAGTCAGATACTAAGCAGCTCATTGCTTAAGGCAGTAGGCAGCGAGGGCTGGTTCCCATCCTAGAACTGCAAGCACAGCTTCTTTC